>NC_071615.1:39912985-40271985 GCF_014839835.1 Dryobates pubescens
ATCCCAATAATAGAAAGTGTGATGGTAAACCACACTTTACCATGGACTGGATTTCCCTGCAGTTATCTCCAAACACAAGTTAAGGGGCCCAGGGCTGGTTTCGTTTCATGGACTGATTTTCAAGCACTTAGTTATAGGTCACAACCACTCTAAGCATTAATATTAATTACAATTATTTTGTCATTTTATCATTACTATGACTCATCAAAACAATGTCAAATTCTACTTATTCAGCTGCTGAAACCACAGTGTTTCCATTACTATATGAAGAACAGAGTGCAGTTGTTTGGGTAGGTTTTTTTGTTGTTGTTAGAAAAGGCTAGCTAGGAAAGGCATAAATCTCCATGGAAAAGGTAATAGTTTTTAAAGAAGTAACTTGGTAGTTATTTTTATACTCTTCTACATTTTAAACTGTCTTGCTTTTCCCCTAAATGTCATTTTCTGTTAACACGGGAACTCCCTGACTTCACACTGCTATATAAGCACATTAAGAACTTGTCATTAATACCCAGGAATAAAGTCAGAAAAGTAAATTCAGCTGAAATCAACAGAAGGAATCTCTCTCTTTCTTTCTGCCTCTGTGCTTAACATATTTAGTATAGCTACCACTATACTTTTCCCATACTGCAGAATTCCTCCAGAGGTGCACATCCTCAAATAGCTTTTCAGATCATAGAATGCCTTGAGTTGGAAGGGATCTGAAAGATCATCTAGTTCAAACCTCTCTGCCATGGGCAGGGACACCTCCTACTAGACCAGGCTGCTCAAAGCCTCATCCAGCTTGATCTTAAACACTTCCAGGGATGAGATGTGGCAATAAGAAGCCTCCTTTTTGAGCAGACACATTATGAATGAAATTTGGGGGGGGGTGGGAATTTAGGCTGGAGGTTAGGAGGAAGTTTTACACAGAGAGAGTTTTTGCCCATTGGAATGGGCTGCCCGAGGAGGTGGTGGAGTCACCATCACTGGAAGTGTTCAGGAGGTGACTTGATAGGGTGCTTGGTTGCATGGTTTAGTTGGTTGGGTGGTGTTGGATAAGTTGGACACGATGATCTTGAAGGTCTCTTCCAACCTGGTCTATTCTATTCTATTCTATTCTATTCTATTCTATTCTATTCTATTCTATTCTATTCTATTCTATTCTATTCTGTAAAACTACTCTGTACTCTAAAAGAACAAATTAAGTTAATAATCTAAGACAATTTTCTCTTCTCTTCTTTAGACATCAGTAGAGAAACACTATGCTCTGTTATCTTCTGTCCATATCACTGCTCTTAGCATTAGGCTATCCATTGCATGTAATCCTCTGTCCTCTAGTATGACAGTAAGAAACTATAACAGAGTTTATCTACCTATTAGGTGAAATGATTCTGTCAAACTAAAGCCTGTCATAGTTTTGTCTTCTTTTTTTGGGCTAATATTCCTAATATCAATTAATAACTTGTATTTAAGAGCTGCTATGGAATCTGACTTTTAAGCTTTTACTGGTCTCAGGGGTGTTCTGAAGATACAGAAGTTTCTGATACACAAATATTCCAAGAGCTTTTGAAAGAAATAATTTCAGAATATTCCTTTTCAATAGTGAATAAGGTATTGTTCTAAAAATAAAAGACATTAGCTGTTTCAATAAAGATTAATTTGGGCACTTGCAAACTTTTGGTTTAGATATAAAATATAAAGGGAGAAGGGAATGCCTCTCTGAAGCACTGGGGAGTTACCAAGAAACATAGGCCTTCAGGCAAAGGGAAATTTGATCAAAACATAGTTGCTTACAGAAAAGCAGAAGTGGATTCCCAAAGGAGTCTGGTTGTGAACTGGATTACAGGAATCTATCACAAACAAGGGTAATTAAGGGGAAAAATATTAAAATCTGAGCAAATTCAAGTATTAGTTATTAAAACATTTTGACTCTAAAAAAAGTGACTCGTTTTTATTTGAATTATGCAGTCACTAGGATCTCAAGCATCCTAGGAACTTCTCAGGAATCATCAGCCCCCAAACCTTTTTGAATTCTGTAGCAGTGGGGTACTGCAGCCTTCCTGAAAATTTCATTCTGAAATCAACACCCCAATGATTTAAACAGAAGTGATTTTGCTGAAATAAAACAAGGATTGTAGCAGTGCACCTGGCAGGATTATGAAGAAGAAGAGAGGCAACCTTGGGAGGCGATTTAATCAATCTGTCTGAGCAGAGCAGGAATATTATGCCAGGTCTCCTGCAGTCTCTGTTGCTGTTAATTGATTCCAGTGTGATGTTTGGCTTTTCCTTAGCAGCATGAAACTGCTAACTCATATCCACTCGCCTTCTAATAGGATATACCTCTTAGCTCTTATTTCTTCGTTGAGTAGCAGAGCAATAGTCTGTCATCACTTCAATATTGCTTGTAAAATGATGATACTTTGTAATTTTATTTGTAGATCTCTGCTCTTGTGAAATCCTGCCTGGAATACTGCATCCAGTTCTGTTGCCTCCAATGCATGAAGGACATTGAACTGTTGGAGAGGGTCTGGAGGAGGGCCGTGAAGATGATCAGAGGGCTGGAACACCTCACCTGTGGGGACAGGCTGGGAGGATTGGGTTTGTTCACTCTGAAGAAAAGAAGGCTCCGGAAAGACCTTATAGCAGCCTTCCACTACTTGAAGGGGGCCTATGAGAAAGATGGAAATGACCTTTTTACAAAAGCCTGTAGTGATAGGACAAGATGGAATGGATTGCAGCCTGAGGAGGGCAAATTTAGACTGGATATTGGAAAGAAATTCTTTACAGTGAGGGTGGTGAAACACTGGAGCAGGTTGCCCAAGGAGGCTGTGGTTGCTCCCTCCCTGGAGGTGTTCAGGGCCAGGTTGGGTGAGGCCTTGAGCAATCTGGTCTAGTGGATGGTATCCCTGCCCATGGCAGGGAGGTTGGAACTAGATGATCTTCAAGGTCCCTTCTAACTCAAACCATTCTATGATTCCATGATCTGTGCTCTTTTACTCTGATAATTACAAATTAACCTAGTTTCCATTTCCTCTTTTTCTTTTGTATTAATAGATTTTTTTTTTTTTGAGAAACACCTGTTCTGCTTAAGTTTCGTTTTCTTCCTTAGATTAGTCTTTTTTTTTTTCTTATGATTGGTCTTTTTTTTTGGTCTTAGCTTTCCTTAGATGATTATGATTTTATCCATCAAATCTCTCAGCCTATAACACTGCTCTAAAATTACCTCTAAAATGCCTGCTTCTTCCTTGTGAATGTAACATGTTCCCTGTATAGAAGCAATAGTTACATTTCTGTGAAGCTGCTTGTGTGTTGAAATTCCTTCATGATAAGTATTAATTTAATAATAATAATAATAATAATAATAATAATAATAATAATAATAATAATAATGTTTGTAAACTTTTCTGTCCAGTGATTTCACTCTAGCATGTAATTTGACTTACTTCTAAGAAAAAGACTTGAAATGATATTATTAAGTGCTGCTATGTCTGTGTCACAAAAACATCCCCCAGCCAATTCCATTTACTTCTTATTTTAAAAGCCTTAGCCTCAAGAACTGAACTGCTAGCTTGTTTCTCATTGCATCACTTATTCATGTGTGGGAAATACAATCCTTAGACAGATCTAATGGCTTGTGGAAAATGAGCATGGAATTACTGGACAGTATTGCTGCTTTAGTGTAGTGTTCATTTCAGAACATGTTTTACTTAAGGTAAACTTGCATATCCTGAACTATTTTGTTCATGAAGCTGAACATTGCAGGAAAAGCCTTATGAGAAAACAACAATGAAAAGCACCATTGAGGCAAATGGTTAATTTTATCTTTGTTTTGTCAAGTCACAATTCATTGTCCTTCTTGATGGTGCAAAACTAATTGGCTCTTACCACTTTTACATTACCTCCAAAGGCAGATAAAATTAATGCAAAGTAAACATCACCATGATCAGAGACTGACTGATTAAAAGGTAAAGAGACTTGCATGGAGTTGATGCTGAAATTCACACCAGGCTCTCACAGAACTGTAAATCAAGACGTTCTGCAGGTTATAGAATCACAGAATCATAGAATGGTTTGGGTCAGATGGGACCTCCAAAGGACATCTAGTCCAGCCCCCCAACAGTAAGCAGGCACATCCTCCATTAGATCAGGTTGCCCAGAGCCTTGTTGAGCCTTACCTTGAGTATCTTCAAGGATGGGGCCTCAGCTACCTCCCTGGGCAACCTGTCCCAGTGTTCCACTTACCCTCATGGTAGAGAACTTGTTCCTAATGTCCAACCCAAATCTACTCTTCTCTAATTTCAAACCACTGCCCCTCGTCCTATTACCACAGGCCTTTGTAAACAGTCCCTTTCCAGCCCTCTTGTAGGCTCCCCGGAGCCTTCTCTTCTCCAGGCTGAACAACCGCAGCTCCCTCGGCCTGTCATTGTAGGAGAGGTGCTCCAATCCTTTGATCATTTTCATAGCCATCCTCTGGACTCCCTGCATTAGGTCCATGTCCTTCTTGTTGTTGTTACCAGCTGCTGCTCCTGTTTATTTTGTATCCTCTGTTCTAACCTTGGGTCAGCCTTAATACATCTGTTCTGCAGTGATCAATGTGACTGATGAAATCAAACTATGGAAGGACAATGTTGTATTGCACAACTAATTACTCTATCCCGTTACTTCTTTATAGCTTTAAAAAAAATGGGTTTGGTCATATAAATAAATCAAAGCCTGTTAAGCTATCTGTGAAATGCTGTCACATCTGACTGTGGAACTTCCTAGGGGAGTCCTTCACTTTCAAGAAATTGTACTTAGAACTGCACAGTCTCCATTTTGTGCTATTTGATCCCTGTAAATTTGCTGTGTTTGCAGGAAAGTCCTGTTTGAGTGTGAAAATGACATTCTTTCTTTCCCCAGAGAGTTCACAATTGAACAACTTGAGGTACTAAACTCCTTCTAAGAAATCTCAGATAATTTGAGTGACAGGCAAGCACTATCAAGTACTATAGGGCATGATCTCTGAGAGGTCAGGATCATAATTTTCTGGTTTAAGCTTAACTTTATTTATTTATTTAATCTTGGTCTCCAGAAGAGAATGCAGGAACACTCTTGGGAAAACAGACATTTCAGCACAGTTGTATTTAATCAAAAGTTGCAGTAAGTTTTATGTGAACCAAGCAAAATTCTAGAAAAGATGAAGCTTTACATTTACATGGGATTTGTATTTGAAGACTGCACAGTCACTCTCTACATAGTAACTGATTTTAGGGAGTATGATTCTTAATTAGCCTGAATCACTTAGAGTCTCCTACAAGGAAAAATATCTAAGACTAAGAGTTGTTAACACCCACTCAGAAGCAGCAGAAGTTCCGAAACCATTGTGGTCTACAAGTTCATGCACTGACACCAACTGGAAACATACACAGAAGAGTATTGTAAAGAAGAATGAGATTAATTATTCCCCATGTGCACTGGTGACTGTACAAGAAGTCTGGAGCTTAACCTGTGAGAGGGGGTGCTCACATGAATGGCTACACACCTGTAGGATGGGGGGAAAAGGAGGTTCCTTCAAATTATTCCTGGGCAAGACACAACCTATCTCTTTCTCTTAACCTTCCTCACAGGTGATCCAAACAAGACATGTTTGTTCTCCAGCAAGAAATACACTAGAGATCACTGGCATAATAAGAGGTATGTGTGGCAATGGTAGCAATGAGCAGTGTGAGCAATCTGGCAGTATAGGCCTAGAGCCTGACATGGTGGTAGGCCATGCTCAGCATAAATGCAGAAGTGGCTAGCAGTGTAGCAAAACAGTGCTGTGCCTGCAGCATGTAACTAAAGCAGGGCACTGGTAGCTATAAACACAGAAAGTTATCTGGGAATGACAGGATGCGCACCTGCATCAACAACCTCGCGTGTTAGTAGTAGTTGGACCAATAATAGTGCGATGTGTGGTCACTTGTGGGGAACCAATGAAGCTATGCCAACGATGCTCTCCAAGTCTATATGAGCTGTAAAGGTTTCCTTAACATGCTCTCTCTATATTAGCTCTAAATTAGCACTATGCTATACTATACTTATACAATACTGGAACAATAAAGGAACAATACTTGATCATATTGGTCGTCCGTATTGACTCCAGTCTCCGTCGCCGACATGTATGTTTTCTATTATATTTAATATGTGGAATATTAAATACCTCAAAGACAATCTATTAGAGCATTAATTTGAGAGCATTTTAGGCAAAGTGAGAACTTGGAGTCTCCATTCCACATGTGGCTCCATTCCACATATGGAGCAACAGAGAGAAATAATCTGGAGGATGAAGAAGTTATTTAAGGAATTCAATGAAATATCCATATGCAGCTTTCCAAAGGAACAGTCTGTAATGATTGTAGGTGACATTTGGTTTGTGTTACATGCAATTTTTTATTTCTAGTGCTTCAAACCACAATCTGAGTCTCTCAATTTCTTAAAACAAAAAGTATGTAATTTTTTACCCTTGTTTTACCAACAGCTTTGTATATTTTCATGTAACATGGAAGGTGGGTTATGTGGCCACCAGTAAACTAACTGTGTTCTGTCTCATCAAAGGCAGAGAGTTAGTAAATAAATGGTGTGCAGGCAATCTGGAAGCAACTGAGCTGTAGGCGTTATGCTTTGTAAGCTGAGGGTCTGCACAGCATTCGCTGATAGTGCTCAGGAGCTCACCGTGGAGCTCCTGGTGTCAGATAGTGGTTTTGAAGGTTTTTTGACTAGGCACAGGGAAGTGTCCCTCTTGTAAGTGACAATGAGTCACCACACTGCCTCAGCCCTTCTGCAAAGCAGCAGCAGCGAAAGTTTAAATTAGGCAAGTCCACTCTTGGGATAGGGATTAATAAGTACTAGAATAGATGTCATGGCAGGTTGCGTAATCTTTGTCTTTAGAGGTTTCTGAGAGCAAGAGTAAAGCAAAACCTCTCTCAAACACATCAAGGCCCCAGTGATCTATTTTGTGGTACATATTTTACTTTCTAAAATGTAGCACCCGTAGGATCTTCGAGAACAGAAATTGCATTACACTTAATATCGTTGACATGTGGTGTCAAAATACTTCCAGTTTATCACACTTCACATAAAAACCTAAGCATGTGGTAAAGACGAACTGAACTCTTATATCTATTAAACTATTTTTCAATGGAATAATTTCACCTTAGAGAAAACAACTGCAGAGCAGAATTCAAAATTAATTTGTTGGCAGTGCATTTGTAGAGTCATATTTTATAGTCAGAGAACACCCTCATCAGTTAAGAACAACAAACAGCTACAGCTGCATTCCCTGCACTTGAACGGGTAAACAGAAGGTGAAATTCTTTTCAGACAGCAGCTAAGTCATCCTGTAACGAAGGACTTCATGTGGGGCAAATGTATTTGAGAAACATAGACATTTCAGATAAACTTGTTCCAATTTAAATGCAATTTCTTCCTTATTAATTAATTCTTGGCTCATTCTGAACCCCAAAATCTTATTGATGTCCTTTTAATATATTTCCCAATTCTTTTGCTCTTCTGCAACATGTTTGTGAGGATTAGAGAGCAAGTCTTCCTGTCCCTTTCCATCAAGACCAGCTTTTTATCTCAAATGATGAAGCTTTCTTGCAAGGACATTTAGCTGAGGCTTCTGACAATCACCACACCAGACTTCCCATAGACCTCCTAGCAGATAGCTAATGCCAGGCTCTCCACACTGCTCTGATGGCTATTAGCATGCTGGCACCACTTCACTTAAAGTTAGCATCTTTGTATCATAGCAACACAAGAGCATTCCAAGCACAGATAATACAGCTGTGTTTTGTTACAAAGAACAACTGGAGAGTTCCTGAACTGACTCTTATGTTTGAATGATCTTTATGTGCAAATTCACAAAGCAGGTTTCCCACATCAGATACATAAAAACCATATTCTAGCAATGAGCTATTTGAGCATTAAGCCAGTTTCTAGATGAGCAAAATGACCTCTTTTTGTCTTAAAAAGCATGAGTATATCACCTGCTCTTCAATCATGCAAGGAGAAACAAGTTCCACAATGTTATTTTGATGAGGGCAGGTCAGCTGGTTATTTTTAGCTTGAGCTAGCACATTTAGCAAACTCCCACAAGAGGAAACATTCTTTACCTGCAGCTGATTAGCATTCAGTGCTGCACAACTCCATCCATTTGAGCATCAAAACAGCTATTTTAGTCTTATTTTTACAACTAAATGCTTGCTGTTCAGTGTTAGGAAAAATGTGTACTCAGAAGAAATGGCTTAATATGATTCTGATCTCAAAAGCTAAATGCAAATACTGATTACTAAAGTCCCTGACATTGCAGTAATAAGCACATAACCATTAGCACAGCTACCCTCTGTCATTAGTGGCTGTAGCCATTAAAACTCTCCTCAAGTAGGGAACAGAATTTTTCTTGTATTTTTTTAAAGTTTCTTTTAAAATTTTATCATCTCTACACATTTCAAATTTTAATGGAAGCTTACATTCAAGTTCAAGCCCCTTTATTTAGCCCTAGTTAGTATATTTTAGGATATGTAGAATCTGTTTTAATTGTACTCCTTGACCTGGCTGCATAGGTTCACCTGATGAAGAGTTTATCTTTCTCCCTACTTAACTAACCAGACACAAATACCCCAGGGGGAGTACCAAATTAGTATCTGAAAGGCTTGGAAGTATGATCTGCTGTTTAATGTTAATGCCACACCTTAAGAGAGTCATGTGGGGTAATGCAGATTTAGTAATTCTGTGAACGTTCCTGTGAATAAAATTTGATTGCTGGATGGATTTTGGTAAGCAAATACAGAAGAACCATGAACGCTCTCAGATTGGACGTGGCACTTGGTGCCATGGTCTAGTCATGAGGTTGGTGGTGACAGGTTGGACTTAGTGATCTTTGAGGTCTCTTCCAACCTTGGTGATAGTGTGATACTGTGATTAATTAAAGCAATACTGGTGGGGAGAGTAGTGCTTAGTTAGGACTTCAAGAGAGCAATCAGGACATAAACTCTCAGGCCTGGTAAGAGTTTGTGTACTTCTGGTCGCTCACAGAATCACGGAATGATGGGGATTGGAGGGGACCTCTGCAGATCACCTATTCCAACCCACTGATTACAATAGTCATGCAAAATAGGTTGCCCAGGATAATGTCCTGGCAGATTTTGAATACCTCTCTGTCCATCCTGCTCCAGCACTCTGTTATCTTCAAAGTAAGTAAGTTTTTCCTCATACACAATACTCTGGAAGTGGCCTTACCAGGGCAGAGTAAAAAGGGAGAAGAATGTCACTCAACCTGCTGACCATACTACTCTTAATAGACCCCAAGATACCATCAGCCTTCTTGATCACAAGTGCACCCTGCAGGGTTCTATGGAACTTGTACACCAAGGCTCCCAGATCCTTCCCTGCAGAGCTGCTTTCCAACAGATCAGCCCCTCATCTGTACTGGTGCGTGGGGTTATTCCTCCCCAGGTGCAGGACCCTACACTTGCCCTTGCTGAACTTCATTAGGCCCTTCTCCACCCGACTTGTCCAGTCTGCTCAGGTCTCACTTAGGCAGCACAGTCTTGCTGTGTGTCAGCCACTCAGGTTTTTTATTATCATAGTATCAGTCAGGGTTGGAAGGGACCACAAGGATCATCTAGTTCTTCAAGCTTGCTAAGTATACACTCTATCCCTTTTTCCAGCTCAGTGATGAACATCTTGAATAAGAGTAGACCCAGCACTGAGCCAGGTGAGTTCATCAGTTGCAGTCAAACTATATAGACTGTTAATGCCCAAGAGACAATTTTCATTTCCCTCATCTAAAATATTCTTTCTGCTCTCACACCACCAGCTCCCATCATAGAATAGGAGCATACCACCACCAACTCCCATCTCCACCCTGCAGCAGTGTTCATGGTTGCATTAGGATGACTATATGCACCAGACTATAGCTACATAACATTTATGCAGAGTAAAAGTAAATGGCAAATACTGCGATACTCTTCCCACTTTTCCACCTTGGTTCCTGTTGTGATATTCAGCAGAGCACCATTCAAAACCAGCCTGACATTCAGAAGTTTTCAGTGGTGTCAGTATTTTGGTAGACATCCTTACAGTATTTCTGTTATATTGCTACTGCTTTCCCCAAGCTAATCATTCTTCTTTTAATCTGAAAAGTTTCAACTTCTGTCACTTGAAAAATACTGAAAAGAAAAAAAAAGAACACACACACACACAGAGAAAAATCCTTAAATCTGACTTGCAACCCCTAATGAGAAAAGAAAAACATAAAAATCTGTCATCTCATTCAGAAGAAAGAAAAAAATGCTACTTTTTTTTTTTTTTTAAGTGAAATAAATGCTTTCCCTAAACATGATCGCAGTTGACAAAATGCTGGATGTTTAGGTGGCAATTATAGCTCTTTCAGAGACTGTCAAATCTTGTCACAACACATGTTATAAATGAGGACAGATTTAGACATTCTTTCTGACAGTTATGTGTAGGATGTGGATGGTTGGCAGTTAAATTTCAAATGCAGGGAAATTTTTCTTCCAATAGATCTTTGCTTGTTTATTAAGAGGGAGTTACCGTGCACTGAATCTTGTATCTACCATGTGCAGCTTTTCATCCTTTCAGCTTTTGACATTTCACTTTTGCTGTCTTTGTGACAGCCATCTGAACATTGTTTTAGGTAAAAAGTAACCTAGGGTGCTCTGGAGCTGCAGGAAATTTTTAAAGCTCGTGGTGTTTTCATACTGAGATTAGAGTGGAAAATGTGTCATATTATACATGGATGGATAGCAAGAAAGCAAACAACAAAGACTACAACAATGCTGATTGAAGGGAGCAGCTTTATGATGCACACAGAAAATGGAATAATGCACCAGCCCACATTCTTCATGTGAGCCATGCAAAATGTTGATGAAGCATTAGTAATAATAGTGTGCATCCCAAAGGACAATTCATGTGATGATGCCCTGCTTGGGTGTCATTAGAGGCCAAACTAACATGGATTTTCAAGTGTTTCTGATGTTAAGAGGTCAAATGGCACAGGGAGAAGAGAGAGAAGAGGGCAGTCCTGGCTGTCAGAACCTTCTGGAAGCTCTGAGGGCAAGCATGCTGAAGCAGCCTCAGTACTGCATTTGATGTATACACCTAAGACTTTTTTATTGCAACAGCCTCAATCTGCTAACCAGCACCAATAGTGACAAGTTTTGCACTCACCCTTCCTGCAAAGGTCAGTAAAGAGGAGGGAAAGGGAGAGGCAGCATCTCCTAGATAGCTCATGGCCAGCATACATTGCATTATATCTAGCTAGTGGAGAGAGGGAACCTATAGCTCCTTTAGCCCCTGTTCTGAATTCTAGTAATCCCTTCAAGCTCCTGGAAGCATCTTTTCCTGGAAGAAAGAGGCAAAAAAAAAATAAAGCTGTTTCCCCATTTTGTAGTCCTCTCACACTTGAATATGGCACATTACAGACTAACTTTTATGAATGGTGGCGTATAAAGTCCCAGTGAATTAGGTAAGTGTAATGTTAACATTTGATAGAGAGTGAAGAAGAGATGTCATCTATGATATCAGGCTCTTGTGACTCTTCTGTTTATCTATAGTAGCAGTTTAGCATGACAGAGTTACTCACGTGCATACTGTTAAGCAGATATTTGAGTAGTGTGCTGGACTGGGACCAAAGTCCTCATTGCGTTGGAGGACTGAACCCATAAACTGGAACGCTGTGGGCAGCTATACCTTTTGCAGAGCTGCAGTTTTTTGTACTTTCTATTTTTGTGAGAGTGACAGTGTTATGTAACTAGCAGATAGATGAACTTGTGTTCATTCCTAAAGATCATAAAATATTCAGAAATATTTGTGAAAATCTATCTTGAGTAATACAGCTTAAGCTCTTGAATTCTGAATGGATGGCTTCTCCTTTTTCTCTCTGGTTACAGACCATTCACTTACCCCTAATGACACCATCCAAATAAATGCTTGCTATTTCACAAATGTGAAAACAAATGTACTGTTTCTATGCTACTAGACATCAGCATTTATTGCCTCATTTGGGAAAACAGCAGACTTATTTGGTTCATTTATACTCTGTTCAAATACTGTTTTGAGAACAGGGACTGGCACCGTGGATCTGAGAGCTCTTCAAGAACAAGGCTGTATATTCTCAGGCATCTTTCCTTTTATTTACTTGCATGAAAAAATCTTAAAGGGTGAACGATTACAGTATGTCTCAGATATACCTCATTAATTTGCCCTTATACTACTAAAATGTAACATATTAACAGATTTTTAATGATTTCTTCAGTTCTTTACTGAGCTGAGTTTTGTGCCTCTGTGTCTCTTCTTGACTTTAGAGACTGATTTACTGTGTGTGAATAAATTCTACCTGCCAGTGTCTCTCCTTCTCAATCATTTGACCAATGAAACCTTATTGGTAACAAAATATTACAAAATGTTCATCTGTTTGAGAGGCATTTTTGATTATTTATGTATGCATTCAGAGTAAAAAATAGTTACCTGCTTGAGGAGTAACTGTCATGTTACTGGTTTGTTATAGGAATATACCATCTAATTATGCAGCTTTAGGCAACATATTGAAGGAGTTGGGGCTGTTCAGTCTGGAGAAGAGAAGGCTCCGAGGTGACCTTATTGTGGCCTTCCAGTATCTGAAGGGGGCCTACAAGAAGGCTGGGGAGGGACTTCTCAGGATATCAGGTAGTGATAGGACCAGGGGGAATGGAATGAAGGTGGAAGTGGGGAGATTCAGGCTGGAGGTGAGGAGGATGTTCTTCACTATGAGAGTGGTGAAGCCCTGGAATGGGTTGCCCAGGGAGGTGGTTGGGGCACCATCCCTGGAGGTGTTTAAGACCAGGCTGGACAAGACTCTGGCCAGCCTGATCTAGTGTGAGGTGTCCCTGCCCATGGCAGGGGGGTTGGAACTAGATGATCCTTGCGGTCCCTTCCAACCCTGACTGACACTACTACTACTGATTGTGATGGTGCCTATCAGAATTAGAAGCACCAACAATTTCAGCCCTTTTTAGTGTCAGGAAACTAATCTTTAGGATTATAATTGCTTGAAGCTTTGTCAGACTTGTTCTCTCGTTTGTACTCACATTTTCTAATTACAGAGAAAAAAAGGGAAGACCTCTCCTGTAATAAAATAAGCAACATATTCTCAGATAACATTTGTAAGGGAGCCATTGACTCAAGTTGGGAAAAAGGAAAATGCAATAGCAAAACACCCATGTTTAGATGGAAGCACTTTAAGGCTCCTTTTTCAATGGCTTCTTGCATTAGAGGTCTACACATCCTAGATAATGACACTGTCATTAGGGAAAAGCCATTGTGCCAATGTGTTTTCACAGGCAGTGTCTGCTTGTAGCAGTGGTAACCTAGATGCTTCTGTTATACCAAGGATCAGTGTACAGACCAAAGTCACTGCTAAATTTTGTGTACTACCTTGGGGGTGCTCCTGCCAGGAGGAGTGGACAGGTGACCCTGAACTGGCCAAGAGATTCCATTCCATATACATCATATTCAGGATACAACCAAGGGATCACGAGGGTCAGGCCTCTTCTTCAATGGCCATCATCCAAGGAGGATTCTGTCTGTTCTGCCTTCAATCCCAACCCATGAATTCCTGAATCCAGTTACTGAATTTGGTTCCTGTCTGCTGCTGAGTCCAGCCTAGGACTTCTGCCACTGTATCAGTGGTGATGGTGACCAATTGCCATCAGGGCTGTTGGGTTCAATACTGGCTTGGTATATACTTGCATATAATTAGTTTTGCTATTTTAATTAAAGTAGTTTTAGTTTTCGTTTCCAATTCATAAGTCTGTCTCCCTTATTCCCTTTCTTTTTCTCTTTGGGAAGGGAGAGAGAGAGCATCTGTCACTTATTTAGTGGCCAGCCCTAACCCTTGACTGATACGCATTATAAATCATATATATGTATTTAAAGATTTTATGTTGTACTGCATAATTATTTACTAATCATTAGCACAAAATATATGCAAGTTCCAAAACCCAGAACATTTTACTCTGACACAATAGGTGCTATTCAGTAAGCAAGAACATTTTTCTCTTCAACATGTTGCATGAAAGCTTTCAGAAGCTGGGCATTCAGGCAGTACAGTGAGTAACCTCCGCAAAGTTTATGTAGATGAATGTCTCCTTGGTGGTCTGTAAATGAGCTGGGCTGTTTTCTATCAACTTGACTGAAAAATCCCTATAAGACTTCACACAATAAAAAGAAAACTTATAAAGGGTGAATAAAAGACAGCAGATACTCCAGATGGGATCCGAGTTGTTAGCACATTTGAATGAAGAGTTGCTCTCTGGAGGATTTCTCTCTGTTGCCTGAACTGATCTGAGGGTAATACAGCCACCTATGTTAGGGCACATGAGTTTCATTTCTTCTGGGAAAGCAGGATGCCAATGCAGATTACTGTTTGTAGGATGTATCTGTTGGATGATGCTGATACAGTGTGACAGAAACATTTTTTGACATTCATTGAAGAAAGAAAGGCTTGATGCTGCAGGCACGAAGGCTCTGTGACTCCCGTTGGCTTGGACAGCTACTGATGGTGCCTCATTCCTCACATGATTAGCATGTTTAGCAAGTCGCCTACCTCTTGTGTGGAACGCCTGCTGTGAGGTGCTGAGCAACCTCAAACCTCATTAAAGTCTTTGGATAGAGCCCCGAGTTACCTCATGAGATGAAGTTGCACTATTTATATTTCGAGAACATATGCATACTGTACTATTAGTGCTAATATTTTTGTCAGAACACTTTTTAAAAGCAAAATGTGAGAACATTTGTGGGCAGTAATCACAAAACAGGGTTGACAGCTCCTTCCTTCTCTTATTCAGTCATAAACGTTTTTCCTTTCAACAAGATTATGAAATGGAAATGGAACTGGTCATTTTCAGAAGCCAGTGTTATTTGCTTGATAATACAGCAGTACCAAAAGGCAGCTGACAAGGTGATTGCTAAGTAGAAACTGATCGTAGCAGGGTGCCTGGAGCCCACGGAGGCTGACAGTAATACCTGTGCATGGGGAGCACATGCTGTACCTGCGACAGTTCATAAAAGACAAGGGGACTAAGCCCCTCTCTATCATTGCCACCTGCTTCAGAGCTGTATGTCAACTTTTACTTCATCAATAGCCTTCCATAGTCACAGAAGTCAATCAATAATAAGGAACATATATGTTAACGTTAGTATCAAATGCTTTTACAAAGCTGTGTGTAACTATCTGATTAACAGTGGAGCAGCCACGACAGTGGAATCTATCTTTAAGACAAGCAAGACAACAGAAACATCAACAGCATGGCTCCAGTACCCCAGTCGGAAAAGCCAAGACCACATCAATGACATGGCTGAGAACTGTGCAGGAAAATCTCTCTTTCCATGGATGTTATGGTTCATACTGCCCTAGTAATAAGCTATGGGAAGAAAAATTATCAGATAGTGACATTTGAGAACAAGAAGTAAAAAGTTACAGGAAGAAATAATAACGTTGCCAAATTGTGTTATCCCCTTGAAAATGACTTGTTCAGATACTCACAATGAGCTGTTTCTTGCACTTGATCATCAATGAATAATCATCAGACCCAAGCTGCCTGCATCAAACTTATCAACAGAGGCTCCCAGCAGTTACTTCTGCCTGTACCCCATCACAGCTGTCATCACTACAGAGTGTGGGATAATAAAGAAACTAAACAAAACAAAAAAGTAGAAAGCTGAAACAAATCCTACCTGATGAATCACTACAGTGAGAAAGCTTTGTGTAATTTGAGGCTGACTCTTTCATTCAGAATCACGCATTGTCTGCTAATGCAAGTGCAGGACAGAACCACAGGCAACTGTCCACCTGAACCAGCGTAATCTGGTCAGCTTTAATGACAGGGTGTTCCTCAGAAAGCTTCTGCTCTCAACTTAAACGTAGCTTGTTCTTATAAGAGCAGTTCAGATAGGAACTGAAGAAATTCACCTCTAACACGCTCTGCCTTCTAACACTGGCCAGGCATTTTATTTTGGTAATTATTAAGCACTTTCACAAAGGCTAATGGAACTGGAATTTTGTAAGGTAGATGAATTTATGACCTGTGGGCAGTTCTTGATATAGTTATGATCTATCTTTATCTTTATTGATGATCTGGACGAGAAGATTGAGTCCATTATCAGTAAATTTGCAGATGACACCAAGCTGGGGGCAGGTGTTGATCTGTTAGAAGGTAGGAGAGCTCTGCAGAGGGACCTTGGTGGGCTGGACAGATGGGCAGAGTCCAATGGCATGAGATTTAACACATCTAAGTGCTGGGTTCTACACATTGGTCTCAACAACCCCATGCAGTGCTACAGGCTGGGGTCAGAGTGGCTGGAGAGCGGCCAGGCAGAAAGGGACCTGGGGGTACTGGTTGATAGTAGGCTGAACATGAACGTGTGTCAAGGTGGCCAAGAAGGCCTATGGCATCTTGGCCTGCATCAGGAATAGTGTGGCCAGCAGGAACAGAGAGGTCATTGTGCCCCTGTACTCAGCACTGGTTAGGCCACACCTTGAGTCCTGTGTCCAGTTCTGGGCCCCTCAGTTTGGGAAAGATGTTGAGTTGCTGGAACATGTCCAGAGAAGGGCAACAAAGTTGGTGAGGGGTTTGGAACATAAGCCCTACGAGGAGAGGCTGAGGGAGCTGGGGTTGCTTAGCCTGGAGAAGAGGAGACTCAGGGGAGACTTTATTGCTGTCTGCAACTACCTGAAGGGAAGTTGTAGCCGGGTGGGGGTGGGTCTCTTCTCCTGGGCAACCAGCACCAGAACAAGAGGACACAGTCTCAAGCTGCACCAGGGGAGGTTTAGGCTGGATGTTAGGAAGAAGTTCTTCATTGAAAGAGTGATTGGCCATTGGAATGGGTTGCCCAGGGAGGTGGTGGAGTCACCATCACTGGAGGTGTTTAGGAAGAGACTGGATGTGGCACTTGGTGCCATGGTTTGGTTGATTAGATGGTGTTGGGTGATGGGTTGGACTTGATCTCGAAGGTCTTTCTCAACCTGGTTAATTCTATTCTATTCTGTCCTTGTTTGGATAAAATCTGTTTTCTATTTGGGTAAGTGAAGGAATACTTTAATGCCTGCTAACTTAGTCATGGCAAAGAATAGAAACTCCCTTTCAAACTGTGGATCAGCATGGGGAGGCTGGAAGTGGTGCTCAGTCCTGTAAGCTGAGATTTGTACAATGAGGTGTGAATACAAATGAACCCCTTTGGAGGAACCATACATTTTATTACATCAAGGAGCAAGGACATCAGAAAATGATGATACAGAAAGAAAACACCAAGAATATGTACACAGGGCACAGAGTGACAGAACTTGCTGCTGGTCCGAAAGGCTCTCTCCAACTGCCTGAAAGGAGCCATACCGTGTGTCAGTATCTTCTCCCTAGTAGCAAGTGACAGGACAAGAGGAAGTGGCCTCAAGTTGCATGAGGGGAAGTTTAGATTGGATATTAGAAGAAGCTTCTTCACTGAAAGGATTCTCAAACACTGGAATAGGCTCACCCCTATCTCTGGTGGTGTTTAAAAAACAGAGAGATGTGGTGCTGAGGTACATGGTTTTGCCCCAGAGTTGGTAGAGTTAAATAATGGTTGGGCTCAATAACTTGACAATCTTTTCCAACTGAAATGATTCTATGATTTTATGAGTCTGGGTAAGACAACTGCTGGAGTCTATTGTGAGATGAGTTTGGAAAAGACACTTGGTTCAAAATGAGCAAAGGACAAGGTCAGAGATCGGACGAGACTTAGGACATCTGAAGGGTTACTTGTACCAATATAATGGGACATACCAATGTCTTGAGCACAAAGTTTAGAAAATTTGGCACCTCAGCAGCAGAAAAAATGGGAAATGAGCTTCCTGAAAAAAAGGCATGACCACAACAGTTAGAGGTGTTTAGGATCAGGGCAGGAGAGTACTCAGGATCAAAAGTGAAAAGCAGCGTAGGAAACCAAGGACAGGGCTCAGCTTCAGCTCCCTTTAGTCTGAAGCTGACAGTAAATCCTTCACCAGATGCCCAAGCCCTGTACTGAGGTCTCCTTTTTTATAAATGATTGCAAGTTTTGCACAGTTCACCACAGCATGAGGGCACTTAAAACCTTTGTTTTGTGAGCACTCTGGGGACACAGTGCTGCTGCAGTACAGTTTTTGTGCAGGCTTGGCATTATAAACAAGTAACCCAGGCAGGTCACTCATTTCATGAGTGTTCAAGGAGACAAGATTTGCTTTTATTCTCTGCATACAAATAGGTTGGGATCAAAAAACACTTGACTCTTGTGTTTCTGAGAAATAGCCCAGGACCTTCCAAATAGTGGCTAACCACTGGGACTAAAAAAATGGGGCAATAACATGTTTAACCACTTGAATAGTCCTATTGAATGTCGGTATATGCACACATTCCTGAAAGCCCAGGCACCAAAAGAGCTAGTCACACATTAAATTATCTCCAATGTGAGGAAATATAGTTTCATTAGATGTTTAAGTATGTAACAAACTATTCCTTTTATTTTAATGTTAGTGCAAAAATCCCTATTGTCCTTAAAGTGCTGGCATCTGCACTGATGTATTTAGATTGCCTACTTCTGTAGCAGTTAAGTGGTTATTTACAAATTGCATAAAACTCTCTGATCAGCTACACTGTTGATCTTTTTTTTCATATAAAAGCATACACCTTCTGTAAACAAAACTGACAGTTACACCCAATCTGAAACATGCAAGTTTCAGAGCAAGCATGCCGAGCAACAGAGCAACATGCCACAGAGCAAGACACTTATTAAAAGGCTTATAAAAGTCTTTTTAAAAGTCTTATTAAAAGAGTCTTATTAATAAAAGTCTTAATTAATGGACTTATTAAAAGTCTTACCCAGAAGAATACTTTTTAACTAATTCTCAGCCAAACTAACAGATATCACAAATAAGTTACACTCCTCCCTCCCCAGCCCCCCCGCCCAGTTTGAAGCTTTTTCTTAGGGAAGACAAATCTGAAAGTTTAGAAAAGGGCTTAATCAGGGCAACGAAGTTGGTGAGGGGTTTGGAACACAAGCCCTATGAGGAGAGGCTGAGGGAGCTGGGGTTGCTTAGCCTGGAGAAGAGGAGACTCAGGGGTGACCTTCTTGCTCTCTACAACTACCTGAAGGGAGGCTGTAGACAGGCGGATATTGGTCTCTTCTTCCAGGCAGCCAGTACCAGAACAAGAGGACACAGTCTCAGGCTGTGCCAGGGGAAGTTTAGGTTGGATGTTAGGAAGAAGTTCTATACAGAGAGAGTGATTGCCCATTGGAATGGGCTGCCTGGGGAGGTGGTGGAGTCGCCATCATTGAAGGTGTTCAGGAGGAGATTGATGGGGTGTTTGGTGCCATGGGTTAGTTGTTTAGATGGGTTGGACGTGATGATCTTGAAGGTCTCTTCCAACCTGGTTTATTCTATGTATTCTATGTATTCTATGTAATGCAAACATTCTTAGTAAAAAACAAATGCAACAGCAGTTAGTCTTGTAACCATTTATAAATAAATAAATAAGGGCTACATAGAGAACTGCACATAGAGAAGGGCCAGATTTTTTAGGCACATGGTACATGGATGATCTGTGTGACATGCTACGTATGAGTGAAAAAAAAAATCTGGAGTATCAGAAGGCTCTAGCCCTATACAGTGACAGATGAGAGGCAGCAGGTATTTATTTCTACAGAGAAGTACAGCATGAGTTTATCTCAAAATAAAAGCAGGGCTGTGAGTTCCATTGAAAACTGAACAAGAACTTAAGGGACAGACATCAGCTAGGTTTGGGGGTACTTATTCATCCTACTCAGGTGGGCTCCTTGAACTTCACACTGAATTTAAGAATCACCTCTGTAAAGTACATCTTGTCAGCCTGCTCTGGATGTGACTAGAAGCATAGGTGTGTTACATGATTGCTGCCAGAAGAATACTTGAAGCTTCCTGAATGCCAGAGATCATGAAAAGGATCTGCTGTCTGGCAGTCAAGATTGAAAAGGACTGATCGTTTCAGCAAAGAGCTCTCATAAAACATCAACTAAGGGGGCAGACAAAGCCCAATAGTTTTCATGGGCAAGTGTTACTTCCATCTTGTTCAGACCCAAGAGTTGTTAAAAAGCACACATATGCTCGAAGTACAGTTTGGTCTTGTTAAGGACTTTTCTTCTTTTGATCTGAGCAGGTTTCACTTGTTGTGAAACAACTGTTTATTAAGTGGATTGGAAAGGGATGGAGCTGAGTATCGTCTTAATTTGAATGGTCACACAGTACAGAGCATCCTACATGTTTCCCTTGGGAATCATAGTGAGGGAATTGCTCACTGCTTAGCAAATCTGAAGTACTGCTTGATGAGTTGTTGCACCTCACTGCCTTTTTAATACTGGAGTTAAGTTTCCAGTGTAGGCCTGGAAATTCTCAAAGCTATTTTCCACAATATTAGTAACATTAAAATAAATGTCAGTGTGAGGAATGGTTTGCTGAATGTTACAGAGTTTTGTATGTATTAGTTTTTTCAATGTGCTCAGTGTCTCTGTTTGACTGGGAATAAAGGGTTTCTGGTTTTTCTCCTAGTGCCTTCAGTAGGCACTACTTTAATTGAGGATCTACAGAGAAGGCAAGTTTTCTGTTACAGCATGGTTTCAAAAACCTTCTGTGGTCCTTCCCTAAAGGACATTAAATATACAAGCTTTTTCCATTAAAAAATCCAGGTATTTTAAATTAGAGTATATGTGAAGGGCACCATAGCCCTAATGGTCAGCAGGCACCAGTCACAATGTGGCAGAGATGAAGCTGCAAGGATGATGCAAGCCTCTTCTCTGGGATGAAAATGTTTTAAGGATTTCAGCACCTCATCTCAGGTTTTCTAAATTAAACATATCAATTATAATGCAGGCATATCACATTCTTTTCTCACCCCCATGACTTTCAGTAAATGTTTGTAATAACTCAGAAAGACAGTGATAAAATGAGGAACGCTACATTTGAAAGAAGAGCTACACATATTCACTCCAGCAAATCTGTCAAGGCTATAAATCATTTTTTTGGGCAGTAGGATCAGGAGTAGATAATGTAGTAATGGAACAGCAATAGCAAATCTAGCAAAAGCAACATAAAGGCTGCCTGAATATTACCACCATGCAACACTTCACTGAATTTTTTAGCACCAAGTGGAAATGAGTAGAGCAAGCACAGCAGTAACCAAAACATGGAGGTGTCTCAGAGATGCCTATTATTTTACAGTATAATTTCAGGAGTTCCCAACATAGCATTAGAACAGACATTAGTCATTCAGAATATAATTAAAATGACAATGCTTCCTCTGAGTAGACAGAGGACAAAAGTATATAATGGAACAAATGTATTTATCAGTTTGAAGTGTAATGATCTGTCACAGAAATTGCTTTGATTTCATTAGCCAATTCAGACTTGGATCTGGCACTCTATGACTTAACATCTAGCAATACCACTGAAACCAAACTAAAGCACAAACAAAACCAAACTCATGAGATTCCTCTCCAAGTTGAAACATGCACAGACATCATGTTGCTTCTAATTCTGAGGAGTGAGATTTATTTTGAGGGTCACAAAACCCACTGAGTTTTCACCTGTTGTATCCTTTGAGAATCACTGACATTCAGGCCCAAATCCCAACTCTCTTTAGCCACCAGCTTTACTTTTTAGTTTAGTTCTTTACCACTCTTGGAAACAACAATTTTAAACAATTGCTGCTAACATTTGGAAATACAGTGGAAGAACAACTACAAGAAATAAAAAATCGGTGAAACACAGCACAAAACATACACTTTATATGTAATCTACCCTTACTCCTACTGACCAAACTATGCCTATATACAAATACAATTTCCAAAGGTGGAAAACAGCTAAACATTTTCTTTGGATTGCTTAGATTTCAAGAACTAAACTGCTTTTAGGCTAACCTTTACCTGGAAGGGGGGAAATAAAAAGAGCCACTCTCTTCCCTCCCAAGTACTGATGAAATCTATTAATAAATTTAGGTTAGGAATGTGTGTGGTTGCGAGAGATTCCATAGACTAAAGTGCTTCTTCGCATGCTGTATGAATGGGAATTCTGGAAACTGTTAATCATTACCAAAGAGACGTAACGTGGGTGCCAAAAGACTGGCATCCTCTAGTTGAAGATACTAAGACGTGTCAAGACTGATAAAAAGACCACGAGAAAAAAACATCACTAAACAAATGTGCAGTCATCTTCGGATGTGACAGCCCAAAGGTACAGCAACACCTGCCATCCGAAGACCACACAGCAGCCTGTCTCCTGGGGGACAGCTGCGCCGGGCTCAGCAGACCTCTCCCTTCGCTGACAAGTGAGCCGGGTGACAGGCAGGTGCATCTCCTCCCCTGAGAGCTGAGCGGGGCTACCAGTGGAAAGGGTGGCATGGGGCGAGAAATAACCGAGCGGCTCCCTCGCAACCAGCCGCCATCCAGTGCCCACGGCTAAGCAACGGAAACCCCGCAGCGCCTAGGCTCGGCTCGGCGGGGGCAGCATGCGGGCCCTGCCTTCCCCGGGCCCGTGGCGAAGGCCGCCAGTGGCCGCCGCGCCGCGCTCGTGTCAGCAGCCTGAGAGTTCCGAGGCGGAGAGGGGCGGCAGCGCTCAGGAACAGCTGCTCCCCTCAACGGGATGCGGCCGCAGCGCTGCCTGATCCCGTCCGCCCCGGCAGCCACAGTCCCAAGGGTTTCGTGCCCCAAAGGCCTCCCAGAGAGCCTCTCCGCCCCAACGAGAAGCCTCTCAGCGCTGTCCCCGCTGCATCCCGGCCGCTCAGCCCCCAGCGGCCGCGGCAGGGAGTGCGGCGCAGCCCGACGGCCTCTCCCCGCCACCCCCCCGCCGAGCCGAGCGGCTATTTTTAGTAAATCCTTCTCGCGTCGCCACGGGCTGTGATCGCAGCGCGCAGCCCCTCGCCAGTTACTGCCGCCCCGCCCCGCCTGCCTGCCGCACACGGCACAGGCTCGTCCCGCCGCCGGCGCTGCCGCCCGCTGGCGCTATGGCCACCTAATCCCCGCGGCAGCCGCAACTTTTCCTCCTCGCTCTGCTCCTCCCGTACCGCTCCGGCCGAAGATGGCAGTTGGGGGACGGACTGGAAGTTGCAGCCCGCGAGCGAAGAGATAAGGCGGAGGCGCGGGAAGGTGAGTGGCACCGGCCCGCTGCCGTTCCGCCCGGCCGCCGCCCGCAGCGAGAACGGAGTCGTGGGGGCCTACGATTTGCCGGGGTGGATTTTCCGGGACCTTTGGGAAGGTTTCGGGAAGTTGGGTCGTGACAGGGCGGGCAAGGTGGCGGTGGGTGGGGTGCGGCAAGTTTGTTTCGCGGGAGCGTGAGTGGAAGCGGAGTTTCCTGTGCGTCTGCCCTGCCCGGCGTGTGTCCGCTTTACTTGGTCCCTCTGCAGCCCTCTCCCCCCGTGGGGCCGGGGCCGTCTCGCGGGGTGACGGGGACACCCACGGCAGCTAGGGCGCTGCCTGGAGCCTCAGCGGGCGATACGGATGATGCGAGCTCCCTGTGGTCGGCTGAGGAGCGGGGAGCTGGGGGTGGGCGTCGGGGAGAGCTGCCCCATTGGGGGCCGAACAGGTGGGAGCGGGCGCGGGTGGCGGGGAGACCCCGTGAGCATCGCCGCCGGACCGATATTGGAGCTGCCTGGCGCAGCCGATGACTGGGAGCAGGTAGGGATGCATCCCGGCCCGGGTGCATGGCCAGAGTATTTTGAGTGTCAATGCAGTGCATGCATCTCGGCAAGGCAGCTTACAGGTCAGCAACACTGGGCACCGAATGGGTATTTTCCAGTAGGGCTACAGTTGTTTTGACTTACCTAAAATGTCTGAATTTCAGTCTGAAATGGAATATGACAATCAGTAACCATGTTTATCACTGTTAACAGAAAACCCCAGGTATTACTTGTCATGCATAAAATGCATATTCTTTTAATGATTTACACTGAGCTGATCGATGGGAGTTTGTATTTTCAAGTGCTCTGAAGAGCTCTAGAAACAGTGTAAAACTATGTGAAAATGTGAGAGAGGGAAAATGTTTAAAACAAGCTGAACATTGAGAAAGGAGCAGTGAAGTTCTTTTCTGATTCAAAAGCTGTTGAGAATCTCTTTTGTAAACAGCACAGAACAAGTACCGACACAGAAACTGAGGAATTTTAAACATATTTGTCTTTCAGCATTGTCAGCTTTAGTTCCATGACATTTTGTTTTCTGTGAGAGAAGAATACTTTTGTTGCAGTTATTCAGGATTTAATTTGCAGGCTCACAAAGGCCTGTAAGTTCTGCTGAGAACTCATGAACAAAAAAAGGAAGGTATTTCACATTAAGATTTTTCAAATGCCCTCTCTTATCTTCCCTCTCTCATCTCTTCTCCAGTCCCAACAGCTTCCCTGGATCTACTGAAATTATTTAAAATGATCTTTTCCTGCATTTTCTCTCATGACCAATGCACTATTCTAGCAGTGGCCCCAACCCACTAGGTTTTGTACCCAGAACGCCTACTTTGTTCAGAGACAAACACAGGCTTATTCTCTGTTCTAAGACCAGAGCAGTCTTGGAAGCCAGTTCTGTCCCTTCATACACTTCAGTCACATCGCCATTTGTATAAAGTAGATAGTTCTTAACTATATATAGCTTTCCATTTGCAGTGATGTGAATAATACACTATTTTACCACCTCTTCTTCATTACGAGGGCAGAGACATGATCCAAAGCACTAGGAAAAAGCATGTCATGGCCCCAGGGAAAAGTTGCAGTTAGTCAAATTTGCCTACCACTGGTGCTAGCTTCTTCATAGAAATGTTGAAATAGCTCTGTTTTGTATGAAAATGTCATCATCAAACACATGCTGTTATGTTTCTTGGTGACCAAGTAGAAGCAAATGAAGGACCATAGTTAGTTAAGCCTTGAAACATTGCTTTCACACTGTCTTGATTCCTTTGTATTTTGGTATAAAAGTCTATGTGAATGTGTAATAGACCAAATATTTTCAGCCTGACATTAAAATGCCAGTTTTGAAAACAGTTGTGTTTGGTTTTCCATTAGCCTGCTTTTCCACAATGAGCAGTCTACAAGATCAAACAAGAATTTTTGCAAAATCCTGGCAGACAGGAGAGGTGTCTGAGGACTGGAGGAAAGCCAGTGCCACTCCAGTCTTCAAAAAGGGCAAGAAAGAGGTTCCAGGAAACTACAGACCAGTGAGCCTCACCATCATCCCTGGAAAAATGATGGAGCAGCTCACTCTGGAGGTCATCTCTAGGCACTTGGAAGAGAAGAAGATAATCGGGAGCAGTCAGTATGGATTTACCA
This sequence comes from Dryobates pubescens, assembly GCF_014839835.1. Classification (NCBI taxonomy): domain Eukaryota; kingdom Metazoa; phylum Chordata; class Aves; order Piciformes; family Picidae; genus Dryobates; species Dryobates pubescens. The sequence goes on from NC_071615.1 coordinate 39,938,332, forward strand.
AGGGGAAATCCTGCTTGACCAATCTGATAGCTTTCTATGATGTTGTAACAGAATGGGTAGATGCAGGGAGACCAGTGGATGTAGTCTACCTTGGCCTTAGTAAGGCTTTTGACACTGTCTCCCATACCATCGTTTTGAGTAAGCTTAGGAAGAGTGGGATAGAAGAACAGACAGTGAGATGGATTAGGAACTGGTTACAAAATAGAGTGCAAAGAGTGGTGGTCATTGGTGCCAAGTCCAGCTGGAGACCTGTAACCAGTGGAGTCCATCAGGGATCAGTGCTCTGTCCAGTCCTGTTCAACATCATCATCAATGACATTGATGAGGGGACAGAGTGTCTGCTCAGCAAGTTTGCTGACGATACCAAACTAGGAGGCTTGGCTGATACACCTGAAGGCTGTGCAGCCATTCAGTGAGACCTGGACAGACTGGGGAGCTGGGCAGAGAGGAACCTAATGAGGTTCAGCAAGGATAAGTGCAGAGTCCTTCTTCTGGGAAGGAATAATAAAGTGCTGATTAGGAGATGATCTGCTGGAGAGCAGCCCTGTGGAGAAGAACCTGGGAGTCCTGGTGGATAACAAGTTCTGCATGGATCAGCAATGTGCCCTTGTGGCCAAGAGGGCAAATGGTGTCCTGGGGTACATTAGGAGGAGCGTGTCCAGCGGATCGAGGGAGGTTCTTCTCCCCCTCTACTCTGCCCTGGTGAGACCTCACCTGAAATATTGCGTCCAGTTTTGGGGTCCCCAGTTCAAGAGGGACAAGGATCTGCTGGAGAGAGTCCAACAGAGAACCACCAGGATGACTAAGGGACTGGAAAATGTATGCTATGAGGAGAGGCTGAGAGTCCTGGGGCGTTTGAGTCTGGAGAAGAGAAGACTGAGAGGGGATTTAATTAATGTTTATCTGAGGGCTGGGTGTCAAGAGGGAGGGGACGGGCTCTGCTCAGTTGCACCCTGTGACAGGACAAGGGGCAGTGGATAGAAACTACAGCACAGGAGGTTCCACCTCAACATGAGAAGGAACTTCTTCACTATGAGCGTGACAGAGCACTGGAAAAGTTTTCCCAGAGAGGTTGTGGAGTCTCCTTTTCTGGAGACTTTTAAGACCCATCTGGATGTGTTCTGGTGTGACCTGTGCTAGATTCTGTGGTCCTGCTCTGGCAGAGGGATTGGACTTGATGATTTTCAGAAGTCCCTTCCAACCCCTATCATCCTACGATCCTATGAATAGTGGTTTGTTACTACCATCTTATTCAGCCCAGAGCAGTTTAAAACCAAAAGTGAAATCCTGTCTTCACTACTGAAATTCCCAGTACATGCTTCATTTGGTGCAGTTGTTCCTGCTAGAATTTTTCAGGGAACAAAAGGTAATACTGTGACTGGTGGCATTTGTATTTTCTAATTTCTTAATAGAAGATAACCTTAAAAAGAAAGTCAGTTGTAAAAAACATGTGGAGTACCTCACAAGGAAATGTTCATTCATTCTTTCAGGGTAGGTTTAGGCTGGAGGTGAGGAGAAAGTTCTTCCCAGAAAGAGTAATTGGCCATTGGGATGTGCTGCCCAGGGAAGTGGTGGAGTCACCATCCCTGCAGGTGTTCAAAAAGGAATTGGATGTGGCACTTGGAACCATGGTTTAGTTAGTCATGAGGTGTTGGGTGATAGGTTGGATTTGATGATCTCTGAGGTCTTTTCCAACCTTACTGATTCTGCAATTCTGTGTACTTTCTAAAAAGCATTCAGAATGGAAAATAATTTTCAGTTGTTCATCTCACTACCTGAGATAGACCCGTAGAAGTTGCTGTTGAAAATGTAATTTGCAGACTGAAAATAATGATCAAGTTCATGTTGACACACTACAAAAATGATATGAAATCTGGTTTGTATTACCCTAAATGCTGAGGGTCACTAAATGTGGTTGGAATAGTTTATTTTCTAGTATTCAACTAATTTCTTAGTGTTCAATTAATGCTTAGTAGGAGAAATGTAGTTTTGAAAATAATCAGATCATGTTGTGCAAGCTAAAAAATAACAACAAGGTTGAAATGCAACCTACATATCTCCAAAGTGGTATCTTGGGCACATGTTTACCAGGCTGCATAGATTATTGTCATTTTATATTCACTGGTTTTCAGACTAGTTAATTACCTTATTGCTGTCTACAACTACCTGAAGGGAGGTTGTAGCCAGGTGGGGGCTGGTCTCTTCTCCCAGGCAACCAGCACCAGAACAAGAGGACACAATCTCAAGCTGCACCAGGGGAGGTTTAGGCTGGATGTTAGGAAGAAGTTCTTCATAGAAAGAGTGATTGGCCATTGGAATGGGTTGCCCAGGGAGGTGGTGGAGTCACCATCACTGGAGGTGTTTAGGAAGAGACTGGATGGGGTGCTTGGTGCCATGGTTTAGTTGATTAGATGGTGTTGGATGATAGGTTGGACTTGATGATCTCAAAGATCTCTTCCAACCTGGTCAATTCTATTCTATTCTATTCTATTCTATTCTATTCTATTCTATTCTATTCTATTCTATTCTATTCTATTCTATTCTATTCTATTCTATTCTATTCTATTCTAAACCTATGTAGGGTGTGAGTATAGAAACTTCAGGTGAAAGTGCTTCTGGTTTGCAGTGTAGTTACAGCTGAACCATGTAGCTGAGAAAGCATAGTATATCTCAGCACTGAGGGGTTGTTGCCTTTTACGGAGGAGATTTCAGCAAGATCTCACAAGGATTATATGCTGTGTCCTATCCACATGCTGTTTACATGGATTTAACTTTCCACGCAAATTCAAGTTAGAAGAATTAGTGTTTATCAGTTTTCCAGTCTCTCCAGGAGTATGAGAAAATGCTCTTTCTGTTGCTGCATTTACGTAGGAAAATGCTTAATATGTCTGACTAGTTGAATTAAAGCTACCTCTCCCATGAAGACAGAACATTGATTGATTCATGATAAAAGATATTTGTCACGCTTCAGGATTTCAGCAATGGTTTCCACAGTAGTATGCATTTTATTTTCTTCTGGAGATAGTTGCATTGTTGAATCACTTCAGGTTAGATTATCTACTGAAATTAATATGAGTAAAGGCATTTTAGAGCTAACAATGCTTGATGAAATGATCTTTTCATTTGCCTCTTTTGGTTTTGAGTTTTTAGATTGTGATAATCATATATAACCAAAGAATTTATTCCTTATTCGATGTAACTAACTTGGACTGAACACTTTATATTGTGAACATCAGTGTGCTGGGTAGTGTTGACTTTATCATTACAGCTTTTATCATGTTATGAAGTTTATTTGTACATGCTAATCCATAGCTTCATCTTCAAGAAGCTTAAATTGCAGTGAAACAGTGCTTGACTGCTGTTTAAAATTAATGTTTGAGTGCTTTGAGGCCAGTGCAAAATAGAATAGAGTAGAATAGAATGGAATAGACCAGGTTGGAAGAGACCTTCAAGATCATCACATCCAACCTATCATCCAACACCACCTAATCAACTAAACCATGCAACCAAGCACCTCATCAAGTCTCTTCTTAAACACTTCCAGTGATGGCGACTCCACCACCTCCCCGGGCAGCCCATTCCAATGGGCAATCACTCTGTCTGTGTAGAACTTCTTCCTAACATCCAACCTAAACCTCCCCTGGCACAGCCTGAGACTGTGTCCTCTTGTTCTGGTGCTGTCTGCCTGGGAGAAGAGACCAACCTCTGCCTGTCTACAACCTCCCTTCAGGTAGTTGTAGAGAGCAATAATGTCACCCCTGAGTCTTCCTCTTCTCCAGGCTAAGCAACCCCAGCTCCCTCAGCCTCTCCTCATAAGGCTTGTGTTCCAAACCCCTCACCAACTTCGTTGTCCTTCTCTGGACACGTTCCAGCAAGTCAACATCCTTCCTAAAATCCTTTCAGCTATCTAACTTTCCTGTGAGGACTTCCCCAAACTTCTTCACGCTTCTCAATTTTTATACAATATATGGTTACACAACTTTTTGCTGATCTTCAGTTTGTCTGCAAAACTGCAAAAAGTTAATGTGAGTTAAAAAATGATTTAGACAACTTTATAGGTGAGAAAGTTACCAAAGGCTAGAAAGCAGAGATAATGGTTCTGGATCAGAATGTCCCCAACCTGTAGATATTCTGGAGACTTCAGAGAATAGAATAGAATAGAATTAACCAAGGAGTATGCCAAGGAGGTACCATTACATGGTTGCATTGCACTTCCTCACTTTTCCCTTATTCATTTGCTCTTGGGCATCATGGAGAGAAAGATACTAGGCTGAGCAGATCTTTGGTTAGAGTAAGGTTTACTATTCATACATTCTTACACAGTTCAGACTGGCAAGGTGGAATGATGCAATTCAGAAATTCTTTCTTGGGGAAAAGTTATTGAAAACTTTCCTTACAGAGCTTTCAAGATCAGCTGTTTACTTGTCTTCAACATTGATTCAATGTATTATGTAGATTATGAGCTGGCAAAGTAGTAGGAAGCAAATATTTGTTCTTATTTTCCAGTTATTTCTTGTTAATGGCATTTTTCTATATAAATGTTAACATTTTATCACTCACAATTCAGGATACATTGTCTAAGTTCCTTCATAAGGTCTAATAACTATCAGGACAGTTTGGTTTTAAAGCTATAGCATAAATGTAAATGATTTTTAAGGAAATGGAATGGTCTTCAGCAAAGGTAGCTCAGCAGTGCCTGTGAGAGGCTGACTACTTATAGTATGTCTTTTATTTATCCCTAGTTCTTCAGTCTTGAAACAGAAGATTCTGGATTTCTGTCACTTAATTCAATTTCTTCTGTCAGTCTTTCTTCTAAGTTAATTTCTGTACAGCATACAGAGTGCTTTTTCTGTGGAATGGAGGACTGTTGCTCCTGGGGCTTTGTTCAAACTCAGGTCATGTATCTGGCTCAGAAGGAGAGCTTGTGAGTCTCTTACCATCATGTTCACCTTGTCCAGTTTCTGGTGCCATGCTGTTGTAACCTGAAAGAGGAAAGAAGGCCTTATCTAATGAGTGTCTTGATGAGGTGGTGCCCAATCCACTACAGAAATTGGCAGTCCTGAAGGATAAGTCAGTTTCATGTGTGTGAAAAGTGAGATTTGAGCCTGAACATACTCGTAAAGAAGGTGGTGTGCTGCACAGTGTCTTTGGTGCCTCAACCTTTCGCAATGTCAGGGGTCTTCCATTTGCAGCTCTGCACATGCCTTTCCCTTGCAGATCTGTTACCTTTCATGAAAGCTGCTAGGGCAGTGTTTCCCTTTCTTTGCTCTTAACTGTTGGTCTCATTCTGTTCTCATGGCCTTGTACTTACATACCCTGATACTACCTGATAACTTTCCTGGCTGAGTTTACCCTTTTGGTCTATTTTCATGTACAAAATCACTATTTCTCCATATATCTTTGTGTCCTTCTCTGTATCCTTTTCAATGTGAATTTATACTTCTTCAGCAGATGTAACCAGAATGGTAGTCTGTGACCACAGAAGTGTCATTAGTGCCTTGTCCAAGAGCAATAATACTCTTTAAAAAAGGAAAAAAAAAAAGGAAAAAAAAAAAAAAAGCAAAAAAAAAAAGTGCTTGGCTGATGTGTCCTAAGATGTATTCAGGTCAGACTGGAAGTTTAATTTCCTGTTACTTTTTGTAATGCTCATGATTGCACTAAATCACAGAAGCATTCAAACTGGGAGGGGCTGCGGGAGGTCTGTAGTCCACCTCTTTGTCAAAGGAGACTCAACATGGGATTCAGACCAATTCTGCCTGGAAAACCTCCAAGGAAAAAGATTCCACAACTTCTCTGAACAATCAGACCCAGTACTTAATAATCCTTATAGCAAATTTTCTTGTTTGCGTTGAGTCATAATCCCCCAGTTTCAATTCATGACTGTTCTCTGTTCTTGTGTTGTGCATGTCAGCCTGCCTCCTTCTTCTTGGTAATCTCCTCTTAGGTACCAGCAGGCTGATTTCAGTCCTTGCTGAAGCCATCTCTTCATCTTCAGGCTGAACAAGTTCAGCTCTCTCAGCTTCTCCTCAGAGAGCAAATGTTCTAGCCCTTGACTGTCTTGATGGACTGAGGAGGAGGCATCTTTCAGTTGCTGGGAGCATCCGAACTGCATGAACTATCAGGAATGAGGTCTAGTGCTTGATAAATGGTGAACCCTAAAACTTCATATTGATAAATCCATGAAATAGTTAATAGCACAAGATTCTGAAAACTCATGTATATGGCATTGAGCAGAACTGTACTGTCTTGACACCCTAAAATTAATACCAACTATTACATGCTTTAAAGAATTTGTTATTACAGCTTACACAGAACCACAGTTTATTCAATAGTTCTTACTAGTAAAGTTCCTCAACCATTATTTTGGAGCAGGGAAGTAATACTACATTAGAATTGTATTTTAAAACACTTTACATTCATTATGCATTAAAATATCTCCTTTAGGGAAACATATGAAGAAAATGACATGACATAGATGTTCTGTATGTCTAGGCTTTTAATTATACAAATCACTAATTAATCAAATTTTGACAGTTATCATTAAGCCTCCAGGCTGCCTAACTATTGAACTGAAACCTTGCTGTAACAAGAGGTGGGTGAACTGCAGGAGTGAATGTAACATTTCCAAGGGTAACAATTGAAACACTAAATCCCAACTGGAAAATGAGTAGCAGGGGTATTTTAACAGTGTTTAGTGTGTGAAATGTGTAAGTGCTTGGAATTTTATCTGATGCAGAGAGAGCTATTCAGTTGTTGATACAGAGCATAAAATTAGAAGAATCTATGTTGACAATATACAAGGGAGAAAAATTACTACTTTAATTTTTATGTTTCCTGTTTTGATGGGCAACATAACCAGTGCTAATTAATAAACTATACTATTAAGTAAGTGGAATTTGGATATTTCATATTGGAGTTGATGCTCTTATATTTGGGATGTAAGCAATTGACATATTCCCTGAAAACATTGCAAGTTGAAAGATTAGCAAATGGAAGTGGAAAATTATAGTAGCTAAAACAGATCATAAAGTGTCTTCTAAAGTGGATTAGGCCTGTCCTACTGACCTCCATCATCCACACCAGGGATGTAGCTTTTGGCCTCTGTGTACGCAGTTTTCTTTCCATAAAAATAGAGTAAGTATGGAGTAGAGGAGAACTGGAGTTCAGTCTCATCAACAGGGACAGGGTGAAGACATGGTCAAGGTGTAGTCTTGTGGCAGTCAGGGCTATGGAGCTGATGTAAGTTAATAGTGTGAAGGGGAATCCAAACCAGGACATGACCCAGAGAAAGGTATTTTCATGTGTGAATGTTTCATCTAGGTTTAAGTTATGGATACCATCTGTAGTAGCAGTCTAGCAACCCATTCTTCGTACATTCCTTGCTTTAAGGTGCACTGAACACAGAGCATTGTTGAACACGATGTAATAAAGAAAATCTGGATATATCCAACTGCTCTCAGTAAGTCCAGGTTTCTTACACAAAGTCTCTTGGAAGAATGTGAAATATTTATGTATCTTATATGCTGTTATATACTCCTTGTCCACCTTGTCTCCCACACCATCTGCTATAGCTTATTTTTTTTTTTCACTCTGAAAGAAAGAAGTTAAGAGTCCTGATATAAAAATTGTATTGCTGTCTTTTAATAATTTGGAACAAAAGAGTTCAAAGTTTCCCTTTGGAAAATGAAGTCAGTAAGTGTGAGTTATTTATTTATTTATTTATTTATTTATTTATTTTTAAATGAAGAAGCTTTCATCAGAAACTAGTGACAAAGGTATGGGATTTATGTGATTCATGGGTGTTGTAACACGAGGTTTGTACTGCATTTCAGTGGGATATATATGACTGGAGCACTACCCAGCCTACTAAAGTGGTAAGGCTTCTTTCAGGACTTCTACTTACCTATGAGGAGTTTTGCCTTTGACTATAAGGAGGTCAGGAAGTGAAATTTTGCATGTGAAATTAGCACCTCTTGGTGGGCCACAGAGGCTTATGAGGAGAGCTTGTGAAAGCCCGGGTCAGGGTTCAGATCTACTGAAGGTGCGCACTGTGGAAGACTGTAGGATAGTGATCTCTTTCCCAGCCAGAAGCAGAAATGGCAGGGAGCATGGGAATTGGGATTGCAGCTAGCAACAGTTAAGTGCTCGTTTAGTTATTAAGGCAACCCAGAGAGGCTGTTGTAATTTAGAGACAGCATCAAAGCAGTGCAGGAGCTATAAAAATATGCCAAAAATAATTCTTGGTGAGACTTCTTTGCCATCTTTTGTCAATTACCTTTAAATAGTTTAAACAGACTTTGGCATGCACTCTAGGTACCTTTTCTCTACATCAGAATATTTGCATGCTTCTGTCCTCTCCATCACTGGTTTTCTTTAGTAATGCTTGACTATAAATTTGTAACTTCATTATTGTATTGATTACATGCAATCAGAGCATGGTAGTATGCCTAGGATATTTTCCACAGCTTCCACAAATTGTCTACAGTTTTTATGGTGAGTCTGTATTCATTGCATGTGAAAAAGGTGGAAGTGGTAATTGAGTTTGTAGTGACAAACTGAGAGGTGTTTACTTGTCTTCAGAATGGTCGTGCATTCTTTTGGAGAGAGCTGCTTCTATCTTTGTCACATGTGAAGTTTGTATGTATCATTTCTCCTCACTCTTCATTTCTGTGGATTGTTTGTATTGGTGTCTTTGTGAGAGGAGGCTGGGCTGAAAGAGAGGACACAACTGACGGTGTCTTTTTCATATGATGTTAGGACCATAACTTAGGTTTTATGTATAGAAATGTCAGAAAGATCAAAATACATTGCTGTATAGAAAATGAAGCAGTACAGTAAGTCCATTATTGTGTTAAGAAGAAAAGATTTGCATTCTTTGCAGTGATTTCAGCCTAAGTACTTCAGGAGAGGGAATGAAAAGGCATAGTTATCATATTTTAAGGCCATAGAAGTACAATCAAAACAAATTAAAAGTAAGCTAGACTAAAAAATGCTTTAAGTTCTGCCTGCTTACTCTGATGCTGGGTGATTTTCTTGCATGAAATGTATTAGCTATGTAATACATAAGCTAAAAAAAATTCTGTTATAGCATCATATGATTGCTTCCTTTTTTCAGGTCCCTATTGCTGTGGTAGGCATGTGGTGATTTTATATTATTTTCCTTTGTGAAAAAGAGCACTGGATAGTTTCCTGCTTCAGAAATGTTAAAATTGAGGCAATGAGAAGACTCAAATCTGTTGTTTATGGTCTATAGTTATATTGTAAAGTGAATGGGAGTTGAATAGATTGCTGAGTCCAGACCTGGGGTCTAATCCTTTATCTTGTTTTGTTCAGATTTTTTTTTTTTTTTTAAAGTCCTGCATTGCAAAGGGATGTGGAGTGTGTGCTAAGCACACACAAATCAAAGCAGAGGCAATGATTCTTAATCCTTAAAGCAGTTACTGAACATCAGTGCGGTGATCCATCAGATTATTCTATGAAGGCTGCTCCGTTCTTACATACAGACTTTTTCCACCATTGTTGCTGCTTCAGTTAGGCAGAGGAATATCTAACCAGCCTGATATTAGCAGAGCTAATATTGCTGACACATAGCAAGGTAAATAAAATGTGAATCTGAGTTGCACCAGGTTGAAAACGTGTTAGGCAGCAATTCGGTTCGAATCAAACCCACTTGCATATTGTCGTCTGTTCCCCAGAAATTTTAATAGCAATTGGATTCACTTACTTGGGAGATTTCTACAAATCTGAAGCATAATCCAAATTTTGTGAAAGTTTTGCTGTAAAACTTAAGTTTATGGAAAAACTAAGCACTGTTTAAAGAAAATTACCCATTTTGGTCAGGAAGCTCTTGTCACAACTACTCATACAGACATAAGATTAATGCGAATAATCAGTGTCTAACTTTAGGGTTTTTCACTTATTATATATTGCAGTATGTTATTATGTAACACAGAATCACAGAAGTTTCATATTTTGTTATGAAAAGAGAATACTACTACTAATATTTCCATTTTGAAAGGTGACTGCTACAACTGAATTCTCTAGGTTTAGGCTGGTGTAGAATAGTGTTGGCTATGGCATCATGATCCAGGGAGATGCAGATACAGGTTTTGTGTCGAAGATGGCTGCAGGAATAAGTTGTCAGTATCAGGAATTAATATATTTTTAACTGTTTTCTAGCTGGTTAACTGTTTAATGTCAAAGTGATGCTGTGCATGTCGGCTGTAGGCATTGATGCTACATAGTGAATGCTACTTGAAACCAGCTATGTTTCATTCTGCATCTGTCTTTAAAAAAGACATATTGATCAGTTGCTAGGAACTGATCAGGACACTGAAATGCAACAAGGACAAGTGTAGAGTCTTGCACCTGGGAAGGAACAGCCCCATGTAGGTTGAGGACTCACCTGCTGGAGAGCAGTGTAGAAGAGAGGGATGTTAGTTATCAGCTGCTTAGCGCACAGACAGAAGGCTTCCTGTGCTGTTTGCACACTGCTGCTACAGAGAAGAGAGACAGGATAAAAAGTTCTTTAGAAAAGTCACCATAATTCTTAAAATTCTATCATGGTTATCATTCCAGGCATTTCTCCTACTCCTGTACTCTGCCTTGGTCAGGCCTCATCTGGAATATTTTGTCCAGGTTTGGGTGCCTCAATTCAAGAAGGACAGGGAGCTGCTCGAAAGAGTCCAGCACAGAGCTGCAAAGATGCTGAAGGGAGTGGAACATGTCCCTTATGAGGAAGGGCTGAGGGAGCTGGGTGTCTTTAGCTGGGAGGAGACTGAGAGGTGACCTCATTAATGTTTATAAATATGTGAAGGGCAGGTGTTAGGAGGACAGAGCCAGGCTCTTCTCAGTGATGTCCAATGATAGGACGAGGGGCAGTGGGTACAAGCTGGAGCACAGGAGATTTCACATGAACATAAGGAAAATCTTTTTCCCTGTGAGGGTGACAAAACACTGAAACAGGCTGCCCAGAGAGGCTGTGGAGTTGCATCTGGGTTGGGGCAATTCCAGGCACTGATACAGGCTGCTTGAGAGCAGCCCTGAAGAAAAGGACTTGGGGGTGCTGGTGGATGAGAAGCTCAACATGAGCCACAGGTGTGCACTTGCAGCCCAGAAGGCCAATCACATCCTGGGCCACATCAAGAGAAGCATAGCCAGCAGGTTAAGGGAGGTGATTCTCCCCCTCTGCTCTCCTCTGGTGAGAATCCACGTGGAGTATTATGTCCAGCTCTGGAGCCCCTATTACAGGAAGGATGTGGATGTGCTGGAGTGTGTCCAGAGAAGGGCTACGAGGATTATCGGAGGGCTGTGAGGACAGTCTGAGGGAGTTGGGGCTGTTCAGTCTGGAGAAGAGAAGGCTCTGTTGCCTTCCAGTATCTTAAAGGGGCCTACAAGAAAGCTGGTGAAGGACTTTTTAGATGTCAGGTAATGATAGGATGAGGAGGAATGGAACAAAACTAGAAATGGGTAGATTCAGATTGGGTGTTAGGAAGAAGTTCTTCACCATGAGGGTGGTGAGACACTGGAACAGGTTGCCCAGGGAGGTGGTAGAAACCCCATGCCTGGAGGCTTTTGAAGGCCAGGCTGGATGTGGCCCTGAGCAACCTGATGTAGTGTGAGGTTTCCCTGCCTGTGGCAGGGGGGTTGGAGCTGGATGATCCTTGAGGTCCCTTTCAACCTTAACAATTCTATGATCTGTCATGTCCCAATGTAAAGAAACTAGATTTATTCATAGAAATCATTCACTACTCAATGCATAATTCCTGGAATGAAAAGGGATCAACAGACTAACCCTCCATGCTGTGTAAGGTGGTAAAATCTGCCATTTTGGTATAGAGTGGGGAGTATTTTCTTCTTCTTTTTTTTTTATTATTAGTGACACACAGAAGAAAATTACAGCTTTACATATAAACACTGGGGCCAGTTTGGAATAATTTGAATAACTGGGGAAACTAAAGGAGAGAAGGTGCTTTCAGCACCTAATTTTTGAAACAAATCATGAGCCATGGAGAAGCTGTGGCCTCACGTGTAAGGAAAGAGCTAACCCACATTCCTCTTCACAGTATGGTTAAATGCAGGCACTTTCAGACTGCTGTTTCAGTAATGAAGGAGGACATTTTCTGCATGATTCATGCACAAATGTTTGTTTCTTTATAATATTATTCAGATTTCAGTAACCCTCTAATTACTGTGTCCAGTGGGCATAAATACTGTTTAGATTAAACAGAACGCTGTGGCCTGTGTGTAAGCATGTAGAGTTTTAGTCATGATTGCTCACGAAGGCTGGGGTTTGTCTTCCTGCACAGAGAAATATTGTGTGCCACTACAGAATTTGAATGTGAATTTAGTTTTGGCAAAATTGCTCTTGATTGCAAGACTAATTTCCCTGTGTGTACAGCTTTATATCCTGTGGATGCGCTCAGACCTCCATTTCAAACCATTGCATCTCCTGTAGACTCATCTAAACATTCTTAAGAATGCAAGGTGCTGTCAATAGTGTCTAAAAATCCAATTATTTTTCTCCTTTTTCCTTCCAGGAATATTTCAAGATGCTAATGTGCATTGTTGCTCCTTGAACTCATTGTAGACTAGCTGATGAAAACAGTGCTGAGAGGAAGCACGTTATACAGGGAAAACATCTGGCTGGAGTATTGGCCTAGTGGCTATGGGGCTTTCTGGACTAAGAATTTCTACCCTTTATTAGATGCGGGGGGGAATGTAGTGATCAAGGATGAGGATAAGACTGAGATACTCAATACTTATATATACACAAGTCTATGAGGCCAGATGGCATACACTGAAGGAGCTGATGGAAGTGCTCACCAAGCCTCTTTCCATCATTTTTCAGCAGTTCTGGCTAACTGTGGAGGTCCCAGTTGACTGAAGATTTGCAAATGTGATGCCCATCTTCCAGAAGGGCTGGAAGGAGGATCTGGGGAACTATAGACTGGTCAGCCTGACCTTGGTTCTAGGGAAAATCATGAAATAGATCATCTTGAGTGCCATTATGCAGCATGTGCAGAGCAACCAGGTGATCAGGCCCAGTCAGTATGGGTTCATGAAGGGCAGGTCCTGCTTGATGAACCTGATCTCCTTCTGTGACAAGGTGACCCAGTTAGTGGATGAGGGAAAGACTGTGGATGTTGTTTACCTGACTTTAGTATTAAGTTTTTGACAGTGTCACCCACAATATCCTCCTGGAAAAACTGGCTGCTCATGGCTTGGATGGGTGGATGCCTTACTGGGTTAAGTACTGGCTTGATGGCCAGGCACAAAGAGTGGTGGTGAACAGAGTCAAATCCAGTTGGTGGCTGGTCACAAGTGGCATTTCCTGGGGCTCAGTTTTGGGCCCAGTTCTCTTTCATATATTTATCAATGGTCTGGGTGAGGGGTTTGAGGGTACCCTCAGTCAGTTTGTGGAAGACACTAAGCTGTGAGGAAGTGTTGATCTGCTTAAGGGTAGGAAGGCTCTACAGAGGGACCTGGACAGGAGAGATCAATGGGTAACTTCTCACATGATTCTGATCCTTGGGATGATCATGACCAGAAGAATAGGTCTAAAGAATCCCTGGTGTGCTTTAAGATAACAGGGGAATGAGCAGTTCTCTACAGGCAGGAGTTACGACCTTTGTCTTTGCAGACTGTGAAATATATCCTAGATAGGGGACCTAGAGGAAAAAAGAAGTTTTAAAACAGCTTGGTAATGCTTGGTCTTTGTTTGATGTGTTTCTACACTGAGCTTAATAAGTGGATCAAGCCACTGTTGATTTGAGTCTCTTTTCTTCAAACTGTAGTGGACACTTGAAACTAGAAGTCCTGTGCTCTATTTATGGCAACACTGCTTCACTTGATGATCTGTCCCAGTCTCATCCAGGAGAGAGCTGACATAGCAATGCTACAAGTGGAACAGCTGTGTTTGGTCTGAAATCGAGCCTGGAGGTTCTGCTGCGTAAGTTTTCCTGTTTTGCATTTCTGAAGTAGTTAGGTGTCTGCTGAGCTGCAGGCAGTTCCAGCAGAGAGCAAGAGTGCTGGGAGAGCTGGAGACTCCAGTGCTCAACTCGAGGTCACAGTGGTGCTTCAGCACAGAGCTTTGTTGCCTGCCTTGCATGATGGAGTTACAAGTCCTCTTGCTCTACAGCTAGGGGATGGTGATGTGTCAATGCTCACATTGTTTAGATACATATAGTAAAACAGATCTGAATTCCCTCAATTTGAATAGAGTATGTAGACTGTCATACCTGGATTTCTCTTCTGAAGCAGATTGAGTTACCTGGACATGTAGCTAGCCTAGATGTTTGGCTTCTCTGAGGCAATTTTCATGTAAGATTAAGTTTTGGGGTGAAGAATGAGAAGGGACAGTTCTGACTTAGAATAGAATAGAATAAACCAGGTTGGAAGAGACCTTCAAGATCATCATGTCCAACATATCATCCAACCCACCCAACCAACTAAACCATGCAACCAAACACCCTATCAAGTCTCCTCCTGAACACCTCCAGTGATGGTGACTCCACCACCTCCTCGGGCAGCCCATTCCAATGGGCAATCACTCTCTTCAGGTGTCAGCTTCCATGGTTTTACTCTTTGGGCAGGTTGCCTGAAAAATATCTGAAAGAACATGTGTCCTTTAGGCAGAACCTATAGATCTTTATTCTTGAAATTCCTTTCTGTCCAGCTGGCAAAATTAGTAGCTGCAGATGCAACATAATTTGTTCTCAGTATCTTATGGGAAGTCAGTGAGGTCCAGGAAACCTGTCAGAAGGATTGGAGGATTTGTTTCTAGGCTGTGCCACAGGTATGGGTCTGAGAGAAGGCAGGAAAGGGAGAGGTTGTCTGGAGATTATTCCAGCACTTCAGTGAAGTTGAGCACGCCTCCAGGATTGGTGGCAGCCTCTGTATGCTTTATACAGAGTTTCCTGGAAGGAGCAGATGTTGCATGAAAGTCATAATAGTGCTCATGGTTTCTGAATACTGACCTTTTTCAGAATTTCAGCTTCAAATGTTTTCTTCTCCAGGAGTACCTGACATTATTCATGGTCCTGACGTATGACCATGAAATTTTACTGGTAGCACAGTTGTATATCCACATATGGCCTTCCAAATGTGGTCACATATGGCTCCCAGATCTCTCCATTGCTATGTAATCTGTACCACCCTGACTTGTGCCAAGGGATTTCCTTTAGAAATGAAATGGTTGTTTCTCTAATTTTCACACACGAGCGTTGGTAGAGGCTTGCTAAGGGGAGGGTGAGATCTGATGGCTTGGCAGTGTGTGGCAACAAACTTTTTTTAGCTTGTTCCTTGAATATTTTTCCTTGAAAGTTGCCTTTTAAATGATACCAATATATTTCTTCCCAAATTGAGCATTTGGGGAAGTAGGTGAACACAGAGCATTCAGCAAGAGCTGCAGGAAGTCTCAGATCCATAAAGGCATTAGTGAAGAACTTGCTAATAGCACTGCTGCTTTGTAGCTCCATGGGGAAGTATGCTGCTGTCACTTGAAGAGGTCACTTCTTTTCTCTCTTCAGAGGGATCATAACAATTCATCCATCCATCCTCCTGTGGCATTTATGGATGCATTCTGCTGGATCTGGTTTAGATTAGATACACCATCAAATGTAGATATGAAAAAGGTTATAATAATGTCTTTGTTCAGAGAAAATGCATTGTAAATGCATTCACGGTTGCCTAAATGCAGCTAATGAGTCTCAAGAGGCAGATAAAGACCATGGCATTGTGAATAGAGCAAGCAGTAATGACCCTGACCCTTCACAAAAATTAGTCAGATTTAAATTAAAACTATGCAAAGTCCTTTGGAGGGCTAAAGCAAATCAAAACAACAAGCAGTATGTATAACCTGGAAGAAGATGTGGATGACAGAGGAAAATGGGATAAAAAAATGGAGATTTAAATTGAACTTAACTGTGCTGCAAATGCAATTAGCCAATATGTATGAGAAATGGATTTAGTGTCTCAGAACAGGAGAACCACAGTAAGTTCTTCCATTCTAAGCTGCTGCATACTGCTGTCCTACTAGAGTCACAAAAAGCTGTATGCTTACCCAGTGTTAGCTGAGTGATGTGGCAATCTCAGGCAGAGTGGGTTTGATCCCTGGAAGAAGTGGTGTTGAAAAAACTTCGGAACCGTTGATAGCAATCACTGAGTACCAGCTACACCTCAGAGCATTAGTCATAACTCTGATTTCTGGAATACCTGTTGTGGTAAATGACAGGATCTCAGAGATCTCTCTAAGCTGTTCTTTAGTCATATTTGTGCAGATGCTCCACTGAATATTCCTAATGATCTTTTCAGAATATAACTGCAGTGGGTTATCGGGTAAACAAGAAGAGACTAGGAGGTATGGGATAAATGAAGAGTATCAAAGAGACAGTGATTTTACAGTGGGTGAACTGGAGAAGAGACAATGCTATAGAAGGTTAAAGAAAACTCCCTAAAAATGGGCCTAAATATGGCCAATATTCTGCTGTCTTCCTCTCAAGAGAGCTTCTACGTGGAAAGCTTGGAATGGCATTAGAACTATTTTTGGTTTCAAAACAAATGGATTGCACTTGAATACCTGAAAAGTGACACAAAGGCAGTGTGTCGCTGAAGGCTAACGGCGGATTTTTGTTTTGCCCCCCTTCTTTCTTTAGTCCCCTCCTTCCCTTCTGCTTCAGCCAACCTAATTCTTTGTCTGAAGTTAATGTCCTCATTTGTAGGAAGAGAAGGGATTTCCACACCTCTAAAATGGCTCTTGAAACTTTTTGTTGTTGTTGTCATTCTGCAATACAGTTTATAACCGAAAGAAAGTCTGTTAAGGTCTGCATAGTGCAAGAGGCTTCTGGCTCGCGAAATTGATGAACTGTGAAACACTGAAACAGTAAACATGGGAGATGTCTGTGTATACTTTTTGTTGTTTTGCACATCTTGTGTAAGCATCAGGTGTTGAGGGAGATGCAGTTATTTTCCATCACATACAAAAAGATGTGGAATGAAGAATTTGATGAGTATCTACAAAGTTTTAGGCCTACCTGAAATAAAATTGTATCACTTTTATTTTTTTTCTTCTGAGTACGCAATGTGGCTGCATGTATTCATGACCTGTAATTTGATAGAAGGTAAGATGCAAATGCCTTCTCAACAGTGTGGGGTTTAGAGTGAGGTAGCAATCCAGGGATATCAAAAACAACTGATGTATTTCAAGAGAATGTAATATAGTAGAGTCATAAAGAGAATATTTCTTACTCTAATATCCACCGTATAAATAAGCTGTAGAATTCTGTATTTTATTTATTGTGGCACTGAGTAATGCCATTTGGAGAGAGCAGAGCTGTAGCTTTAAATGCCTCTCTTTCTTAACAGAGGTTTTGCTGTGGCAGGGAAACAGTAATAGTACATATTTTTCATCAAAGCTGCTGCTGTAGTCTGTAATGCATTTTCTTTGGCAGATGCCTGGAGTTAATTGTGATTTCTGTGCTTAAACATAAGTAATGAAAGCTTCTCCTTTCTGAGGAAGAGGTGTCTTTCTTGCTGACATTATTAGGAGAAATTCCTGACTTGAAAAAGATTGTTTCTGAACCTCTTTCCTAGTTCTCTTGCCATATGACATGTAGTATGGACTCCCCCCCCCAATTTCTGGTGAGTTATCAGTATCCATTATTTTTCCTTATGGTAGCTGGTCATAAGACTAGTAAAAGAGCAAAGACAGAACATTTTCCTGGGTCTTGGCACACTGAATTTTTTGTCTGCATGTGAAGATATTTTATTTTTGTTAAAGTATGGATTAAAAAAAGCATGAAACTTTGAAAGAGATGGTAGATACCACTTTATAGTCCAGAACTTCAACTATGCAAATAGATATTGAAGAGCTGTGGAACTGAAGTAGTTGAAAATTGTAACATTGCTGTATATTTCAGCAGGATTGAATTTTTATTATTGCATTAATTTATGTATTTCCCACTTCCCCTGAAAATGCTTTCCCTCTGAGAAATGGAGATATTTTCTGTCTTGCTCTATTTAAACATCAAAAGGATACATGAAACCCTTGATTTGCCTACTGCATGAGTTGCCTTGCACCTCTATTTTACTTTATTTTTCTTCCTGTGTTCCACTCTCCTCCCTGCCAGCTGATGTTGTCATACTTCCATTTATTTCTAAATGGAAATTCTGCATTTCTGAACATCATTAGAACTTGTACTTCTATGTCTCTATCATAACAAATAACTATCTTAGCTAAAGGCATATCTTGGGATAAAACTCAATTTCTTAGTTCATCTATCGGCAGCCTAGCAAAATCTCCTAAACTTTTCCACGTCCTCTTCTGTCTCCTGTTCTGTTTCTTCAGGATTTTTTTTTTTCTTGACTGGTTGCAACTGAGTCTTTTTACTAGGAAGCCAGGTGGTGGTCTAGTGCTCAAATAGCTGAGTACTTAATAGCTGTTTCTGTGGCAAGGAGAAATTACTTTGTTTTCAATTAGCTACCTATGCCACCTATTTTCCTGAATTTCATAATTGACATATTAATCAGAAAAGTCTGTAGTCACAAATCCTGGCTATTGCTTCTTAGTCTTACTCTGTCTTTACCTAGGCTCAAAGTCCCTGAAAAGAACCCCTATGCTACGTTAGTCTGGTGGCTGGTTTTTTGAGCCTGAAATGACCTGAGATTTGGCTGACTTGGAATTGGAGTGGGTTTTGAAAGGAGATGATGTCACTGCACTCATTTCTTGGGAGACTTCATCTGGTTTTACACAGGCTATTTTAGCCATGGGTGTATGGTTAGAGATTTTCAAATTCATGAGGAAAGTAGCTTGTCCCAGCTGTGGGACAATGTAGTTGTTCTATAATTACTAGTTTTAAGCTCAAATTTCATATTGCCAATAAAGCATAGTTGAAGTTGAACAAAGAACTTCATCACTGTGAACGTCTGTGCTTTTATTTAAGGTGTGTAGGTCTTTACAAAATATTTTTAGGTATTTAGTAATTAATTGGGTTAGGCATTTTCCACTAAGTAGGGTGCAATTTTTTTGCTGCTCTGCTTGCTTTCAAATTTTGTGTTAGGTTTTACTTTTCTGTAACTCTGTTTAGACAAATCTAACCATGAAGTTGTCCATGTGTCCCTAAGTCAAGAAGAATTTGATTACCATGCTATTAAAGTTTAAAAATAATATAAATATAGTAATATCTTTATACTAAGTTGAAAAAAAAAACCACCTGGATGTGCTGGAAAATATTTCCATGAGATGTTTATTTACCAGTCTGTGGTATGGCATACATGATGGCCTTGAACATAATGACACAGCTTTTGTTGGAACTTATTTCTAGCTGAATTTGCAATAGGGTTGCTGGTGTAGCCAAACAAAAGGAGTCAGGTATCTGCAGTGAGGAGTTATCAGCAGGAAACCTGCAGCTGGATGAGCTGTCATGGACTGAGGGACAGGTTGTTGGGACTCTGCCAATAAAAATAACATCTAAAATCTATTCCTGCTTGTGCATCTGGGTTTACTTGCTGCAAGAGTTTGGCAGTAAATCCAAACATAACACTATAATTTTAATTATTTTCTCTTATGCTTCTTGCCTGTTGGGGGAAAAGAAAATCTAGGACTGCTTTCATTAACTTATCTTTTTCTATAGAAATACTTTTACCAAAGTGTCTCATGCTTGAAATGCAGGCAGCAGTTCATTTGGGTACATATGTAATCTTTATAGAGGGAAAAAAAAAAAAAAAAGGTGAAAACTATATTAGTTTGAAATGTTAGTTTTCCTAAAAGTGGGCTGTTAAAATTCTGTATTGAATATTTTATAAACTCCTAAATCCCCTTTCCTTTCTGATGTACTCACAAACTCTGCATCTGTGCTTTTATTTTAATTCCAGTTGGTTCAGAATGTACCAATATATGTGTTAGGAATTACAGTTTCTAACTCTGGTTTCTTTTTTCCCTTGCCACAAAGTTACAGAGAAAAGTTGCTTTTCACATTGCTTCCCCTAGACGTGTTGGAAACCCAATTCTGTTCCACCTCCCCCGTTCATTGTGTCACTTCCTGCCTCTGCCTTTCCTAATCTGTCTCTGCACTCCTCTTTGAGTCCCAAAGGCTTAAGAAATGCCTGAAATTGTTTTCCATTAATTGTGTTTACATTAGTTTGACAGGTGGTGGTTTGATTTAGAATTGCTTCTGCAACCTGAAAATCTTTTTTTTTTTTTTAATGATGACATAGTTCCCTTTTATTTTTGGATTCCACTGACCTCTTAAAGTTATGCAGCAGTAATTAAAACCATTGCATTATCTAATGTTTGTGATTAACATATGATAGATGTGTGTGAATCTCAGACTATGGCCTTCCTCTCCTACCAGCTAAAAGAATGAATCCTCATTTTTTTTGGTGTAAGAAGATAGCTTTTTGCTATTCTTCCACCTATTTTAGAGGTGACAGCAAGAAGGATACAGTCTCGATGAAGCATGAAATGAATTATGTGTTTCTCTTTGACTGGCTGGCATCTGCATACCTGTTCACTTCTATAGAATAACAACAAAAAAAACAGCAAAACAAAACCCAAAACTCTGAAACCCAGAATCTTCTTTCACATCTGAGCACTCTAAGTTGATATCCTAAACAAACAAAGGGGAAACAAGTGAATATAACATCTGTGTTCGTAGATGCAGGCCCATCCATGGATATTGCTGATTGTGAAAGAAAAATATCAAGAATTTAATGCATTTGAACAACTTTTTTTTTTGTGTACAAAAAATGTTATGTACTGCTCCTTCTGAAGTGTTTGCCAAACCACTGTGTTTTAATTCAAACTGTTTTCATCCAGTCAGAGTTGTTTGTTTAAGCGAGGGCAAGGGTTGAGTTGTCTTTTGCCCTGGTTTCGCTTGTTATGCTTTTATTTTCACCTGAATCAAGTGGGATTTTCTTGCTTGCACACAGGCATGTTTTTGGGGTGTGTCTGTGTGTTCTCTTTTTTGTTTGTTTGTTTTTTTCCCCCCTCCAAGTCTTCCTGAAACTTGATGGTTTTGGCTGTGATTTTTCTCAATATCTGGAGTACATTAAATATGCAATTTAAACCTCAATTCTGGTGTTGAAAGAAGCAGCCCACACTTAAATATCTGTACACATGAAAGCTTTCAAATCAGAGCACTTGCCACAGTTGTAATCCTAACAAGAAGGAAAACTGAGTCACTTGGTAAGAAGCCCGTTATTTTTTGTATGGAGATGCAAAATTGGATGGACACAGAATTCCTTTTGCTAAATGAGGAGATTTATCTGTAACTTGTTGCTAGATAGAGTTTTAAAACCTTTTTTTCTTGGAATTGATAGCTGAGCTGATATTTATTTCTGAGATTTATGAATGGATAAGCTTGCAGACACTGAGTGTTCTTATGTTTTGGGGTGGTGGTATTTGCTTTTTTTTTTTTTTAACCTCTTCTACATCAGACTTAATTTCCATGACCTTATGAATGTTAATATGTACTTGCAGCAGGAGTCAGAATGTTCTAAGTTCTGTTTTATGAGTTCAGTTGACAAAATCACAGAATGTATCTGGTTGGAAGAGACCTCAAAGGTCATCCAGTCCAACCTTTGATCCAGCATGGAAGGGTCAATACTAAACCATGTCCCTATGTGCCAGGTCCAGACTGCTTGAACACCTCCAGGGATGGTGAATCCACTGCTGCCCTGGGCAGACCATTCTAATGTTTGAGACCTCTTTCAATGAAGTATTTCTTAATATCGAGCCTAAATGTCCCCAGGAGCAACTTGAGGCCATTTCCTCTCATATTGTTGCTTGACACCAAGGAGAAGAAGCTGGCCTTCAGTAGTTGTAGAGAGCAATGAGGTCTCCTCTCAGCCTCCTCTTCTCCAGACTGAACAACCCCAGCTCCCTCAGACACTTCATGTAGGTCATGTGCTCCAGGCCCTTCATCAGCCAGGCACATTAATCTTAGAATCATAGAATCACTTGGGTTGGAAGGGACCTCTAAAGGTCATCTGGCCCACCCTCTCTGCAGTGAGCAGGGACATACTCAACTAGATCAGGTCTCCCAGAGCCCTGTCAAGCCTCACCTTGAATATCTCCAGTGATGGGGCCTCAACCACCTCTCTGTGCAACCTGTTCCAGTGCTCTGTATTGTGGCTGGCAAGTTCCTGTATGAAGGAATTGATATAATACTCAGTTAGAAATTATCAAAGGTAGCATATTTTTTTTCCCTGCAATGACATTGCTGACATCACAGGAAACTATTCACATATGGAATAATTTTGAGACTTTTACCTGCAATCTGGTTGAACTGCCTGATGCAGAAAGTCTGTTTTCTTGGTTTGTATTTCACTGCTGAAAATGCCAGAGTATTAATCAAACTTTCATGTATCATTTAGTCCCTGCTGAGCCACGCTCTTAACAAATGTCAGTTTTAATCCCAGCCTTGCCTTGTGCAGATGAATAAAGTTCTGCTGTAAAGAAATCCACTGTCAAAGGACATTCAGTGTAAATGTTCCTCAGAACGTCAGCTTTTCTGAGAGGTTTTATTTTTTTGTAATACAAGCTCTGCAAAATTTCTTACTTGTCAAAGAATGCAAACAACTGCTTGAACAATGAAGACTCCATAGGAAAAGTTCTTTAGGCATTGAAAAGCCAAAATTGAGGGGATGGAGACCATCAGAATATTCTAAAGAGTTTTGTCTGGGTTTATCCAAAAGAATAGGGTGAAAAGCAAAGGTTGCAGAGGTACATTGTGCTCTAAAAATATGAAGTGTTTGCAAATCAGATTCTGCTGAATATGATTATCTGTGATAATATCTGTACATGAGAGGGCAACTCAGAACCCAAGTCAACTGTCTGAGATTCCCTTTGGAGGCTTTCTCTTCTAGGTAAGTAGTCTCTTCCTGTGAAGTCTGTCTAAGAAAGACAGAATCCCATAGGGAAGCTAATAATTCTTGTTTTATGAGATGCATTCTGTTATTCTAAGTATGATGTTGCAGAAATGCAAAAATGCATTTCTGTACTAAGCTTTGATGTTCAGGTATGTTCTAGTTACAAAGTCCTGCTGTAAATATTCAGGTGCTGTGCATGTCAGATTAAAACTGAGTTGGCTAGTTGTTATGCTGCCCTTTACCTGAAAAAGAAGAGTAAATAAAGAACAGAGGAAAGTTGTCTCGCTGTCTATAGTTCTTTATCGGTAGCTGTATGCTAGATATCACACTGTGCAACAGAATTCAATAGCAGCTGAAATATGATTCAGCTTAAGAGACAGAAGAGAGAAATGTATTTTTGCAGCTGGGTTTGAGTATCTCCAAGAATGGAAACTACACAGCCACTCTGGGCAACCTGTTCCAAGAAAAAGGTTTTTCTTTCTTTCTTTCTTTCTTCCTTTCCTTGTATTTAATTGATTTTCTTCAGGTCTCTGATGAGATATATATATGTAGATATAGATATATATATAATTCCTAGCCACCAGCTTAGAAGTAGGGTCTTCCCTTGTGAGTTGCTCTTGGGGCATAGAGAAGCATTCACTTCTGATGTGTCCATTCCTCTTTTCACCACTTTTTGTGAAGAGTCTGAGCAGTCCTATTATGTTTCTCTGGCTCCCGCAAAGTCTGTTGTCAGGACTCTGCGAGTGCAGGAGAGAACTCTTCTTCTCTGGAAGTGCCTGCATATATTGGTTAGTGGTACAGCCTCAGTAGTTATGTTTCATAATACTTCAAGTGGCAGAAGTGATACAAGGAAGGAGACAGAACCACGTCAGCTACAGCAGAACATGTTTAAAAACCTGATGAGGCAGCAAAAAGGTTGTCTTTAGCTAGATCATATTTTCAACTGACTTCACTGGGAAATGGAACAAGAGCTTGTATTCATTTGTTGTAATTGGCATAGCATGGAGTCCAGCCAGCTGCTTAGCAGCACGTTATTTAATCCTGATGATTGAGGCCTAAAACTCATTTTTGATGGAAGACATCATCTCATCTTGCTTTTTAGAAATCCTATTTATGTCATCTCTGTAGTAGTTGGTGAGTGTAAAAGACCGAATGGCTTTTTGGCTTGCTTAAGAGAGCTTCAGACAGGGTGATTTGTTCTACTGGAGAGAAGTCTGAGCCTTCCCACTTACAGCAGAATGATATGCTCGCAGCATGTGTGAGGTATAAAACTGCTTAGTATTGCGACTGAAAAGTACAAGTGATGTAACTTACTCTTCATAAGAGATAGCTGGGGATGCCTAACAGGCTCTGAAAAACATGCTTTTCTGTTAGGCACCCTGTCAAAAGTTGCTTCGGTGGCGAAGTATAAAGAGTATGAGAGTCTAGTACTTGGTGCTAGAGGTGGTCTTCAATAAGGAGCCTTCAAAGCCAGGTACTGCAAAATTGTTACAGACTTCAAAAACTTTTAAAGTAGATACTTTAAAGTAGATTATGAATAAGATACCTGAATAATTTACTGTGAAATACTTGATCCTGTGGTGAGCACTGGATACTTGAAGGCTCTGGTGTGGAACCACTCAATTCTTACTGCATGCAGTTACATACCCCAATACCTATTGGACCAGACTTAGATCATGTTGCTAGTAGATCTACACCATACTTGCCTATGAAGGTCCCTGCATAATAGCACTATGCTGCATGATGTCCTGATTTTAGTCTAGATTATTCCTCTTTTGCATTTGTAAATCAAATATAATAGAAAAGAAATAATAGAGCATATATCACCATTTGCTTCTCAAGCTGATGTCTTTAAGTCCTTTCTGGTTAGAATTCACACCAACATTTCTTAAAACATGATCTTATTTTTCTCCTTTTCCATATGCCAGCCCCTTCCTAATCAAATTGTGAAAGTTCCTTTGAGGCTAGAAAGATTGGATTTGGTACACTGGGTTTGGTCCATGTGGATGAAATTCACACTCATAAAAGTTCAGTGTAATTTGCTTTTCAGTCTTTCTGTTGTCATATGTGTATTTATCATAGTGTCAGTCAGGGTTGGAAGGGACCACAAGGATCATCTAGTTCCAACCCCCCCACCATGGGCAGGGACACCTCACTCTAGATCAGGCTGGCCAGAGCCTCATCCAGCTTGGTCTTAAACGTCTTCAGGGATGGTGCCCCAACCACGTCCCTGGGCAACCCATTCCAGGGCTTCACCACTCTCATAGTGAAGAACTTCCTCCTCACCTGCAGCCTGAATCTCCCCACCTCCAGCTTCATTCCATTCCCCCTAGTCCTATCACTACCTGATACCCTGAGAAGTCCCTCCCCAGCCTTCTTGTAGGCCCCCTTCAGATACTGGAAGGTCACAATTAGGTCACCTTGGAGCCTTCTCTTCTCCAGACTGAACAGCCCCAACTCCTTCAGTCTGTCCTCATAGGAGAGGTGCTGCAGCCCTCTGATCATCCTCATGGCCCTTCTCTGGACATGTTCCAGCTCGTCCATATCCCTCTTGTAATAGGGGCTCCAGAACTGGATGCAGTACTCCAGGTGGGGTCTCACCAGAGCTGAGTAGAGGGGGAGAATCACCTCCCTTGCCCTGCTGGCCACACTTCTCTTGATGCAGCCCAGGATCTGATTGGCTTTCCAGGCTGCAAGTGCACACTGGAGGCTCATTTATTTTTTTCAAGATCTGTATGTTGATTTATCTTTTTTTTTCCTCTGATTTTCGTGATTTCTGGCATGAAGACCTATTCAGGCATTTTTTGTAAAATATTTCTCATGTGAAAGATGTGTTCTTTTTTACCCATCATGTTTTTAATGTTCTGTAGAAAACAACTGGGTTTTTTCTTGGTTTGTTTTAGTTTTTTATTTAAAACTTTTAGATTTCTTTTAATTGCAGTTTCTGCTAATCTGCTCATTGGTCTATAGAACTGGTATCAATTCTGACAGCTGGTTTAGATGCTTACTGTTTTAACATACAGGCAGTTGTCAGGAGGAACAATTACTGTTCCTTTCTTGTGACACTGGAGGTGAACGGCCTCCAGCATTTTGATCTCAGTTCCAAACAACAGTTTGTCAATAAGTCACTGAAAGCTGTTTCAAAATAAAATGCACAGCAGAGAGCTGACTGGTTGTGCTGTTAGGGGTGCCAACCTGTCATGCTCAGAATTTAATGAAGTGCATCATTCTATAATTTTATCTGCAAAATCTTTGCATAATGATTTTCTGAACCTCTTTACAAATAGAGATATTTTGGACTGGAGCAAAAAAATCCTCCAGAAAGAGAACTATCCAGAAGCTAGCTCCAGGATGTAGTGTTGAAAAACGTAAGCCTATGGCTTCATTTCAGAAGTTCTCATGAAAAATTCATCATGGGGAAGGGGGAAATAGAAATATCTATTACATCTGAATTATTTTAATATGTATTCATCGCATCCTATTTCAGAAACTCAATTCCCCAAAGAATTTTGAAGTATAGGCGCAAGATAGAAGAAAAAAGTAGTCAGTGAATATAGTCTTGGGACAGCAAAAGGAGAGATGACAGTTTAAAGGAATGGTATTAACTCAGAATGCTTACTTGTGTTTGAAAATGCTGTACCTATTTATAGTCATGAGGCACATAAGCTCTGTGGTAGCCAGTGGGCATGAAGACCTACATTCTATCTTGCACTATTCTTCTGTAGCAGTTTCAAAGACAAATCAGTCCTTACAGCACATGAACTATTAAATTCTCTTTGAAGAAAAAGAAGATTCATTGTTCCTGGGTGAACAAATGCAAGTCATTGATGTGTATGAAGGTAGAAGTTAATTTGCTGTGCATTGTGCTATGGCCTAATATGCCAATTTGATAATGAATAAAGGATGAATTATCATCCAGTTAGAATGGACTGTCTTGGACACTGCAGATGGTTGGTACTAAATCACAGAATCATAGAATGGTTTGGGTTGGAAGGGACCTTAAAGATCACATAGTTCTGATACCCCTTTCATGGACAGCAACATCTCCAACTGGACAAGGTTGCTCAAGATTTCATCCAACCTCACTTCGAACACTTTCAGGATTGGAGCCTCCACAACTTCTCTGGGCAAACTGTTGCAGTATCTCACTACCAGTTTCTTCCTGATGTCTAATCTAAATCTAGCTTCTTTGAATTTGAAACCATTGCTCCTTGTCCTAGCACTACATGTCTTTTTACAAAGTCCCTCTCCAGCTCTCTCATAGGCCCGCTTCAAATACTGGAAGGCTGCTCTAAGGTCTCCCTGGAGCCTTCCCTTCTCCATGCAGAACAGCCCCAACTCTCTCAGCCTCTCTTCATAGGATGGATGCTTCAGCTCTCTAATCAGCTTTGTGGCCTTCTTCTGGACCCACTCTAAGACTTCCATGTCTTTCTTGCGTTGGGAATTCCAGAGCTGGATGCTCTGGGTGGACACTGATGAGAGTGGACTGGAGGATGAGAATCACCTCCCTTGACCTGGTGGCCATTCTTTTGCTGCAGTCCAGGATTCTGTTTTCTTTCTGGGCTGCAAGAGCACATGGACAGCTTATGTTGATTTTTTTGTCAACCAGCCCTCCCAAGTCCTTCTCCTCCGGCCTGCTCTCTATGCATTCTCTGTCCAGCCTGTATTTGTGCTTGGGATTGCCCTGACCCAGTTGCAGGACTCTGCACTTTGTTGAATTTCATGAAGTCCAGGTCCCTGTGGATGGCATCCCTGCCTTCCAGCATCATTGGCAAACTTGCTGAGAGTGCACTCGATCCCACTGCCCATGTCACCAACAAAGATGTTAAACCAGCACTGGTCCCCATACTGACCCCTGAGGAATGCCACTTGTCACTTCTCTCCACTTAGGCATTGAACCATTGACCATCACTCTCTAAGTCCAATCATCAAAACAATTCCTTATCCACTGAGCAGTCCACCCATCAGATCCATGTCTTTCTAAATTAGAGACCAGGATGTCCTGGGGGATGATGTCAAAGGCTTTGCACAAGTCCAACTGTTGCTCTTCCCTTGTCCGTTGATGCTGTTACCCTGTCATAGAAGGTCCCAGGTATGAGTTGCCCATAGTGAAACCATGTTGGCTGCCATCAATCACCTTCTCCTTTCTGCTATAACAGAGTCTCCAGGAGAATCTGCTCCATGATCTTGCTGGGCAAAGAGGTGAGATTGACTGGCCTGTAGTTCTCTGGGTCTTACTGAACATGGGGGTTATTTTTCCCCCTTTCCAGTCAGCAGTAACTCCACCAAGACTTTTCTAATATGACAGAAAGCAGCATGGCAACTTCATTTGCCATATCCCGCAGGACCCGCAAATGGATCCTGGATCCACTTGCTCTACTTGAGTGTCTTCAAGATTTGACTGATCAAGAGCTGTGTGTTGGTTTTTGTGGGTGGAAGTGGAATACAGATGCATCTCTCAAGGGCTGTAGTACCCAGCATGAAACTCAAATGAACTGGGGCCAGCACCATACTTTTCTCCTTTGGTTCAGGGCTAACACTAAAAAAATGTGTGCCACTTTAGTTCATAGCATCTGATTTACATTATGATATTACTTCAGTGAAAGGAAAGAAATGAAGCATGTCAGCTTCTCAGGAGAAGTGTATTTGAATGAGTGTCTGTGTTGTGAATATAATTCTGTATATGGTGATGTGGGATTTTTCATGGTTCTAAATGTGAGCTTTGACAATCTGAGCCTTGTGTCGTTTTTGCAAAGAGTTGTTAAAACTGAACCTGAACAACAACATTCAGTTTAGTGAAAGCTTTGCATGTACAAGAAATATATGGAAATAGAGTATCAGGCTGGATGCCAACCGCCACTTTGTAGAATGTAAGACTACCAGTGCAGTTGAATTTACAAAATTCCTTAGCAGAAATCTTTTTATGGGGATCCCAGCAGAATGGTTTCACATATAGGAGTTATTCTCAGTAGGTTTAACAGCAATGAATATTCAGTGTGGATGCTGTCTATGGTGATCTTGAAAGGGAAAAATCCTTAGCTTCCACACCATGTAATCACACAGCAACTCAGGTTGGAAGAGACCTCTAGAGATACCTAGTGAATGCCCCTTTCAAGGCTGGGTCAGCTGCAGCAGGTTGCCCCGGTGGGCATCTCTAAGGATGGAGACTCAGCAAACTGTTCCTGAGATGTTTAGCCTCAATAACTGAAAAGTGCCTTCTAATGTTTAAATGGAATTTCAGTGTGGGCACATTACCTCTTTTCTGTCACAAGGCATCACTGAGATGAGTCTGGCTGTCTTCTTCACTGCTCTTTACCTAGCTGCTCTGTGATGCAACACCTCCTTTCCTCTGACCTTGGTGTTCTTTCTGTTTCTCACTTCTTTCTGTCTAGTGTTTTCTGCCCTTAAATATGTTTTCACAGAAGCTCCACAAACTTTGGTGATGAGCTAATAAGCTTTGGCTTGCAGTGGGGCTGTTGCAGGGCTGGCTGGACCAGTTATGACTGGCACATGGCAATCCTTAACCTCCCACAGAGGATGCCTCTGCATCCCATTCACTCTTCTCATATCTTGCGACATATGTTGAATTGACTCATTTTCTCTAGCCCATTGAAGTCCTTCTGAATGGCACCACAACCATCTGCTCTGTTAACCACTCCTACTTTTGAATCATGCATAGAACTGGTGAGGGTAAGCTCTGTACCATCAGCTGGGTCCTTAAGGAAAAGCAGCAGTGACACCAGTATTGACTGCTGGGTGCTCCATTAAAGTGACTGGCCTCCAGCTGGACTTTGGGCTGCAGACCACACTCCTTTGAGCAGCTCAGCCAAGTTTCAGCCACTTCACTTATCTATCTATATTTCACAGTTTGTCTGTGAGGATGTTACAGGAGACAGTTCTGAAAGCCTTGCTGAAGGCTGTGTTTCTAGCCATTTCATTGTAGAAGGTCATCAGGTTGGCCAAGCATAATTCTTCTTCGTACATATATGTTATTTCCCATCACCTACCTGTCATACTTGCAAATTGTCTCTAGGATTATTTGCTCCATCACCTTCTGAGAAATTGAGGTGAAGTAGGCTGGCTGGCCTCCTTTTTGTTCTTCCTGAAGACAGGAGTAGTATTTGCTTCCTTACAGTCTCTGTGAACCTCACTTGATGATTGTGACCTTTCAAAGGTAATCTAAGAGTTCATCTCCCTCAGCACTCCAGGGAACATCAGTCCCATCAGGTCATATGGACTTGTGTATGTGTAGCTTGTTTAAGTCTTCCCTGATCCTCCTCCAAGAGTAAGTGCTGCTTTTCTTCAGAAAAGCATGGAAGAACTATGAAGCAGCTTCTGCCTACAGTTGTAGCAAAGCTGGTATCCATAACCCACTAGTTGAGGATTGGTGAGACTGTTGTTTTGATGGAGCGTGGAGTATCAGTACTTGCACTGGCAGGTGCATGCCCTATTCATATTCACTCACCTCTCTATATCCCAGTTATTTACCATTTTCTTTATTGGGGAAAAAAAGTGAAGATTTGTTTGTGAGGTGAAAGCTTAGCCATGTGAGCATACAATCTGTGCTGACTGCATGTTCTCTGGTCATACCAGCTACCAGTATCAACTTAGATGGGATATTTCACAAGGAGATATTAGGCAAAATTACAGTTTTAGCTATGGTGATCCAAAGTGTTTTCCTTAGAATATTGTTGACTCCTAAGGGCCAGAGTTTCCTCTTATGTTTAGTTTAAATCTACTGAAAAATCTCTCTAGTAAAGTCCATAGTTAAACATTAATACCCATTTCTTTACTTTGAGTGAGATAGCACATAGTCACAGCTGAGGCTGGGTAATAAATGAATGGATTTTACTGGAAAATGTTCTTCCTGATCAGTCTAGCTGCTAAGATAATATTGAGCTCTCTGACATCAAGTAAAAATCTTAAAACTCATCTAGCCTAGGTTGTGCATTGGTTGTACTTAACTGATGAATCTTGGAGTTATACAGGGAAATATCTCACCTGCCTCAGTCAAGGCAAAGATTCATAGATTCATAGAGAATGGTTTAGGTTGGAAGGGACCTTGAAGGTCACTTAGTTCCAACCCCCCTACCATGGGCAGGAACACTTTTCACTAGCCCAGATTGCTCAAGGCCTCATCCAGCCTGGCCTTGAACACCTCCAGGGAGGGGGCATCCATGACATCCCTGGGCAACCTGTTCCAGTGTCTCATCACCCTCACTGTAAAGAATTTCTTCCTAATATCGAGTCTAAATCTTCCCTCCTCAAGCTTAAAGCTCAAGATGGAGATGTGTCCAAGCAGAGGTTTGTGGATTAGGTGAGCAGCAGGAGCTGTTCAGTTTAATGGCAGTTCCATGTGATAATTTGTTGAAATTTGATGCATCAGGTAAACAAGGGAAAGTAATTAGGATTTTCACACAGTGTCACAAATTTTGGGTTTACAGATGCTGTCTACTGGAGTGCTGTCCAAATATCATGCCTGTTTGAGCAGGCTACTTTTAGTGATCATAAAAGCAGAAGTTACTTAACTAAATTTGTGATTTCCCTTCCTTGAATGATAATGATGCTAAACTTAAATGATTATACTTGGTTAAAATGTAATTTACTATCTGAAATTTGGCTGAACTCAGCTTGAAACTAAATGTGCAGTTGGTGGTTTAAAAAAAGTGACAAAAGCTGCTAAAATATTCAGCACTAAGAATATCTTTAACTACTTAGATGCTTCAGGAGCAGCGGCTGAATAGGGTAGTGGTGGTCGTCATACTGTACTACAACCTTGTTCTCTCTCCCATTATGCTGTTTATATCATGCTTGAATGAAAATATATTTCAGTTCCCTGAAAGTCTCTTCTCTGCAGCTTTAAACTTTTAGCAGATGAGAGTATTAGAGGAATATTTTTGCCTCTGCTTCTGCACTGAACTGAGAATGCTGCAGGACTGTGAAAGGATTCAGCCAAACTGCAGAACCTTCCTTGCCCTACTCCTGAGCAGCCCAGTCTATTAGCAGCTATTGTTAGCTAGTCATAGGAGATCCATTCAACTAGTCTAATTAATTCAACAGGTTCTATTCATGAAATGTGTAAATGTTGGAGATTAAGGAGGTAGTAGCTGTCTCCAAAATGCCTTTGCATGCATATCTGTTTCTGCACATTCATGTTTCAATGCTGACTGCAAATGTCTGCAGTAAAACTATGAATTGGCCACTGCTTAGCCATAAGTATATCATCCCACTATTTCTTACTCAAATCTTCAGTCTGTAGTTCATATAATTATTTGATCTTAGTGGAAAGAGAAAGGACCAGATCATCCTTTACTTTCTGGTATTGTTATTTAACTAGAGATGGGTGTGGTGGTGAGAGAAAGTTCAGTTCTCCCTCCCCCACAAAGAAACCACAGCTAGCTCAGTCGGAGAAGCAAAATGAATTAAAGCTATATTTACAAGCAGGATGAAATGCAAATGGATATGTACACAATATACAGTATTTACAATATATGCAGAAATACACCCCAAAGAAAGTAATACAGAACAAAACTCCTTCTCTGGACAGAGGAGGGTTTCCCCCCTGTACCCCCTCTCTCCCCAAAAAAGGTTAGAGAGAGAGAGCAAAGGCAATTATTAAGGAGGAAATTCTTATTAGGCTCAAAAGCGCATGCAAGGATTAGTTTTCTTATCTCAAGGTTAACAGGTCCCGCCGCTGTTGCTCAGAAGCAAACAGGCTGAAGAGACAGAACAGACTGGAACTGAGAAAGATTCCAACTGAACTAAAACTTAAAGTTGCATTTTACCTATCTACCAATGAAATTCATTTAGACCTGTCTTTGTTTTCAAAATATTCAGCCAGTGTGTTCCAGCACCTGTCCCTTCCTTAAAGGTACAGCCTAAAATGGTCACAATGGACTGTAATGCAGATTTGTATCTGAAGCTGGACTGCCCTCAAGCTGGAGAATTTTTTAATCTCAGTCTTGTTTCCATTGGTCATCTGCTTCTGGATTTGCAGCAAAAAAGTACATGTTAAAAAAGAATCTTTAGTGGAGGGATTTTAGACGTTCTTCTGTTCAAATGCATTTGATGTAATTATTATCTCTTAAAACCTAGTATGTTAACATATAGTCAAAGGTGTCCTTTCTTCTTTGTTTTATTCAGATTCACCCCACTTCTGGAAGCACCTCAAAATCTAAACAACATCTGCTGCAGTTTGGCATTACACTGTCAACAAGTTACCATTCCATCAAGAGCAATGAGCTCCACAACACCAGGTCAGTTTGTTTACATTTATGCCTCCCTGCTGCAGAGTGGTGTTACATATAATTCTTTGTGTTGGTGAAATTGATGTGGCAAGTCACTGAGAGCCAACTACACTTCACAGGATATGACTGTCTTACCAAACAGGACAATGGCTATCGAGGCAGAAAAGGCCATTTGGGGGGACCCCCTGTTTCAGCTGAATTATAGAGCTAGTATAATCCTACAGAGGTTTAAAAGATGGTTTTGTAGAGTTTATTAGGAAATTGAATAATCATGATTGGACTTCCATAGGCATCTGAAAACATATGGATTATTTTTATTTGCATTTAGTTGTTAATTTATTTTCTGCCTTTGCACAATTGCTTTGTGTACATGAAAGCCTAGAGCCACATATGCCCACATTGGTCTTTCTCTGAAGAGCTTCCTCCTTTAAGTGTGTGTAATCAACGATGGTCTCACAACTGGCTTTATCCAGTGCCTGTAAAATGAATTACTGCAGGTTCACCTGGTAGAAAATAAACTCTTAGTAGCTATACCCACTATTCAAACTTCCAAGAAAACAGAATGCTGCATATGGAACATGCTTTGACTTCAGCTCTTTTGAGGAGTGAGAGTCCCCAATTTGAATCTGTGCAGCATCCCATATGGTTCACACTTTGTTCACCCACACTTGAAGTGTCTATTTCTAGTACTGTTGGTAAAATAACCCTTTGCAGGTGGCTTATTTTATGACTGCTTTGGTTTTGTGCAAACAGCCTATAAAAGCATCAGGGAAAACACTGTAATACTTAGTGAGCTGAATTTCTCTGCTAGATGCCCTATCTCATAGCAATGCAATTTAGTGAGGAATTTTGGAGATTTGTGGACTGTAGTCTTGAAAGCTTTTATGTTAAATGGACTTAAGCATAGCTGGGTTTCATACTTGGGCTCTTTTTTTTGTACAGTGCAGTTTGGTGCATGCAGTGAATTATCCATACAAAGCATCATGGGCATTCAGCAGAAAAGCATGTCTGTTTTATCTGTGTCACGGTGGTGACTAATACGAAATTAGCCTCTACTTTCCTAAACCTTCAGTTCCAATTCCAAAATACTCCACTTGACTGGGTATCTTTCCAATATTTCTTACCTTACATTAGATACAGCCTGCAGAAATAGCCAAAATTGAAACTGACTCTCGCAAAAAGAAAGAAACTTTTCCAGTATTGCTATGAAGAAATATGTAAATATCCATTCATATTTTCTCTTTCCAAATCCAATAAACAAGAAATATTTAATATAGTCAGATTATCTGTAAAGGTATTTAGACACTTTGGAAACACTGTTTTCAGTAGGAGTTAGGTGCCTAAATGTCTTTAAATCTAGTCTGTAGTGCCCCGTGTCATTACAGTTTGTCTGTGAAAACTGCAAGTTGGTTCACCAGTGGTGTCAAAACACCTCTGTGGCATGTACAAAGTTGCAGTATTCAAGGGCAACATCACCCATGGAGTCCTCCTTTTTCTTTCCCTGGCTGAAAGGGAAATGAGCAGGATTTATTTGAACTTAAGTCTGACATCCTCCTTGAAGTAAATGCTGTGGAGTAAAGGATGTCTCCTTGTGTTTTCTCTTCTGGCCTTGAACTGACAGAGTCTGAGGTGTGTTTTGTGTACTGTTCTGTCACCTTTTGGTAGGCACTCAAACTTCTGCTTTCAGTGTGGTTACAGTAATAAACTGGTAAGTAATAGAGTGGTAAGAAAGGCCTCCCATTTCTGTGACCATTTTATGCCTGATGATTAGAATTTCTCAGAAGATTAAGCAATTTTTTGTATTCAATTACTTCCATAGTAAATGAGTCAGTCTTCTCCAAGCTCAGTATAAAGGGGAAAATTTTCTGGAGAAGGGGGAGGCTCTTAATTTGGGTTCTGCTGATTTTGTTCTTTCTTCTCCTGCTTCTGAGGACTGCCTCCCTGTCTCTTGTGTCTGCTGTACCTTGACTGGGCTGAGTACAAACCTGGATTGACATTTGTATAAGTTTTATTATTTCATTTAATGCTTTTCTTTCAACCTGTGGGTCTTCTCTTCCCAATCTCCCTTCTTTGTTGGGGAGGAGTCATTGTGGAGTAGAGCAACTGCTCTAGTTTAGCCCCACATACAGGCTAGACATAGAATTGCTTTCCATTCATACCTAAATTGTCAGAAAGTCCATTGAAAGCCCTGGTGTGGAAGAAGCAAAAAGTATGCATGTTTTGTTCAAATGCTGTCTGAGAAACCTCTTTGGATGGGATTTGTTTGCAGCACCAACGTGCAGAAGTATTTCCTTCCATTGTATGATGCAATGAACAGGTCTCCAGTGTAGCAACATCTACTTGCAACAACACTGTAACCTATTAAATCCATCTCAACACTCTGAACCTTCAGAGACCAGGCTCTTGCTTATCTGTAGAGCTATATAAATGCTGAATCCCAACAGGGGAAGGTGCTGCTGTTTGGTAGTTTGATTTCCTTGTTATAAATTGTAAGATCGTTAAGGAAATGTTTACATCCTGTTGCCATTGCATGTTCTGAGCTGATCTGTGTGCATACAAAGAATTGGTCACAAAAGGAAAGTATTTATTTGTTCTTGTAGGAAATAGTTAACTTGCAGTTTTGAGAGACACTTTTTTAATTAATACTAAATACCCAGTGGTGATTCCAAAATACATCTGTGAGTCTCTAACTGTCTAACACTTTGAAATACGCCTTCTATTAACATGATGCTGCGGGTGGAGATTCATAGATTTATAGATCATCGAGTTCCAACTCCTCTGCCTTGAGCAGGGCTACCTTTCACTAGTCCAGATTGCTCAAGGCCTCATCCAACCTGGCCTTGAATACCTCCAGGAAGGGGGCATCCATGACCACCCCGGCCAACCCGCTGCTGTGTCTCACCTCATTCACTGTATCTAGTGTGTGCCTACCAGATCATTTTGCAAGAATTCCAACCCTTACATTTTGTTAGTCTTTTTGTAAAATGATGTAAGAGAACTTTGAGTCTAAAGCCAAAGTAGTACATGAAATACCAGAAGGCTAAAACCTCTGCTTCAAATAGAAATAGTTGTATTCTGGCAGGTGTTTAAGTTCCATTGAAACTGAGTTTATGGATGGACTTGTGGCTCTTGTCTGAATGAATCAAATGCATTTGTTCTCTTGCTCCCGAGCACTCTGGACTGTCTCTCAGAAACACCCAGGCTGAACAACAGACTTTTTTCCAAACATTTCACCAGCTTGTCAGGATTTTGCACTTGCCTCAGGGATGAAATTCCAAACCACCAGGGAGAACCATTGCTGTAAGGTGATGCTCAGCACTACTGCAAGCACGTACAGGATCCTAGCACACTGGACCCTAAAAGGAAATACAACATGTCACAAACCACCACAAACAAAAGTCAAAACAAACAAACAAACAAAAACCTCCAAACAAAACAAAATAAAACATACACAAAACTCTCTTAACAAACTTCAGGCCTTAACTGAATCCTCTTGTTATCTTGCTTCTCATTTACTTGTTTATTGTAACCGTTTTGTCTCCTGCCGCAACTGACTGTCTTAATTTAGACAGCTGCTGTCGAGCCCCAGCTGGGCACCAGAAGTCTGTAGTAGTTTAGCATAAGGGCAAATCTGCTTGCTCCCTAAAAAGTGAGGGGGAAAAAAGTAACACAGAAAACTCAGGATTGAGGTAAAGAAATAGGAGTTTAATATAACATAAGATCATAATCACAATGCATAATTACCTTGGATTACTAGCTAAGTAATCTACTCATACAATGCATGGTTACCTTAGTTTAGCCTATTTGGAGAAGAAGTTCAGTGAAATACAGGAAAAAGCAGCATAAAACGGAAAAGCAGAAGCAGCAGCTGCCTGACTCACAGGATCATAGGCTCACTCCCACACATTCTGCCACCACACCTGCAGAAAGCAGCCAACACCCGAGAAGCTGGAACTCAGAAGCAGCAACCGGAACAGGAACCCTCCCATGTTGTCATCTGAACTTCAAGCCCCATCATACTTTGCTCCAGTTAGCACTTTCATTTTTGAAGCTGCCATGACTGCAGCATGCTATGAATAACATCAGCAGGTTCAATTTAATCTGTGACAAATATACAATGGGAATAAGTCATATTTTTCAGTGACATTGGCCTGTGGTGGTGTTCAGAGTGCATAAAGGTTTTAACAGTGTGGAAGAGGCAATACATGCTGCTCTGTTAGCTTGAACTAACTTGAACTTAACTTGAACGTGTCCAGAGAAGGACAACAAGGCTGGTGAGAGGCCTTGAGCGCAAGCCTCATGAGGAGAGGCTGAGGGAGCTGGGATTGTTTAGCCTGGAGAAGAGGAAGCTCAGGGGAGACCTCATTGCTCTCTACAACTACCTGAAAGGTGGTTGTAGCCAGGAAGGGGTTGGTTTCGTCTCCCAGGCAACCAGCACCAGAACAAGAGGACACAGTCTCAAGCTGTGCCAGGGGAAGTTCAGGCTCGAGGTGAGGAGAAAGATCTTCACCGAGCGAGTCGTTCGTCATTGGAATGGGCTGCCCAGGGAGGTGGTAGAGTCACCATCCCTGGAGGTATTCAAGAGGGAACTGGATGTGGCACTTGGTGCCATGGTCTAGTCATGAGGTCTGTGGTGACAGGTTGGACTCGATGATCTTTGAGGTCTCTTCCAACCTTAGTGTTGGGGAGCTTGGGTTTCTGGTTTTGCATCTCAGAGCAAGAACAAAAAATTGTACTTTACCAATACTTGACTATTAAACATCAAGTGTTTTATTAAGAACTTATTAAATATTCAACATTGTGGAATGCTAAACATACAAACATGGATAACTTGCATACAAGAACATTAGTGTAACTGGCTAAACAGATTTTTGAATGTTCTAAACCAGACTGCAGAATGTCATGAAATAAAGATTATGCCCTGTTTTATATTAAGCAGGTATACATATCTTTTAAATAGATAAATATGTCCTTGTATTTTAATTAAGTTTAGGAAAGGCCATTCAGGAAATTGCCTTTGCTACAGAGTGAAAATAAGGTGTCATAACTCATGTCAGCTAATTCAACTGTTAGAAAAAAGTTTTCAGATGTAGTTAATGTTTTTGAAAGGAAACTTGTTTGGTAAGGATAATTGTTGAGGAATATAATTAGATTTCTGTGGTATGTGACAATCTGTTTAAAATAACACTATCCAAAATCAGAACAGCCTTAAATGAACTAAAAAAGCACTGTACCTAGGGAAAATTGTTAGCCCCTGAAAGTGTGCCTGGTAGACACTAGGAATGTATTAGTTTAACATTGTTTAGTGTTTTCATCAGTGATCTAGAGGAAGAGAAATACTAATTCTGGTAAATCTAACATCAATTATAGTGAAATAAATTTGGTGTTACAAGGTTATATAAGCCCTTGGTGAAGTACATTATTTTGACAAATATGCATTTTAATTAAATGAAAGTAACAATGCAGCACTTCAGAAGGGAAACATCAGAATATGGATTAGAAGAAACCTCTAGAGGTCTCATAGGGCTGTTGCCATCACCAGATCAGGTTAGGCACAATGTTCTCTACACAGTCCACCAGAGGTTGGAAGGGACCTCCAGAGATCATTGTGTCCAACCCCCCTGCCAAGGCAGGATCACCAAGGGTAGTCCGCACAGGAATGCATCTTCTAGATGAATCCTAAAACCCTCAAAGGCTTTAGATTTTCAGAGCTTTCCTGGGCATTGTGCTTGAGTACCACACGGTCTTGCTGGTGAGAAGCCTGAGCCTCCAAGTTAGTTTGTGGTGATTGAGCCTTTTGCTGTCATCCAACAGTGCTGAGAAAAACATGCCTGCATGATTCATAGAATAGCCGGTTGGAAGGGACCTCAAGGATCACCTAGGCCAACCTTTTAGGGTAAGAATATAGTTGAAATGAGATGGCCCAGCACCATTTGTAATTGTCCTCCCAGAAGTTGCAGGGTGCTTTTAAACCACCACCTTCATCCTCACCAAACTGAATAAGCTCTGCTTCAACTTCTCCTCGTGGGTTGTATGCTCTAGTACCCTGACTTGATTGTTCTCTTTTGATAGTTTTCTGCTATCAGTTTTCCACTGTCTATTTGTACAGAGGAATGCTTGATTATAAGAATCACAAAAAAGGAAGCTAGTGCCCTACAGTAGCTAATGAAGTGTTTTGTAATGATGCGGGAGCTGAATGCTGAGAGTAAGTAAGCTTCTTGATTTGGTGGCCAGATCCAGCGTTAGGGATGGAGTACAGAGAAGCTTTAAAGTAGTCAGAAATTAGTATCTCTTAGTTCCTTTTAACACAGAAAAGCAGTATGTGTAGGGTCAGGGTGTACTTTTCCTTTAATCTCCATTTAGACCAAGTGAGCAAAACTGTTCTTGGAACACAGGTTGTAGTTCTGATAATGATACTTCAGAAAGGGGTTTGAGGAATAGTTTACAGAAATAATGCAAGGTCTGGGAAAGATACCATATTGAAAGAAGCTTCAGGAATTCAGACATTCTGTTTTACTGGAGGTTAGGAGACAATGTGGCTGATGATTCTTTTGCACATTGCAATTCATATCTATATATAAATTTCTGGTGATAAAAATTTGTGATTAGTCCTAGCAGAACAGTCTAATGATATCTTGTGGCTGTAGACAAACTCAGATTAGAAACTGGGTTCTGTTTTTCAAGTGTTGATTACTATCCATTGGTATATACTGGATAATCATGAGGAGTTAGAAGTTGCTTTGATTGTCACTAAATGTGTGACAAAATTTTAACTGCTTTTGTGGTATTGAAATGTCACTGTTAGTAGAGTTCTTTGTATCTGAAAACACAGGTGGTGTGGAAGATGCTCATGGTTCTCTGTGAACACTCACCTACCTCTTTATTCATCAGAGAGTGTTTTAATCACTTATAAAAAGATTCAGTGACAAGACTCATTGTCTGTCAGTGGGAGGAGAAGACTGGACAGTCACGTTGTGTTGGAGAGCAGGCAGAACACTGATCAGGGGAACAGCATTATTTGTAAAGCAACCAACAGGAAGTTACCTTTTGAGAAATGATTTTTTTTTTTCAATGGCAGTGCCAGAATAAGCAGCTCTAGTGACTGCCTGCAAGTTGCTCTCACTCTTCTCATTGACTTCTTGGTCATGCCAGGTGTATGTTTTTTTTCTGTGGCCACAAGATGAAATCGATTTGGGAACTCATCCCGACTCAGCTGTTCCCAAGCAGAAAAATAAGTTGTTTTTAGCCTGGATTGGTTCCTTATTCTGATTTACTACATAGCCACACCATCAATAGTATTGGCAAGCTAAGGAAGGCAGAGTGAAGAAGAAAGGAGTGTTTAACTTACATGCTGCCTCAGAAAGAAGTAATCATGAGTGATCCTTTAGCAGGAGAACCTTGGTCAGCCTCCAACAGTGTGGGATTGTCTAGCCCTAGGTAAAGCTGGAGAGAAATATTAAGGACTTCTTCCCACTGCTTCACTTAACTGGTCATTTATGTTTACCAAGTAGTAAGTTTCCCAGTTTCCATGAGGAATTTGGAGGATCAATGAACTTTTTCTTTCAGCTCTATAGCTGAGAGAAATGGCCCACAAGGTCACATCATCTGTTACACAGTGTATCAAAGTGATATTTCAGTATCTTGACTGCAGGCATTCTTTCATGTTCGTTAAGATACAGGCAGCAGAAAGCATCTAGGAGTATATGAAACACACTACTTTGAAAAATCATGCAATTAATATTTTGAAGTTACAATGTTACATTTTTTGTAACTGTTTCTAGAATAGAATAGAATAGAATAGAATAGAATAGAATAGAATAGAATAGACCAGGTTGGAAGAGATGTTCAAAATCATCACGTCCAACCCATCAACCAATCCAACCCACCCAAACAACTAACCCATGGCACCAAGCACCCCATCAAGTCTTCTCCTGAAAACCTCCAATGATGGTGACTCCACCACCTCCCCAAGTACCCCATTCCAAGGGGCAATCACTTTCTCTGTATAGAACTTCTTCCTCACATCCAGCCTAAACCTCCCCTGGCACAGCCTGAGACTGTGTCCTCTTGTTCTGGTACTGGCTGCCTGGGAGAAGAGACCAACATCCATCTGTCTACAACCTCCCTTCAGGTAGTTGTAGAGAGTGATAAGGTCACCCCTAAGTCTCCTTCACGTTATACAGAAAGTTAAGCAAGACCCCGTTAATAAAACCTTTCTTTTGGTTTCTTCATTCATTACATTAATGTTACATTACATGAATGTTGATTATACTGAGTACCTGAAAAATAAAAAGGTGTGTTTGACAACTTTTAATTTTTTTTTCCCCCCACCCACATACTGCCTCCTAATATTGTCTCAGGCAGCCAGATGTTTCTGCAGAATAGGTGTTTCTGCAGTGATAATTTGTAACACTTTTAACAGGTAAATTGGAGATTAGGTAACTCAAAGCAGGACTATTTTGTAGCACCTTAATTTTGAAGCTGCTGACAATTTCAAAACTTCATTACAAAGTCTGAACTGTTAGTGTGTGGAATATCTTAATCTATAAATTGAGTACTGCTTTGTAGCATTTAATAAATGGAAGCCTTAAGGGACCTCAGTGTATGATTTAAGTAAGGATGAAGGGCTCAGGTTGTAGGGTGGATCCAAGTTCTGCTGTACCAATAAAATTCTTGGTTTGAACCTGGCCTTGGGTTATTTTTGTTTTATTAAAAGTGGATCATCTCTGAGAAGACTTGACAAATGCCTGTTTTAAAAGCTAATACCACCATGAGTTTCACAGTTGGTGACCTGTTTCCATGTGCACTTGCACTTAGAAACATAAGGTTCCTATTCTTTCTATTTATACTTCTGCTAGTTGTATCTATTTCTGTTTAATGTTGCAGTTTAGATATGCCAGGTTTGTAAACTTTGAGACATTATTTCCACATTTGATGTGGTCTGAAACAGATTAACACAGAAGATCTAATTTTGGACTGTTGCTTGCTGTAGGGGAGGATTTGGAGGTTTTTTTCTTAGTTATGGTAAAGCTGAGCAGCTGTCAGGGGTCCTGGGCTAATGCCTAATTTTGGTGAGGACTAGTTTCTGTGGCTGTGATGTGTAGTGTTGGTGCTGTCAACCTCAGTGTCTGTTCCAGAGTTGAGTTTCCTACAGATGGCAGACTCCTGACTGGGAATTCTGGCAGAAAGGAAGGCAACCTGACATGGTTTGACAAAACTCTCATTCATGAAACATGGGATATTTTGAGTCCAATGGTTTTGGTTTAACACTTTGGCAGTTTCTGCCAAAATAAAGCACTGAGCTATTTCAGTATTTCTGAATTCCTACCCAAAGTTACCCAGTTGTAGTCAAAGGTTGTTTGATCAGAAGACAGAGCTGGTGACCACTGCCATGCTATTTTCTCTCCTCACTTGTTCAGTGTTCTTCTCCTAGGATAGCATTTGCCACTGTTTCTTTCCAGTGTTCTCTTTACTAGATTGCTTTAATTTTCTCATATGTTAATTTCTGAATATTTTCATGTTTTCAGTTTTCTCTTAGACTCTTAAGCTGCTGTTGGAAATAACAGAAATTTCTGTGGTATGAAAGTAAAATTATGCAAGTAGTTGTTTGTTTATTACTCTCTCACTACTTAACCCTCAATTCGCAGACATCGTCACTTTGAAATGATCACGGATTAAGCAGCTTCTCTGCCTCTCAATACCTGACTCTAGGGCATTACCATGACTTTAGTGATGTGTAGATGACATGCTCACATGTGGCTTTCTCTGTGTACTGCAGTTTAATGCTGCATCTGTGCTGTGCAGAAGTGAGTTCACAGGGTTTTCACAAATTCAGTGTCAGTGTCATCCATTTACAGAAGTTTTGATTCTTTCTATGCTGAGCAAGGAAGAATGAGCTGACATGAGTTGGAAATTCATAAAGCATTAGTAATCTGGAGCGTGGTAGGGGAAAAAGATGTTTTCTGTAAGTATGGAGACCTGCAAGTTATTGTTGTGTGCTCAGTGTGGTGTGACTCGCATCTCTTGCAAACCAGAGGGGTGAAATAATTTGTGTTAACCATTTCAGGAAATGGTCAGCTCTGACTCAGGAACAGCATTAGCAATCCTTTGTCTTGCTGGACTGTGCAGCCCATATGCTGTCTGTGTTTAACCAGATCTTCTTATTAAGGATAGGGGAAGCTGAGTCTCAGTAGTGATGCCAGCGCTGAATTTCTGAAGAAGGTGATTAATAGAAGAAACATCACAGAACCCTGCTTAAAATGAAAAGATCAAGAGCACAAATGATCAGAAACCTATATAAAGCCCCCAGCTCCTCTGTATGTTGAGGCAGTACTATTTTGAGGCAGTACCCTGCAGTTAAGGCCAGTGCACGATATACACACTAATCTGCATGAAGAAACAGACATCAGATATCCTTCACAGCTTCCCCTAAGGTGCTTGCAGCTGTTTCTCTAGCCTTAAAGTATATCTTTAGTGACTTAGAGTGAATACAGCTCATTTAGATATCCTCAACTCAGCTTTCAGTAGTTACTGTGGTTGTAGAAAGCACTTCCATTGCTCAAAAGCTGCCTCAGATCCTGTTGAATATGCTTTTTTTTACATTGGAACATCAGCAGTTGCCCTAGACAATTATTTTTTTTGTGGACAAATTCACAAGTAAGCATAAGCTAAGACAGGAAAATCCTGAAATAGCCACTGAGTACTTTGTCTTTTCTGTTCAGCTGTTTTGTAAAGAGTAGAAGGTGATAGTGCTGCTGTATGAAATACTACATTGCCTTTTCCCTGTGTTATTTCTGTGACTTCATCAATGTTTTATCTTTCCAGAGGAGGACCAGGAAAGAAACTCCCCCAACCGATCAGCTGGATCATTTAAATAAAATCAGCATTTGCATGTAGAGGAGAACTGGGAAGAAAGATATCGCCACAGTGACTTGAGAGCAACATAGAGAAGGGAAAGTGAGATACAGTGGAGGCCTTAAGCCATGGCAAGGAGAAGTAAGCCCTGGACTTGGCTTAAGAGAATAAATAACAAGGACAGAAAAAAAGCTATGGAGAGAAGACATATTCACAAACATAAGAATACATGAGAATAAGTGTGTCTAAAGTGTGAGTAAGGAAAAGAAATTTTTTAAAGGAACTTCCTGGGGAAGTAGCCTCCCTTCCGCTTGGCACTGGCCCCTGATGTCTCCAGGGAACTGGGACCAGTTTCTGTGGTGCTGCATGCCTAGCTGCTGAAATGGAGATTTGTTTCAAAGTTGACTTAACAATTTACAGATAGTCAGTACTTTATGGTGCTGAAAACATTCCCACTGATGAGATTCTAAGATGTTTAGCTGCAACTAAGCTTTCCAATTCAGCTGTATTAGTGAGGTAGCTCAGTGGATATGGACTAGAAGAACAAATTCCTTTAATTGCTTGTTAGAGGGATATCTGGATTACTTTTGTAATGTTTTTGTATTTTCTTACCCCAGGAAGTGCTTCTGGAAGCAGTAAAAACTTTTTAATTTCAGGATTAATAGACCTTTCTGTGTAACTCTATCCAAAGCCAAACTCTGGGAC
The DNA here is from genome assembly GCF_014839835.1 of Dryobates pubescens. Lineage (NCBI taxonomy): Eukaryota > Metazoa > Chordata > Aves > Piciformes > Picidae > Dryobates > Dryobates pubescens. The sequence continues at coordinate 39,983,007 of NC_071615.1, forward strand.
GAGTGCTAGCAGCTCCCTTTGCCAACTCATGCTGCTTGCTTTGGTTTGGAAGAGTAAGGGATCAGAGGTGGAGGAGATCACACATACAGTAGTCTATATCACATAGGTTACAAGTCTGTACAAAATGTAGTTAATGTAACAAAATTGTGGCATGGATTACTTTAAGCTTAACTGTGTTTAACTCCATTATACCTTATTGCTGGCCTTCCCTCCTCCTCCCCAGAGAAGGCTCTGGGGAGACCTCATAGCAGCCTTCCTGTACTTGAAGCGGGGCTACAGGAAAGGATAAGGAGAGACTTTTTATCAGGAAGTGTATTGATAGGTCAGGGGAGAGTGGTTTAAAACTGAAAGAGGGTAGATTTAAATTAGATATTAGCAAGAAATTCTTCACTATGAGGGTGATGAGACAGGAGCAGGTTGCCCAGAGAGACTGTGGAGCCTCCTCCCTGGAAGTGTCAGGGAGATGTACTTTCTTCCTCACCCAATGTTATCTCTGAAGTAAATTACCTGGTTATCTAGCATCTTTCTCTTCCTGGGGTCCAGGCTCTCCAGAGATACTCTGTGCAGTCCTGTAAAGAGCCAGGAGCTACAGATGATGTTTTATTTAACCATCCATCTTTGTTGTGCAGTGACTGTGCCACAAGAATTGCACAAAGCTTTTCTCTACTGTAGGCGGTTGTTCATTTATTAATGTAAACACCATGTGCTTTGGATGTGTGAGCCCTAAAAATAAACTTGCAGAGTTAAAAATAGATCTCTGGGAGTACTGAGATGCTGCTTAATCAGAACCAGCTGCAAGCTGTCTAGAAAATGTAAGTTATATGGAGCCAGATGGCTTTTGCCCTTTTTGCTTTAGACAGCATGTAATTTGGGTAACTACAGCTACAGTGATGTATTTTCTCAGTCAAACTGTTTGATAAACATATTTGTTTCAAACAGACACTTCCAATTAGACAGCCAGTAAAATGTTAATTTATTTTAATATTTCTCCTCATGGGTAAGCCAAAAGGAAAGTTACATAATGCTAAACTCAAAGGCACGCACAAGAGCTGCTCACAGCTGTATTCATCAGGAACTAGATTATGACTATGCATCTTTGTACAACGAGGCTCTTACTCTGGGAACAATCCCACTGAAAGCATGGAAAGAGTGATTTAAATGAAATTTTTGACATAGTCAGTGGGAATTGTGTGCAGTAAGTCTGCAAGGGTAAGCAATTGCACAAAATATAGGAAATGTGTCAGAATAATACCTATTCAAGTGTACATGCAAAAAACCCCACCACCAACCTGTATGATTTCAGGTGGGGTTCCATGTAGCACTGTTAGCTTAACTGATGATATGAAAACCAAAACCTGTTCTGAGGCTTGGCAGCTTTCACAATTCACCAGCCTGCTGTTGGGCACCTGCCCTCAGTCCTTGTTTAGGAGTCTTAGTGACTAGTCAGGGAGCGGGAAACTGAAGCTGAAGTCTACCTTACTTGATTTGGACCCACCTGGGACAGAGAATTCTGTTTCGATTTGAGAGGCTTGAAGTTAAATACTTCAACCATTTGTGAGGTCAACTGATCTGTCTTTAGGGGAGGTTTGTAAGGCCAGGCTGGATGGAGCTGTGAACAACCTGATCTAGTGTGAATGGTCCCTATCCATGGCAGGGGGTTTGGAACTAGACGATCCTTGAGGTCCCTTCCAACCCTGACAATTCTATGGTGCTGTGAGTGTAGTGTGAAATGGCACAGCCTCCAGACCATTTCAGCTGTGTGTGTATAAATTGCAAGTTGCTCTAGTATTTACCTAACTAGGATTTTCTTAGGATTACAGTAAAACCTGGGCAGAGGAGGTGGAGTGTATTTGAGGAAGTGGCCTCTTTCAGGAGTAGTCATCCCAAAAGCAAAGTTGTGCAAACATGAAAAGCAGTGATCAGGTTTTTAAGCAAATAAGTCAGATGAAGACTGTTGTGCAGAGGATCCAGAAATGAGTCTTGGTTTAAGCAAAGGCTTTTGAGAACCAGGACTGATTCAGGTGCTCACTTTACAAGCAGACAATACATACTGCATACAGCTGGCATGAAGCAGTCATACTGAGTGATTAAATGTCTCCACACCCTTCTTCTAAAGTGTTTCATGTTTTCTGTGACTGGATTTAGTTAAGATCTTTCTTGATCTAATGATGGTTCAGCTTTTTTAATCCTTAGCACTTTTTGCTTCAATTAAATAAATAATTATATTTGCTGAATGAAATGTCTTTTTCTCCATCAAATTTTCTTTCTTTTCAATAATAATTTTTCTTTCTCTGCTTCATCCAATATCCCAGAATTCCTCAACTCTAATGTCTACCATGCAAATTGCCATCTTATAAATTTAAGCCTCCTGTGAGGAACCACAACAATTTACAGCCTGTCTCTGAAGGTAGCTACCTGAACTAGCTCAGTGATATGGTAGGGTGAGTTTGTGTTAGTTTTCTTTTTCCCTAAATGCTTATATTTAAATGTCTCTGTAGTGCAGAGCTGTCTGTAACTGTTAGTGTGCATTCTCTCCTCAACTTCAATTCTTTTGCACCTGTCATGCTCATGAGTCATGAGCTTTTTTGAACTGCAGGAAGTAGATTAATCAGTCTTTTTGTGGCCTGCAATTTTTTTTATACTAATTGGTGCCAAGCAGAGTTTTTGGTTGCAAGCTTTTTTGGAAGCATTTTAGTATGAAAATAACTTTGAAAAGTGCTTTGAAAATGTGTTAATTTACTTTTCTTTTTGAATTGCACTTGTTTGGGCTGAAACAACTCGTGATTTAAGAACTTGCAAATCTGTCCTTGCCTGAACATGATTGCAGGTTCAATTTACAAGTGGGACTTAAAATAGTAACACTTGTAGTCAGGTTATAAGATGTTTTAGGTTGAAGTCAAATTAGAAGAATTTACTGGTTTTTGACAGCAGAAGTGATAAATCTGTGCAGATGAATTTTTAAGTAGCTGTATACATGACATGCAGTCTTAAACTGATGAATGCTTGGGTTTATATCATCCCAGCTGTAGGAAAAACTCTATGATGATTTGATTGCTCCAGGCTTTCTCACTTAAATATTTTGTCAGTTACCTAAAAATGGTTCCCTATTTACCATAGGAATGGGTCATAATTATCCTAAAGAGGAGGGCAAGAAGGAAAGTGGAAATGAGATCCCTCGAGTTCTTTGGCTGAGATTTCAGGATTGTTTTTTAAGAGCCTGGTAGAGGAGAGAAATACTGCATTGCATATCTACTGCTTATCTCCCTGTACCACTTACCTGATGAGGAGATTAAGATTAGACATGAAATTGGCTTTACATTGATTGTGCTGTTCAACAGATCTGAACGGATACAAGCAAAGAAGTATGTTGTAGCTGTAAAGAGATATGCAGTAAATTGTACCACAGGAGGAGGTTGCATTTAAGGGAAGAAGCAGCAAGAAGGGATGATTCTGAACAAGTAATTGACTTCTGAATTCAGTGATTCCACTCTTTTCCTTTTTTAAATTAACTAACTTCCTTGTCAAACACCACATGAAGTATTTAGGTGTTTCACTTGAAAGACATCACAAGAAAGATGTTCTCGTGTCAGTGTTTTTTGCTGTGCATTTTTGCTAGAACAGCTCAATTTCATTAAAGTCCAGAAATAAGTTTTGGTTGAATTGGTTCTTGGTGGTTTGAAACCTGCTTAGATTGGCTTAATTCTGATCTAATGCTGATCATGTTGAGATGTACATTCACCAGGAAGCTGTGCTGGGAGAGGACTGGAAGCTGTGAAAGCCACGCTGCATGCAGAAGTGAAGGTGGGCTGGAAGGAGGCAGCGTTTCCATAGCTTGCAGGTTTTCTTGTTACCTCAATTATATGAACTCGTTACCCAATTTAAGAAACTATGGACTTGCTTACTGTGAAATACTCAATATTTCCAAGTATTTAGCTTTCCATTCTTCCTCGTTCCATTGTAGCAGAGCCCAGACTTTCTTAGTGTTGAGCGTTTCTCGGGTGGGGCTTCAACAGAGTACAGGCAGCTGAAGCTGAAAGACCTGAGCCTTAGTTGTCCAGCGGTCTGGTCAGATGTGCATCCCTCCTTTCCTTCTTCTTGTGATTGGCCTGAGAATTTTTTAAGGAAAGTAGTCTTAGTGTTACCAGCAAGTGGTGGGTAATTTTAGACTGTTTTGCTACCTGCTTGAGTTTGTGCATACATGTAAATTAATATAGTCCTTTGTAAAGATGAAGATTGGTTTATGCCTAAATAAAGATGGGTTAAAAATTGAAACTGCAAAATTACTACAGAGTTCACATTGTGCACTACTTTTTTTAGATTTTTAAGACTAAAACCCCTCATTTCAGAAAATGTTGAATTTTTCCTATATAAAAATACTTACATATGGAGAAATGGCTGTTTTGTTGTGACTCTTTCTCTGTGTAGCTAGAAATCTCCCTCTGAGATTACTTTTGCTATTAGTCTAAAAGTGCATCCTTCTCCTCATGTTAGCATCACCACCAGAAAAGAGAAATTGATTTATTTTTGATTTTGTTTAATTTAATAATTTAAATGCAAAATCAACAAACAAAATAAAGCAGGACAAAAGAAAGCATTAATAAAGGCTAATACTTTTTTGTAGAGGGTCTTATATACATGATAGTGTCTGCTCTTAAAACTATCCAGGTCTTTCTGCATGGTAGCATTTCCATGGCTTGTTTACACAAGGACACTCCAAAACATTAATCTACACTTCCTAGACTTGAAGTGAGTTAGTTAAATTGCATTACATCCTTGTTCAAAATTAGTTCCTTTAATTTAATTTATATTAGTTTGTTTTGGAAGTGAACTTAGTTGCATGGAATTAATTTAATCCTGAATGAGTACACATAATAGAGTTAAACTAGTTTAATCACTCTTCTTTACCAAATAAATCTGGGTTGTTTTCATGTGTTTTTGTTTTCCTTTGAATTTCTTTTTTCATTTGAGATGAAGTTTCTGAAAATGCTATTATACATGAGCTTTTTGGGTATGGGTTGATTGAGGGTTTTTGTGGTTGTTTTAAACTTACTGTGTTACTGTAAGCAAAACCATTTGGTCACCCAAGTTTGGCTCATACTTATGTCTCAGGAAATCCAAACTAACTGGAACTAGTAAAATTACTCTGTTGTAGCGTCACTGCAGAATTATCCTAAAGCACTTGAAATGTTTTTTTTTCCACCTAAAAATAAGGAAAAATATCCCTCCTTTGAGGATGACAGAGTGGAACAGGCTGCCCAGAGAGAATACATATATAGAATACATATAGAATAAACCAGGTTGGAAGAGACCTTCAAGATCATCGCGTCCAACCCATCAACCAATCCAACACTACCCAAACAACTAACCACAGAGGTTATGGAGTCCCTTCTGACCCTTACCATTCTGTGCTTATCTGTAATTCATAATGTGAATAAATTAAGGAACAGTCTGTAAGTACAAGTAAGAGCTGCAGAGTCTTTCCATCTTTCGGCAGTAGGAAGTCAAGTCAAAGTTCTTCCGAAAAAAGCCCCAAAAAACAAACCAGAAGGCATTTTTGTCTGTCTTACTAGATGCGGCAGAGCACTGGCAATATCAGGGCTTGCCTGAGGTATTCATTTCATTAAGTCTGTATGAGATCTGGCTCCTTCTTATAATTTCAACAAAGGGCCTCATTTAAATGGCAATCTTCCCTTTGTGCTTTTGTTCAATATGATTTTCCCAGTTCCTTTTAAAGTGATTTTCATTTTCCTTGGAGATGTCTTTAACATGGACTGCAACAATGACATTTGTGAAACATTGAGGAGCTGGATCCTCTTTTTTTCCCTACCATTGTAGCTGACCACAGACCAGTTTCATAACCTCTCTTAAAGTCAATTGTTCAGTTTGAAAATGACTACCAGATGTATACCACCCTCTTCTTGAATGTTAGCTGTGCTTTATGGTTACTGGAGTAGTTGGTACCACTGATGAAAGGTGTAGTATTCCAGATCTTCCATTTTACTACTCCTTTTGATAGCAGAAATTGTAGAAGATAAAAAAAGGAGAATGTGGTAAAAGAGGATATTCCTTGGGTGACAGTTGCCACTCTGAGATAATTTTGTTTTTCCCGGTAGCTGTATTTTAAGCTGGCTTCATGTGATGTTGAGTGGGCTTCTTTCTCTTTGACAGAATGCTTCTGACAAATGGTTCCCAAAACCCTAATTTCAATGACCATGAGACGGCAGATGAGAGAAAAGTGAGGGCGTGGAAGTGTTTCATGGTGGTTGAGGGAGCAAAAAATCCCTGGGAATGGTGGGGAGAAATGCTTACGTGTCATCAGATGATATCCATGCTGTGTTTAGTTAGCAATGGTCTGTATTGCTGTATTTGATTATAAGTGTGTGTTCTTATATGCACATAAAGCCAAACTTATTTAAAGAAATATTTCTTCTCACTCTTCCTCCCAGGCAGAGGTAAAACCTCTTTCCTATGTTTACATAAAATAGCTTTGGGTGGAGAAGGAAAGAAGCAAAAGGATCAGAAGACTGGAGCACCTCCCTGTGCAGACAGGCTGTGACAGTTCAGTCTGTTCAACCTGAGGAAAAGAAGGCTCTGGGGAGACCTTATAGTGGCTTTAACAGTACCTGAAGGGGACCTACAAGAAAGAAGGGAAAGGACTTTTTGCAAGGGCCTGTAGAGATAGAATGAGAAGGGACAGCTTTAAGCTTGAGGATGGGAGATTTAGACTGGATATTAGGAATAAATTCTTTACACTGAGGGTGGTGAGACACAGGAACAGGTTGCCAGGGAAGGTCGGGAATGCCCCCTGCCTGGAGTTGTTCAAGGGCGGGCTGGATGAGGCGACCTGGTGTCCCTGCCATGGTATGGGGGTTGGAGCTCGGTGATCTTTAAGGTCCCATCCAACCTATTGCTCTCTACAACTACCTGAAGGGAGGTTGTGGACAGGTGGAGCTTGGTCTCTTCTCCCAGGCAACCAACACCAGAACAAGAGGACACAGTCTCGAGCTGTGCCAGGGGAGGTTTAGGCTGGAGGTTAGGAAGAAACTCTACACAGAGTGATTGCCCTTTGGAATGGGCTGCCTGGGGAGGTGGTGGAGTCACCATCATTGGAGGTGTTTAGGAGGAGACTTGATAGGGTGCTTGGTTGCATGGTTTAGTTGATTAGGTGGTGTTGGATGATAGGTTGGACACGATGATCTTGAAGGTCTCTTCCAACCTGGTCTGGTCTGGTCTATGCTATGCTATGCTATGCTATGCTATGCTATTCTATTCTATTCTATGAATCTGTGAATCTATGCATGAGACATCAAACAGTTACACCCAACAGGTCTTCTCAGCCTCAAGTAGCCCTGAGTCATACTAACAGCTCTCCTCTTTCTTACATTAAAACATTCTTTGTGTTTTTGGTGCTTTCTTTTTAATTTTAATTTTTTTTTACAAACCTCTGTTATTGTATATTGTGCTTTTCAGAGTAAGAGTTATCAGACAATCCAGCAAATCAATGTGTTAGCTGGAAAATTACTGTTTCTACTCACTGATTGAAGGAGACTGAACCCTGTTAGTGCTAACCTGATGGCTGTGTCTTTAGAAGGCCTCTTTTTCAAAGTGGCACGCTAATACTTCTCTCCATTTCTCCCCATCTTTTAACAATTATATTGGTGTCTCATTGAAATCTTCTCTGCTCAGTGTGTGCTCAAAAGATTTTTTATTTTTTTTTTTTACATTTCTATCTTGAATGAATTATAATAATTTTGTTGAAAATGGCTTCACAGGGCTTGAGTTTCTGTATCATTCCTGCATACTTATATTCTAATCTACTGGAAAAGCTAACAGTTTAAAGGTAAAAGAAATGCAAATGTTTCTTACACATGCATTCAGCATGTCTCCTGGATACTTGAAGAGATAAAACTATTTAAATTCAAAGAAGTTATGAATATTCCTAATCAAAGCTGAAAATTCTGGGGCTTTAGTTCACTATTTTTATTGGTAGAAGATTCCTTTACCAAAAAAATGCAAGACTTTCAGATCAGAGTATGTAACAGTAGGCTGAATATGAATTTACAAAAGGTTAGTTTTCTTCTAGCTGGAAAACTAAATCTGGGTTGTGATGTAGAAATAGGCACTTGAATTGAAGATACTCACATTTTACCAATAAATCTGTCATTCAAACTCCTAATACTTCTGTGCATGTCAGACTATCTTGCTGGTATCTGCTGACTACTTTGTGATTGACAAATTCCTGGGTTATTTCAATGTGAATGTAGGACTGTGAGAAATACTTTCCTTAATAAGCACTATTTCATTTTTAAATGGTATGCTCTTTTACATTACTTGCATATATTTTAAAATATGCTGGAATTTGGTTTGATTTTTTTACAGTGTAAGAGCTGCAGTCACAATGTGTGACAAAGGAATTGAACAGCACATGCTTTAGATGGGTAACTACAAAGGCTTTCATCCAAAGAATGGTTTGTTTTCATAGTGGGTCAATGACCTCCAAAGAATTGTTTTGTTTTTTTTTTAGAATTATAAAGAAATGAATAAGAAATTCACTGGGAAACAGCTCTAAGAATCTAGGATAACACAGTCTCAGGCCAAATGACAGTTTCAGGTGACGTGTTAGGTTTTCAACTAGCAATGTTGTTTGCAGGTTGTGATGAGTTGGATGCCAAGTGCCCAACAAAGCCTCTCTGTCGCTCCCCCTTCTAAGCTGGACAGGTGAGAGAAAACTAAACAAAAGGCTTGTGAGTCAAGATAAAGACAGGGAGATCACTCACTAGCTACTGTCATGGGCAAAACAGGCTTGGGGGAAAATTAATTTTAGTGTCAGTCAAATCAGAGTAGGGTAATGAAGAAATAAAACCTGAATCTTAAAACACTTTTCCTCTACCCCTCTCCTTCGCAGGCTCAGCTTCACTCCTTATTTATCTCTTTCCCCCATAGTAGCACAGGGGAACATGGAATAGAAATTGCAGTCAGTTCATCACACATTCTCTGCAGCTCCTTCCTCTGCTCCAGTGTGGGGTCCCTCCCATGAGAGACAGTCCTTCAGGAACTCCACCACAAGTCCTTCTTGTGGGCTGCAGTTCTTCACAAACTGCTCTAGTGTGGGTCCTTGCTGAAGATACTGGTGCTATTTTTTTAAAGTCTGGGTCTAAGGGGACTTGAGAAGTACATAGGGGTTCATAATACATAGCAATCATATCTGCCTTAAAAATGTATTTGAGTGGTAAGGGTTTAGCTTCTTGAAGAGTGTTCAGGAGAATAGCATGCATACCCTATTCTTACTTTTCTTGGGACATCTACTTGTGAATATTGATGAAGACAAGATATCAACCTCATCTCACACTTCAACAGACAATTGAAGTTGTCCCATGTTATTTTTGACTTCCTGACTGTTAATTTAAGAGAGTTTTGTAGTTCATTCCTGTTCAAAAAGAAAAAAAAACCCAAAACAATCCAAGCTCAGCTCATCACTTAATGGAGATAATTGACAAATTACTATTGAGCTGCATTACTTTTGAACAATGCATAGTTTCACTAATTGAAAGCTTTTCCAGACCAGGACACTTAAACAACATTCAGTCAGAAATTTCAGTCTAGAATTTCTGCTGATTATGCTTTGAATTTTTTAATCAAATGCACTAAATTCAAACTGAACTTTGACTCAAGAATGTGTGATGTATTAAGAGTTGAGATTGCTTAATTGTTTTCCCTGTTACTTTTTCTTCTGTTTATTAATGTACAGTTTGGACCTGTTTCAGGTTACAAGATCATTCCCTTACATGCAGACAAACGTCATGCTCTTGTCTTGCTAATTGTATTTTTGTTGGAGCTCACTTTTGATTGGTAAAGTATTCCTTAATTGGACTATTCCCAGCAAACACAGCAGCATTAAAGAGTTTTTCTTGCCTATCCATTAATGTCTAATATAGAATAGAAGGATTCTGCTAACCAACAGTATTACAGCAGCAAATATCTTGTGTAGATTTGATCCCAGCTTGCAATTTGTGATTATATTACGCTCCTGTGACAACAGAACATGCTATTTTCCCTACATGAGAGAGAGTTGTACAGAGGGGCAAAGAATACTCCAAATTAGCCACATCTATGTGGCTGAGAGTGGGTTATTGGTAATGATTAAGGGATAGTGGTCCTGCTGTGTTAAGTTGTGAGGCAGTTGTCTGACTCCCAAGCAGATAAACTATGGGGATAACTTTGTAAGCGGGAGTGGATTTCTGTTGACTAAACATGATGGCAGTTGCACTTTCTGCTTTTGTTCTCCTGGTTTTGAATAAGCCAAGTAATTTACTTACCAGTAGTGCATGGAATGCAGTAGAACATGGAAAAGTGAAAACAAAAGGTGAGTTCATTACTGATGTTCCCTCCATGCGTCTTAGTAAACAGCCTCAGCTTCCTCCACAGAGCTTTTGGTGTCGTGCCGAGTTGTGTAACATGGAACAGTCCTTAGGAGGAGTTGTGTAGTAAACGTGGAAAACACCACAAAAGTATCTTACAGGACAGGTAATGCTGATAGGACAATGCTCATGGCAATGTATTTTAAAAGAATCACTTCATTTCTGTTAGATAAATGTGGAGCTAACACCCTAAACTGGTCAGACCTATTGTGGTTCTGCCTGAAGCAGCTGAAGATGTATGCTGCTTCTCAGTGCTTTCATTTGCTTCTGGAAGTTGCTTGCTTCACAGCTCATTTGTGTCCTGGCAGTTTAATTTACAATCATAAACAGCTTAGAATAATTTTTCCTAGGGTAATAGCTGTCAGCTGTGAGGACTGTAGGGAAAACAGATTAAGGCCCACTGAAATTAAAAAATGGTAAGGTGCAGGCCTGGTGCTGTACAAACAGCATGCGATAGAATTGCTGTGTGATGAAGCAACTGTGTCTTTGCACTGTTTTCTGAGTTCTTGTGTCCAAAACATGTCTTGTGCTTTTGTTGTTGTATTTTCCCTTTGGTTGTTTTGGGGAGCTGCTTTTGCTGTTTGTTTTTTCTTTTTCTTGTTTGTTGTTTTGGTTTTTTTGTTGTGGTGGGTTGGTTTTGTTGTTCTTGTTCTGTTTGTTAGTGTGGATTTTTGTTGAGAGTTTTGGTTTTAGTGGTTTTTTGTTTGCTTGCTTGTTTGTTTTTATGGTGTGTTCTGTTTGCATTTTCCCCCTGTATCTTTAAGCAGTTCTTGAAAGCAGTGCTTTTCCTCTCAGAACCCCCCCAAACAAATGGAAACTTTCTGGTTATTTCAATGTTAGTTCTTCAAAACATGCTGAAGATCTGTGAGGACAGATTTCATAGCTTCCTCAGGGACATGCTACAGAGGAAGGTGAGTAGCTCAAAGTCACTAAGCCTTTTTAGGCTTAACATTATAAAATTAGGACTCAATAAATTACTTGGGTGAAAATTATTTTAAGGTATTGACTGTACTTCCTTTTTAGATGAGAAACTGTTTGCAGGCCTGTATTATAGTTTTCTGGTTTTGTAGACTTAAGCAGTATTGGGTAGCATATGTACCAATGATGTGATAGAAGAAGTGAGATTTTCTACATGAGGATGTGTTACTTTATGTGATTAAACTCCCAATAATGTGGCCTAAAATAGTTATGTAAGACAGAAAAGAAGGTGTATAGTCAGTAAGAAGTGTATGCATACTTTAGCTGGTTTTATTGTCATGATGAATTCTTATTTTTAACGTATTGGAACAAATTTGAATTGGTCTTGATGACCAAAACGGAGAGGAAGACTGTACATTTGTTTTCAAAGCCTGTAGGAAACAAGCTGCTATTTCCTTTTGAAAAACACTGAAATACTTCATTTGTGTATTAAGTATGTGGGGTATCTATTACAGTGAGGACAGGGAAATGCTGAGCCAGGTTGCCCAGTCAGTCGAGGTCCCTCTGCAGAGCCTATCTACCCTCTAACTGAGCAACATCTGCTCCTAACTTGGTGTCATCTGCAAACTTGCTGATGACTGACTCAACCCCCTCATCCAGATCATCAGTGAAGATGTTAAAGAGGACGGGGCCCAGTACTGATCCCTGGGGGACGCCACTGGTGACTGGCCGCCAGCCGGATGTGGCACCATTCACCACCACTCTCTGGGCTCGGCCAGTTCCTAACGCAGCACAGTGTTGCGGTCCAAGCCATGAGCTGCCAGCTTAGCCAGCAGTTTACTGTGGGGGATGGTGTCAAAGGCCTTGCTGAAGTTCAGGTAGACCACAACCACAGGCCTCCCCACGTCCACCAGACGGGTCACCTGATCATAGAAAGAGATCAGGTTGGAGAGGCAGGACCTACCCTTCCTAAATCCATGTTGGCATGGCAGGGGGATTGGAACTAGGTGATCTTTAAGGTCCCTTCCAACCCAAACCATTCCATGAATGAAATCTATGTTTTAAAAAATACGTAGGAAAACCCATGTTTCTCTGATTGCAATGAATTACTTGTAAAGGTAAGCTAAGGCTTTTTGTTGCTGAAATGTCTTGCACAGTCACATTTGTGACTAGAAGGCAAAATGGCATTGGTGTGCTAATGGCAACAGCTGATGCCAAAACATCCTGGAAGAGGTAGTATGACTATTCAAAGGTTGTGTAACATCTGATTAGCAATTACTGGGACAATGGTCATTTATTAAATACATTGTAAATTTAAGTTGATGTAGCTGCACGTATCAAATCAAAGATTTGGAAGGATGCTAATCTGGTACATGAACAGTTTTGTTAAATCTTGTGGATATTTGGCATTTGCTTGCATCCACTCTTTAAGGAGATAATTTTACAGTTTGGACCACCGCTATTTTCCATTCAGAAACACTTAAAATAGCAGAAAAAGCCACAGTTCCTAAGATAGGATATGATACTGTTCCTGTCTGAAGGACTTCTACTAGAGGGGAAATGTGCAAGATCTTGTCCTTCTTCCTCCCCTTCATCTTCACCAGTCAAGTGGGGACTGATAAACAACAGGTTTCATTGACCTCACTCAAAGTAAACCCAGGTTTGGTGGAAGGGGTACAGGAGCATGCTTCATTAGGTAGTCTTTTTTTCCCCCCCCTGTCATTAAAGTAACATGGAAACTAGCCAAAAAAGCCACTAAGTTTATCTGAAGTAACACTTGCAGCTTTGTGGAAGTATGCAGCTGAGTAATAGAACAAAAATAGCAAGTTATTTTAAGGAAGAGCATATGTTCTGTAACAATGAGAAACTGGTGTACAGATAAAAGAAATTACAGATCTAAATATAAATTTCAGATGAGAAAGATCTGTGGCTTAGTGCCACGAAGTCTTCTGGAGATGCAACCATTAAAAGTTGTTTAATGCTCATTCTTCTAACACAGCTATTTAAAGAAACCATCATTGGTAAACTGCTGTACTGCCTTAAAGGTGCATATTTTGAAGTCTATAATGGTATGTATAATTGGCACTTTTCATGTTTGAATGCACACTGATCTATAGGGTACCATGCAGTGATAATTGCAGGCTTTTTTCTACAAGAAAGGTACATTGCAGAGCCATGCTATTTGCTTGCTATTTAAAGACATTGAAAGCCAAATGTAGCTATCTCCTCTTAGAATTAAACATGAACACAACATTGGAACATATTCTTGGGTTAGTTGAGAGAGAAGCTTAGATGTGTGTGCTTAGAGACTGGAAAACAATTCCAATACAATCACTTGTGCAGTATCATTCAAAATTCTCAGTGCTTCAGCAGATAATAGCAGAGTTTATTTGGTTTAAAAAACACCCCAAAGGTGTCTGGTGGAGAAGAGATGAACTGCTGCTTTGAGGACGAAAACTTTCTTCCATAGATGTTGTGCAGGTTCATGCAAGAGATTAATTTCTTTATAAAAAGTTGTCACCAAGTCCCCCCAACATTTCTTCTTAAGTGTTTCTCCTTCTGCTCTTTTCTTTCTTGAGCTTCTCCTTAAACAATTAGATTTGCCATATGTAAAAGTCACAGTGATGCACAGAACAAGAGATTAGACTATTAAGCTGCAGTTCAATGTAGAATAAGGAAACCCTAAGGCATCAGCAGATAAAATCCATGTGGAGCTACTCTGTTCACCAAGCTTGACACAGTCAGGGTAAAGCTGGCTGAGCTCTGAATGCCTCAAGAGTAGTTATATATAATATATTTATTGTTATAATTCTGCTTTTCAGGCAGTAGCAATTTGAGGATATTAGACTTTTAGACAGTTTTGGCAAAACAAATCATTTCTCATTTGATTTGTAAATACTTTTCTTCTTTTCTGAACCACTTGGACATCAAATCTACATGCTGCTTGCTGTTGTCTGTAAGGAAGATGTGATCACACAGGACTTCACAAGAAATGTTGGCAGAGGAGACACATGAAATTTAGGGAGGAAAAAAGCAGGGAGAGGTCAGAGAATTTAGCTGACATTAGACACATAATCACCCTCTCTGTATTTTTTTTAAACTGTTTTGCCTTTTCTCTCTCCCTCTCTCTTAATCATTGAATGCCAGTCTGTTCTCATTAGTGTCTGTGTTACAAGCTAGCTGTGTTGCTTTGATGGGCAAATGCAAGGAGGAAAGAAAGCTTACTAAATTGAGATAGAAAATTATTGAGAAATCGGGAGAAAAGAGAAGAAAAAATAATCTTCTGCTTTTCTCCTCTGTTTTTTCAGATGTTTTCTTTAATGATGAAAGAATGAGACAAAGTAAATAGAGTAACTTTAGCTCTTACATTTACAAGAGTATGTGCTGCAGTTCCTGGCTGGGCTACATACCTGGTTCAATTTCCTCTGAAAATTAATACATATAATACATATAATACATATAATAAACCAGGTTGGAAGAGACCTTCAAGATCATCGCGTCCAACCAATCCAACACCGCCCAAGCAACTAACCCACAGCACCAAGTACCCCGTCAAGTCTTCTCCTAAAAACCTCCAGTGATGGCGACTCCACCACCTCCCCAGGCAGCCCATTCCAATGGGCAATCACTCTTTCTGTATAGAACTTTTTTCTAACATCCAGCCTGAATCTCCCCTGGCGCAGCCTGAGACTGTGTCCTCTTGTTCTGGTACTGCTTGCCTGGGAGAAGAGACCAACATCCGTCTGTCTACAACCTCCCTCCAGGTAGTTGTAGAGAGTAATAAGGTCACCCCTGAGTCTCCTCTTCTCCAGGCTAAGCAACCCCAGCTCCCTCAGCCTCTCCTCGTAGGGCTTATGTTCCAAACCCCTCACCAACTTTGTTGCTCTTCTCTGGAATTATTATGCAGAAGAATAGCTGACAGGATGAGATTTGGACATAGAGGTTTCAGATGCACCCTGGAAACTTACATGAGAAATTATTGTGAAAAATGCGGGAGAATAAAAAAATATGGCTAGTCACGATAGCTGTGAAATCTGGGCAGTTTGGAGGTAACCCCATTGAGGTCTTCTGGCCAAGATCAGCAGTTGAAATATGCTCTCTGAGAGTTTTGATACCTGGCTTGGAGAAGCGGAAGATACTTTTTGATAAGGGGCAACAAACTATTCTGTGTGGTGTTCCCTCAGTAGAGATGCAACTAGTAGTCTATTTTACTTGTTTATTCTTATGGCTTTAAAAAAAGCTCCATCAAAAATGCTCCTCATTTGGAGCTTTGTGCATCCATGCCATATGTTAAAAACATGATGAAGAGTAGTTGTAGAATCTATGCAGCAACACTTGTCCTTTATATCCCTTCCCACCCACACTGACATAACAGACGTGGAGTCTGTTATCCTCTGCACCAATTTTATTCCCTCTGCAAATGTAATTTTTCCAGCAATCCCAGGTCAATGGTCTTAAAGTTGACCAGAGATTTTTACATTTCTTTATTTTTCTGACTCACACTTAAGAGGACCTAAAAATAGACCCTCAAAAGCACTGGACTGGTATATCTGGAAGACATAAGCTAGAAACTGAAACCTTAAAAGCGGCTGAAGGTGAATATAGAATAAAAAATTGCCATGGGGTATTCAAAGTCCTGCTGCAGGCACCAAATCTGTAACGTTTTATGGCATTTTTCATGTTTTCAGTGTGTCATCAAGGATTGAAAGGAATTTTTACAAGAGTTTTGGAGGCCAGCTTTAGTATTTTTCATCTCAATTGCAATGTGTAGTTTCCAGTGAGAAATTTTGCCCACTTGGACTGGTACGTGCTGGTATTTTGGCCTATTTCTATAGCCGCTGCAAGTGCAGCGTAAGGGAGCAAAAGGTGTGATCCTGAGCGATCTCATCTCCTTTGAAGTTTTTACTCAGCATCCTGTGACAGTCATTTGTAGCAGTGGGATCATAAACAACCTTTAATGCATGATTTGTCATCTTTCCCACAGTAAAGGAAGCTTCTAGAGCATATTATCGTGTACAATGTGTGTGCAAGCGTGGAGCACACAGGGCTTTTACAAGAAGTGCAACTAAAGGTGATCATTTCACACATGTATGCCTGTGGGCAAATATGAAACTCGTGGTTTTCATTGTGTAAGCATTTTGCAGATGATAGAAAGCCATTATGCTTTTGTCATCAGCAGTTTTGTGTTGTGCATGAGATGCTTATCTCTCTGGCTGTTGACAGGTGGATGTGAAAACATTTCCCCAAAAAGTGCACTGTAAAATGAACAGTAAATTTCACTTGAGTGTTACTTCAGGTAACAGTTTCATATATGTTGCTTTGGTTATCTGTGTTTTATTTAATGTTTTAAATTCAAACTGTGCTCAGTGGGCCCAGATCACATCACCAAAGGTAACGGGGCATGGAATCATAAGAGAGAACTATCTAGGAAAATGACCTAAAATAGTTTTGGGAGTTCCAGCATGCTCAGAGTCTTTTCACACAGTGAGGATCTGTGATAAGAAAACTGTCTACAAAATACAGTTTTCTTTTCTGGCTGTGGAACATGAGTGGCATAACAGAGTGAGAGATGCTAGTTTGTGACTATCACCCATGGAGGAGGCAGTACTGAACCTTCTTGGAGTGACTCCATCCAGGAACAGCTTGAGAGATCCGCACCAACAGTGATCTAGACACAAGTTACATTTGTCTTCTAGACTCTGGAAATACTCTCTCTTTATAAAGTCAATTTGCTCCTTGAGTAACCTGAAGCAGGAAAATGAAAGTTATAATTTCATTTAGTGCTTGTTTAGTTTCAGAGTCTCTGTGTCTGTTAGAGAAGCCTCAAAGTGGTCAAAAAAAAAAGGGGCAGCTGGGGTTGATACTATGGCAATGTGAATGATTATCAAGCTTTCCTTTTACAGAGCTCTGCCTTGGAAAGGACTGCTGCAGGCAGTGCTGCCTGGGCTTTGGGAACAGGAAGACTGGAAGAGTTTTGCTATTATTTTCATTTTTTTTCCCCAGAATACCAAAGTGCTCTGACTAGCCCTCTGTGAAATTAATTTGGAGTTTCTTCAGTGCATTAGACCAAAACTTTGAGTAAGAAAAAGCCAGCTTTTAAAAAGACTCCATTTCTCTTGTCCACGTGAACACCTCTTTTTAGATTTTGCTGTTTTCTCTCTCTTCCCCCTCCTTCCTCCCCTCCCCCCTGACCTGTATGCAGACATATTGTAAAGAAATGGCTTAGGGAAATGAAACAAGCTGTCCAAATTTGTAAAAGTTACACTTCCTCAAGGAATTTCAGTAATGCATAACTGGTCTAAATGTGGACTGAAACAGTTTAGATATTTTTATTTGTTTTTACCTTAAATAAGGAGGTCTGGAATGATTCTTGAGACTCATTACAGCAAGAATGATACTGAGAAATTGGCTTGATACTTGAATAATTAGCAGTTACACTAGAAGACAAATGCAGATGCTTGGTTGTATGGTTTAGTTGATTAGGTGGTGTCGGATGATAGGTTGGACACGATGATCTCGAAGGTCTCTTCCAACCTGGTTAATTCTATTCTATTCTATTCTATTCTATTCTATTTATTACCAGATTTAATATAAAAACCAAAGGTTTTTCTACTTTATTGAGTTCTGGGTTTCAAAATGTGCTATTTTTTTTTCTGCTGTGGTGACATTAACCAAGTAGAATACCTGAGCAAACACAGCAGCATTGGCATATGTAGAATGAATAGAGTAGTAGACACTAATGTTAACTATACCAAAATGGATGGGGTGCCCTGTATTGCGACTAGTGAAGAAAGCTTTATGTTCCTGCACTATCTCCAGTACAGTGATTTACATCCTTTATTAAATAAAAAAGTTTATTACTTCTTGATAAGCTATTACACAAATGTAGTAGCTTATCAAGCAGACATTGAAAGTATGTTTTAATTCCTTCCTCTAGAGAAGAAGATAACATCCTTTTCATATGATGCAACCTATGATTCTATCATCCCTAGCACTGGTAATTTAAATCTTTTGAAGTAACTGTTCTATCTCATGCTGTCTCATAATCTGTAGAAAGGTGCAAGCAGATAGCCAAACAGAGCATACTAGTAAGAATCTCCAGCTTTTTTTTGTGAGTTCCAGAGACCCCAGATTTGTGGATCTTCAGGAGAAAAATGTGAAAGCTTTTCATGGATGAATAATAAAGTGCTACTTTTTGGGGGGGTG
This sequence comes from Dryobates pubescens, assembly GCF_014839835.1. Lineage (NCBI taxonomy): Eukaryota > Metazoa > Chordata > Aves > Piciformes > Picidae > Dryobates > Dryobates pubescens. The sequence continues at coordinate 40,001,549 of NC_071615.1, forward strand.
GGGTGGGGGGGTGGGGGTGCAGTTCTGGTACATTTTTGTCTTTTGGAATATAGTTAGCATGCATAAAGCTCTGCTCCCCTTTGGTGTTTATAGGAATGTTTCAGTTGACTCTTTGATTTGTTTGAATAAACCTGTCTTTAAAGTGTGCAGGTAGTGATGATGTTAAAGTAGGTAAGGAATCACACTGACTTCTGTGATGATTCCTCACTGTTCTCCACCTAACACCTACTTTGACTTAATTGGGTGGCTTGTGCCTGGTTCTAAAAGCTACAGAGTATTACACTGACTAGGGAGCTGGTGAAAGTACTGTAAGAGGTCATCTTCCCTGTCCTTCATAGATGAGGCTGAATCAGCATGGCTCTACTGGAGTCAGTAGAGGAGTACACGTACTGCTCCAGGAGTCTTATCCTTTGGTTAGACTTGTGTCCCAGGCTTTACTGGTGAAAGCTTTCTGAGGTACATTACAGCTGAAATTCCTGGATCATTTACTGATGGAAATCCAGGGAACATGCCTAGATGATTTTCTGAAGTGGACAGCTGATTTACTTGATGCTTTTATATATGATATTTGTAGCAGCACTGCACTGTGATTTAGCCAGTAGTAGAAAAACCCAAGGATAGAATTCCTGGGGCTGCACTATCATATCCAGCATTTGATTACCTTCTGCTGCTTTTAACTATTTCCAACACTTGCTCATCCAGCTGTCAGCTTGCAAAATGATTTTGCTTTTTAAGCCTTTGTGCTAAATGAAGCACCACTGTTATCATATTTGACTTGAAGACAAGTGTCAAAGCAGTAAACATAACAAACACTGGGAAAACAGCAAGGTAGTTCATCCTGGATAGAAGAGATACAAAAGGGAAACAATATAATTCCTTATTGGGATAATGTGAATGTACCATTCATTTCACAAATAATAAGTAGAATATGATGTTAGGCATAGAAAGGAATTAAAAATAAAATATATTTAAAGATTGTTTAAATGGTGTTGGAATGATGAAAAATCTCTTGCATTAGTAATTAGTTGCATTCAGTAACTACTAATTCAAATATGTATTTTATGGAACTGGGTTGACAGAAATTCTGTAAAGCATGGAGAGAGGCCAATTCTCCTCTTCACTGGACAAGCAGAAATTACAAATACCTTAGGGCATAAAGGAGAAAATGTTTGCATGTGTAATGATTATCTCACAGAGTGTGTGTGGCACACAGATACTGCAATGCCTGCTAGAAGTATGAGAAGAATGTTGGCTTTGACTGCGGTAGTGTTAGGAATTCCTTCAGAAATAAATAGGAATAATTAAATCCCCACATTTTCTTGTCATGTACACCCGCCTTACCTGTTTCCATGAGTGTGTAGTGGAAAGCCATCAAAACCGCTACAAAGCTCAGATCTCTTTGCACCACTGCAGCCATTGCAGGGGAGGGAAGAGCTGTCCTTAAGAAGCAATGTCTGCAAACCAGCTATGATTACACATGCCTTGGAAATCTCAGAAATGTTTGCCCATCGAGGAGAGGAAACTGTGGACCAGTATTGTAATGGGGAGATATGGGGAGTGCACAGCAGTTTTATTGTGATGTATGTATGAGTACAAAATGATTACTCTACCAGGAAATTGCTTCAAAAATGTAGCATCACCTTCTCCAAATTCCTGCTTTCACTCTGCAAGCTTTTGTGGAGGTTGTGAAAAGAGAGTTGTGTTTTCACCAGGGTCTCTTTCTTTCTGGATTCTGCTGCCTTTTCTTTCCAGGAGAAGCGAAACGATTCCACAGAGGCTGTTTAATAATAGTAAATACTTAAGAAATTGATAGTGCTATTGTCAGGTCTTTTGAAGCATCAAGATACAGCAAATAGGACTTGGCAATACTCTGAATGCTGTGCTACTGGGCAGATGCCATGTTATTAGAACTGTTGTGTGGCAAAAGGATGGTGATGAGTGATAGACTTGTTTGGTACACTGAAAATTGTTCCATAGGGATTGTCCATTGAGCTAGATGTCCAATCCCTATGGGTGGAAGAAACAAATGTGAGAAACATGAAATATAACAGTATCTCTGCTGGGTGGTGGCAAGGTCATTTTTTCAAGGAAGCAAGAGAGCTTCTGTAGGCTGGTGGCTGGGGCGCTGCATGTGTTGCAGAGGGAGGGACACGGAGTGTGATTTGTTGTGCAACCAATGGTAATGAGAGACAAAAAATAACTTACTTTTTTTTTTTTTTAAAAAAGAAGTAATTTTATGTTTAATTTTCACCTGAACACCACATCAGTAAATACATTTTCACACATGCACTGCATGCTTCATTTCAGGTAATGATCTGTCTCTCTGGATTTTATTTCAAATTACCATTTCACTGCTGAGCCATGATTTTCTCTAATGCACAATTTTATCACCACATGTAAAAGAAATTCTGGAAGAATTAACACAAGTTCAATTTCCTGATTTAGTAAGCTCCTCTAAACAAAGAATCTCTACTTTTGGCAACAGTATTTGGAATAAAAAACAGATTAAAGCAAGTTAGTTAAAGCTAAGCCACAAAAATAGCTCAAGTTTATCTTAACATCTGTGGTTTCTTGGTTTACTCAAGGCTTTTCTCTACCATTTGTAAAATACAGCAAAGATTTAATGCTTAAGCAGCTCAGGGGTCTGGGTGTCAGTTTGTGTACATGTTTTGCCATGGGTTAGTTGTTTAGGTGGTGTTGGATTGGTTGATGGGTTGGACGCGATGATCTTGAAGGTCTCTTCCAACCTGGTGTATTCTATGTATTCTATGTACATGAGGTACGTTATAAACCAGATAAATGGTCATCTTTTCTCCCTACCCAAACCAACCCCATCACACCAAACAACCAACAAAGTAGCAATGAGGAGAAGATGCTCCTAGGTAGATTTTTGTGTGCGTGTGGGTTTTTTTTGGTGGGATTTCCCCCCCTCCCCTAATAAAGCAGAGATTATTAATGCTTGTATGTTGTATCTAGTATCTTGCTATAGGTATTGAAGCTCTGGTCTGAAACACTGTAACAGTCCTGCAAAACTATTGTGGTGATTCTGTTAGTATTTTAAGAAACAAAAGGAAGAACTGGGATGGTGAGCTGAATTACGAGCCCATAGAGTTAGGTACTGCTGTAAGAAGTGGGAGGGAATAACAGAACCAGCTAGTTGACTAACCACTTCCCTTCATTGTTGCTTTTATTATCAGAGCAGCCTTGCTAGCTTTCTAAACCACCATGAGTTACATAAATGAGATCGTGTATGCTCTAACTGGTAAGTTCCTTTAATTTAAGTTCTAAATTGAAAATTGAATTGAAAGTGATCGTCAGTGATTAATATTTGAGTAGGATATATTGCTTTTTGGTTGGTTTTTAAATTTTTCCATTAATGAAGACAAGATCTAGACACATTCTGCCTTAGCAAAACACTTCATGCTGGTTTAGAAAGGTTTATTGCCTTGACAAATTACAGGGAACCATCAAAACAATAATAACAGTTGAAGAACACAATGCAATCCCATGAGATCTGACAGGTGGTTTGATTGATGGTTTGTTTTGAATGTGTTGAACAAGGAACTTCATTTCTCTCAAGTATTGTGTCTTACACTGTGTTGTCCTTCTCTAGCTGAAGTCATCTGTGTTGGTTGCTGTTACTGCTTGATGACTGGAAAATTCTTGTTTCATGGTTTCTGTTCCAGGTCTTGTTATCAGTAATTATTATAGGTAAAAATCCTAAGTATTAGGCTAAATAAGCAAATGTACTTCAGTAATTTCACCTAAAAATACATTAGATAACCTGAAGCTTACAGTGGAGACACATAGTTAAGGCTAAAATAAGTTGGCTTTGCCTGCTGTGCTCAAAAAAACCTGTCAGTCAACTGTAAAGCAGATATGAAGTTGAAGCTTGGTGTCTCAGCAGCAGTACAATTGAAGACTAGCTTGTTTTTACTGGTCTGAATGGGAGTTAGATTGGATTCCTAGTATGGGGTCGAAAGTTGTAACAGGGATTGTAGCTGCTACAGCTGTTTTCTTTTTGTCTTACATTTGTAATGTAGGTAAATAAATAGTGGGATGAACTGACTTCTGTTGCCAGTGTCTTTCTTGGCTTAATAGCTTTACTTAAAATGTATTATCAGATTTTTACCTTTTAATTTTTTTCCTAGCAAAAAACCTAAACCAAACCCCAAACCCAAACCAAACCAAACCATCCTGGAAACAGGAGCTTTACGTAGGGAAGGTGTCATTAAAAAGAAGATAAAGACAATATATTTTAGGTTCTTCATTCAAGACATGTCAGCACCTTGGTTTTGTTTTATTGCAAGCTATCCATTCGTATTGATACTTTATAGTTTCTACAACATGTATTTGTAAAGTGATTTCTACTTACATTTGGATATTCATTTATGAAAGACAAAAGTATTAAGCCAAATGTTTCAGGAGTTTCATGAGGTCGATAAAAGAAGGGTTTTGAAATCGTTGTAGGGAGTAGATTTAGACTGGATCTTAGGAAGAAGTTCTTCAGTACAAGGGTGGTGAGACTCTGGAACAGGTTGCCCAGGGAAGCTGTGGATGCCTCCTCTCTGGAGGTGTTCAGGGCCAGACTGGATGAGGCCTTGAGCAGCTGAGTCTAGCTGACAGGTGTCCCTGCCCATGGTGGGGAGTCTGGGAGATATCTGGTGCTTGCCAGGCACTTTTACCTGAAAATATGGGTGTAAAGGAAAGGCTTTTGCATAACTTACCTTTAACATTGATGGTTTTAGGAAGCCATCAACAAAAATATCCAATAAGTCCTTTAAGGGCAAAGCATAAAGTCTCACCAGTAGTGAATAAGTTGCAGAGCAGTAATAGCTGCAGAATGTGTTACTTCTTGAGGCCATCAATATCCCTCATCTGAGCAACACAAAGGTAATTAGCAAGTAATTTCCTATTGAAATGAGAAAATAAGCTTCTTTTGCAGACTTCTTAACCCTTAATACTCCATTTCTTTACATCAACATTTGGTATTGTTTTATTAAGTTCTCCATCTACAGAAGATTCTCTTGGAATTCTTAGTTTTTCCCTTTATTCATGTCAATCTTCACTGATGCTGGATATAGATATGGGATGGAGATATGGTTTAGCAGAGGACTTGTCAGTGTTAGGCTAGTGATGGACTTGATGATCTTAAAGGTCTTTTCCAATCTAGCTTTGGTGGACCTGTGGCAAGATACACAAGTGAGGAATTTGGGCAATGCTGCTTTCATTTGCAACTAAACTGGAGTACTGCAAAGACATGATCATCCCAGCCTTCATTAAAACAAACAAGCCAGTGGAAAAAACCACCCTTATCCTTCAGCCCTCCACCTAGACCCTTGAGCAACACAACTACAGCAGCCTGGTCTCAGAGGTGGAAGTGAGAAGCTCCTGGGTGTTCTCCCCGCTGCTCAGTAAACCCCACAGTGGGAGCACTAGTTAAATTCTCTTTCCTCTCCTGGCTGCCATTTTTGAGAACCTAACATGTTTTACACCCCGTCAGACCTGGCAGAAATCATTCTGTGAATTCAGAAGTTATTGTGATGAGGGCCTAACGGATAAGTTTCATTTCCTTAGGAAACCAGGCTAAAAATAAGTTTTTAGCTCTGCTGTGTGCAGAGGAAGAATTTGTAAATGTTGGTACCAACTGTGTTGCAAAATGTGTGGCAAAAAGTGATTGTTTAAAAAACATGATATTTTCTTCTAATAATGTGGGGGACCTGTTGTTAAATTTTGGCAAGTCTTTTCCCTCTTCACCCTATCACTCAGATATGCCTAGAGATGGCCTCAGGAACAGCACTTTTTGGTCTTAGAAACAGCCATTGTGCCTTAAAAGTCTTAAAATGTAATTGATAATCTGTGTTAGCAGAACCTAATTACCTCTGGAACCTTAAAGCTGTCCAGTGTTTCAGACTGGTGTTCCCAGTCTAATATTTCATGTCAAAGTAAATTATTGTATTACCCATTCCAAAATGTGTAGTGTTAATAGCCCTACCAAGTGTAGACTTGGTGTTTGTAATAACTGCTCAATTGACTGTCATTGAAATTAATGAACTGCATTGGATTCTGAATATTGAAGGGGTTGGAAGTCTTTTATGCCAGAAAACCCTACCTTTTGGGGATCTGTGTCCATAACAAGTACAGTTTACTGCTGGACAGTTTTCCTTCTCTAGTACATTCTAGTTGTGAGTATGTGCAGAAAAAAATAACTGTGTAAAATTCCAGGGTGACTTTTTCTGTGGTGTGCAGTGTTACTGTTACAGAAGAGGTCACTGCATGCCCTCCAACCCCCAAAACGATTTTCCATTTTAAAACAGTGCTGTTTCTATATCCATAACATAGGCACAAATAAATAATGATACAAAAAAAAAAAAATCAGGTCAGGTCTTAAAATCAAACTTCTGAATAGAAAATCTGTAGCACTTAAACCAGTCTTTAGTTAGTGGGGGTTTCTGTACATTAAATGTAATGCAAGTCAGTGCGCTGTATCTGACCAGTGCTCGGAGTAGGCAGGTACATAGGATATTTCAAATAGTGATTCTAAAATCTGATGGCATAATAATTCTGTAGGGGGGAGGAGGTCTGAATGATGAATGATGAGGGGAAGTTCTTTAGTATTGTACTATCTAGGTGGGAGGAGGTCAGAAGGATGAACGATGAGGGGAAGTTCTTTAGTATTGCACTACCTATGTTTCTGAAGGCACATGGGAGAAATAAAGCTGTCCAGGAGTTCACAGTTTATAGGAGAAGATTCTTAAGAGGTCCATCAGAACATCTCTTTGGCAATTGCACATTCCTCTGATTCATCTGTCTATAATCTCCTTCCCTGTCATAGATATTTTCAAGGTCCAGCCTCGTTTGTCACCTTCTGTAGTTACTGTGGAGAGCAAATGACATTTAGGCCATGATTAGAATTCTGTTTCCATGGTGCTCTCCTGACATCAGTGCCTGAATGCTTATAGGAAATGTAACTTCAGGCATATTTAGGATAAAGGTGAAGTTTGGTGTTTCTTAGCACTTTAATCCAAAAGGAAGATTGTAGTTATGGAGCCCTAATTAATTAGTTTGGGGGTTTTCTACGTTGTAGGAATTGGCAATATTATAAAGCTTCCCTGAACCTGCTGAGATCCTTCCTCTATATCTCAGATACTGTCAGCACATCATTCTGTCAGTATTAGTTTCAAAAGGTAATAGAAATTGTTTGATTTTTTTTTTTTATACAGTTTTCTACCCTGCATTAGTGAAAGGTGAAATGGAACAGAAGTAGTTTGAATAGTGTACAGGAGTTCTATAGGGCAGTGTTAAAATTGTCAAACGATAACTTAAGAATGATATAATAGAGGCTGGAAAATATTTGTCCCAGTTTGTCTAGAATGACCGCTCTTGTGTCATAAATTGGTAAGTGGTTTTAGACTCAATCATATTTTTTTTAACCAAATATTCTTGCATGAGGCATGGCCATTGCACATCTGTATTTAAAAGTAGAAGCAGGAGCATACAGCTTGATGAGAGCATAAAAAGCCCTGTATTTACAGCCAGCTTTGATGCACTCTTGCAGTGACACAGCAGATGCTGACAATTACCATCACTACAACCACTCCTTAGTGTTGGTACATTGTTCAAATTATGCTCAGCTTGCTGATTTGATACTCTTAACCAGGGCTATTTCTAGGGCTCTCTTATTTCATGATTTGTAATTACTGCTGGCTTTGTAAATGAAAACAACGCTGCTGCCGATTCTGGAATTTATAATCCCGGTAATTGTAGATTTTCATTAACTTATTTGTCAGGTCTTTGTTGTGCAAAAGATTGTTACTGCTGCCGTTACATTTAACAAATGATCAGACAGCTCAGGAGAATGCCTTTCCTTCATATGGGATCTGTTTGCAAATCGTATGTATTTTGTACAAATTAGACACAAAACCTGCAGGGTTTAATTAATTGTTTTCATACAGCAGAAAATATTGACTGAATAAATCATTTGGAAGTAAATAATACAATTAGTTGAATAACTGAGCAGCGTTATTCAGTTCACGCTTGGTACTACGATTCAAATTCCTTTCATATCTGTCTTCATAGGGAGTAAAAGAAAAAGCTCCATAAGACAACTATTTTAGACAGATGAAGATGGTATTTAAGAATAAACCTTTAAGATGTGAGGTCATAAGTAGGTTTTGGGGATTGCAACCATTTGTGGGGTTTTTTCTTTGAACTCTCACAGATTTCTTTTTGCAGATACTCTAGTTAGACTGCTAGTTCAGTCTGACATGATAGTTTGAAAGCATGAACTTTTATATCCAAACTTAAAGCAAAGTGGGAGTAAAGGCTTGAAGTTATGCCAGGAGAATCTTTGACTGACATATGAAGATTAATTTCTCATAGGGATTTTTACCCTTCACAGTGTTTTCCCAGACTGAAGAAGATTTTAGACTATGAACCAGATTTATCCTTTTATGTACTCACTCACTCTGAATTCAGAGAATCATAGAATCAATAAGGTTGGAAAAGACCTCAAAGATCATCAAGTCCAACCTGTCGCCCAGTGCCTCATGACTACTAGACCACGGCACCAAGTGCCAAATCCAATCCCCTCTTGAACACCTCCAGGGACGGTGACTCCACTGCCTCCCTGGGCAGCACATTCCAATGGCTAACAACTCTCTCTGTGAAGAACTTTCTCCTCACCTCCAGCCTATACTCCCCTGGTGCAGTTTGAGACTCTGTCCTCTTGTTCTGGTGCTGATTGCCTGGGAGAAGAGACCAACTCCCTCCTGGATACAACCCCCTTCAAGTCATTGTAGACAGCAATAAGGTCTCCCCTGAGCCTCCTCTTCTCCAGGCTAAATTGCTGCATTTAGAAATGTTACATACAGTTGAATATTGTTAATAATAAATTGATGAAAGTTCTAAAGAAGATGATCTTTTCTCAGACATGTATTAGTCTGAAAAGGCCATTCACTAGTCCCTTAATGAATATTTATGGTTTGTAATCAAAACCTTCTCTCTCATGTAGTGGATCTCTAGTAAGAATACTTTGTATGGGGATTGAACTTTATTTTCCACAATGACATGACAAAACTTGGAGTGTCACCTGAAGACTGTTCTTCCTCAAGTTAGTTACTTGCTAATTAACCTAGGTTATTTTTCATGCCTACATACCTGTAGACCAAGACAAATATGTGAAATTCTAGGTGCTATTTTACATACTATTATTAAATTAACATGGATGAATTAACTTGAGGGGAGAAATATGGAATATTTCCAGAATCTGACTTGGCTTACAAATGACATTTGGTGCTCATACTATGCTATTACTCTTGGACACATAAACAACAGTCTTGTGTAGGCTGCAGGTTACATATGTGAAGAAAATGAACAAACCAAGCCTTCACTTGGACAGTAATGTTGTCTTGTCTATGTCGGTAGAATCCTCTGATTCTCAAAGAATCCTCTTCCTTCAAGCATTCTTCACTGTGATCATCTGTTCCTTCTTCAAGATAGAATTCTAAACTCTAGTTTTGGTTTTATGTGATTATATGAGGATCTAGGTTATCTACTGTCTTGTTTGCAAGGGATTACATTAAACAGGAAGTAGGCTATATGCATGCAAATACAATTTATTACATTTTCTATATGAAGCAGTGGCTTATCTGGCAATTTCTGTTACTGTCCAGATTTTTTTCTTTATTCCTGTATAAACAAAAGCCCCTTCCAAGTTACAGTTACCAAAAAATCCCCCTCCAAAAATTAACACCTTTATTTATACAAAGCTCTGCTGAAGTACACTTTGTAGCTGTTTGGATATAGTGCATTGCTAAACTGCTTTTTTGGGGGGTGCAAAGCTGCAACTTTCCCCTGGGCCTTTGTAAATCTTAGGTGATTCAGGAAGCTACTTTGAACCTCTTTTCTAGACCAAAGTACAGTGTTGTGCTTCCCAGCAAATTACTTGCTTCTTTTTACCCCTTTTTAATGAAAATAAGTCATGTTCCACATTTGATCTCTTTTCAGAATTGATTCAGCTGCTTCCAGTCATCATTCAGCAAAATTAATGATCCAAATTCTTTATTTATAGCTGTAACATCCAGTAAGTCAATGTGTCTTTTTCAGACGGATGTTAAGTTTACTCTTTCCATGCTGCAAACAGCTGGATGATCATTTTTTTCTGCATCTGGAGACTACAGAAAGCTGTGTTGGTCTCATGCCCAAGATAATTCTGCCTATTTCATAGCATCCAGAGTTCTGTGCTGTCCTAATTGGAGTTAAATAGCTTTCAGTCAGTCCAGGAGACAGGCAGATCTTTACTGCATGTACCTTCAGAGAGGATAATAGTAATTTCAATTAAACCCATGGCAACTTCTCCTCTACCCATCCATGAACTTTTACGTGCTTTTGAATTTTGAACAAAAGTCTGAAGATAACAGTGGATAATTCTCAGTTAGACCTTAGAATACTGACTAGAAACTATACTCTGTTAAAGACCTTTCTAGTGAATTTGCAAAGTTATGTGCAGTACAGGACAGTACATACAGGTATTTGGTAGGAACCTGAAGTCAGAATTGGTTCTTGTGAAGTTTGGCAATAAAACTATTCCCCCATAGTTTTGCTTTGGTCTTCCCCACAAAACCTCATTCTCAGTCAAAGCTATTCAAAGACATAACACACCTATTGTAAACAGAACTAGGAAAATACCTTGTCTTGCCTTATTCATTCTAAACAAAGAACACATCCTAAAGTCTAAATATGCCGGAATGTTTGGAACTGGGGATGTTTTGATTTTAGAAAAAACTACATGTTAAACAAGTCAATCTTTTGAAGTTAAACAACTCTATATGCTAATGAAGTAATTCATCTAATTAAAATTCAGTTGGTTATTAAAAACTGAATTAAAATGACAGTGAAAGAACAGCCTCAGGTGTGTGACCGTGCATTTTAAAGTGCTACATTTAATGTTTATGCAAAAGGTTTTTATATTTTAGACAGTGATTAGCACCTTGGCTGTACTGTTTTCAGGATTTTTTAAATTATTATTTATTTTTTTTTTTAACACTGCATAGGATTTCAAGATTTGTTTCAACATTTGACCTACTTAGATGAAAAGTTCTGAGCAGCACCATTTAATATGCTCCCAGTTTCGGAAGTGCCTTTGGGTAATGTATTGTAGAGAAAAGTAATCTCATCTAGAAGTGTAAATGGACCCTATCACATTCTAAGATAGAGATTTATTTTTTTTTCCTCTCTATTTCCTGTGCCTAGTTTAGTCCTCAGATGCACCCCAGTTTAATGAATCCCCGTTCAACAATTGTGCTTTACAGACAGCTTAATTCTGTTTGCATACAAATTATTTTCTTCCTTGGGTAAGTAAAAAGAATCCCTCCCTTTGAAGTCACGTGGCACAAACAGAGCCTAGCAAGTTATTTGTTATGAAATTAAGCTTTTGGTTATTACACATCTTCTTAGTTCTGTAAAACTTCATAGTGGGCACAGCCTAAAAAACTCTGTAACCAAAAGGCAAAGGTGATTGATTACTACGATGCTCCTAGTTAGGCCAGGGGCATGGAGAACACAAATTGGCAGTAGCTTTCCATCCAGACTGCAGTGGAAGCTAGGTAGTTTGGAAAGGACTCTGCACTTTCCATTTCTTTCTTCACCTGCCTTCCCATGAAGTGGAGCTTTTATTAATGAGATAGTATGCATTCAACAGGGAACTGAGGGAGTTCCTAAATATTTCTCATTCCAAGTCAATAGGTGCAGGAAAGGGTGCTTCCTGACAGCAAAAGTTGGTAGCTCTTCTATTTCTTGCCTTGAATTTCAAGGCTGCCAAGAGGAATAACTGTCTTAATCTTCTGCACTGTTTCAGCTGGGATTTAGACTGGCATCGGTGTGTGAAAGTTTTCTATTACTTTGAGAATTTGGCTGAGATGAGGATGGGTAAATCCCAGTTGGTGGGTAGATCATGTAAAGAATCGTGAGGATTCATGTAATATATTCTTGAAGGTGCTTTTTTTTTAAATTAAAAGTAACCTTCACAGCTTTCTATCTGTAGAGACTTATGAAGCTACAAGAGTACAAACTAACTTTCAATGGCCTGGGATTTTGCTTTCTGAATTCAGATGCCAGACTTACAGAAATGTGATGTAAGTATAGTAAGTGGTTTAATACCAAAGCTACATGTTTAATACCAAAGCTACACTGAAGGCTTGGCAAAATTGAATAAGGCAAATTTAATGAAGTAAAATAAAATGCTCTCTGCATAGGACATTATTATTACTTGGGTATATTTAGACACAGTTTGTCTATTTATAGTAATGGTTCCAAATCATGAGCAACAATTCTGAATTAATAAAGCATTGTGGGCTGCCCTGTGCTTTGTCTGTGTTAAACTGGTGTGTAACTTTGCTATTTCCCCGGGGCAAACACAGGTCTTAGCTTTATGTCCTGCTGAGGGAGATCTGTTTCTTTTCTTTGCAGCATCAGCTTAAGTACATTTTCTTACATACTCAGTGCAGGGCCTACAGTCTTTTGAGGATGATGTTTTTAATAGGGCCTGATGGAACAGGATTAGGGGTTAATGGTTTTAAACTGAAGGAGGCTAGATTTAGACTAGATGTGAAAAAGAAATCTTTTACAATGAGGGTGTTGAAACACTGGCACAGGTTACCCAAAGAGGAGGCAGGAGCCCCATTCCTGGAAGCATTCAAGACCAGGTTGAATGGAGCTCTGAGCAACCTGATCTAGTTGAAAACGTCCATTCCTAACTGCAGGGCGCATGAAACAGATGAACTTCCAAGGTCCCTTCCAACCCAAAGCATTCTGTGATTCTATAAAATATCTTTTAATGAGACATTAATTCTACATGGCAACAGTTTAAAAAAGCTATTTTCCAGTGCTGCATACAATAGATGCTTTTTTGTTTAACTGTCAGAAAGTTCAAAGTTGATTTATTTGTACTTTCAGTATAGCTGTGTATTTGTGTGTTATGAAGAAATACTTGCCAAGGTTTCTCAGTCATGCTCTCTACATGATGTTTCTGAAAGTGCCATCTTTTAGCTTTTTGCAAGGTTTTATGATTGCTACCAATCTGCACACATTCTGCATTTCCCCCTCAAAGTTACTAATTGCACTACTGTGAATGGATTTAGATGGCAGATGTTTGGGATGCATATTATCAGTCCTTATGAGAGCTGTCTTAATCACACCCAAGGACTAGAAGCCTGCAGAAAAGTTATGTTTTGTTTGCCCTCTTTCTCCTTCATTCCTCTTCATGTATTGCAGATAAGTAATGCAATAATGGATTACAGTTGCTCATAGATCTTAAAATGTGACATCTGCGTTTGACTAATACTTGTCTACACTGTGTTTTATCTGCTCTGAAATCCCAGAACAGTGTTCCAAATTCAGTCATTCACACCATAGACCCATTCCCTGCTTTGTAACGACAGAATGGAACGCTATCTCCTACACAGAGCCATTTTATTATTTCACTTTATCTTAAATAGTTTTTTTCCGTGCTTAAAAATATCACTTTGGGGAAGAAAACATTAGTCATGCGCAATCTAATTGGAAGTTGGTATCATAAATCTCTCATTTGTTCATAAACTTGACAGTGAGCAGCAAAACATCTTACCTGATTTGGAGATGACAATGAGCACAATGGCAAAGCATTTCAAATAATATCTGCTTCATTTACATTACATAAAAATTCTGAACAGTGAAACTATTTCCTGGCTTTTCCAAGGTGGCTGCTTTGGCAAAATAATTTGTCATTCAGTAAAAATGTGCATTTTCCAAAATCAATTAACCCAGTCCAAGCCAACATCACTGAACATAAATTGTTGTCCAGCCTTCAAAGTACGTCTGATGGACCAGCTAATGAAATAGTGACTCTTGTAAAATCATCTTCAGTAATGAATCTGTCAGACTTTATCAGAGAAAATGTTTGTGTTCTTGCTGTGGGTAGAGGTTTTTCTAAATGTAGATCTATGCAGCTTTTCCAGTTGCTTACAAATAACTAGCACCCAAATGCCATCATTCTAATGCCAGTTCAGCACCGAGTCGCAATTTCATCAAGTAATTTTCACAACTGAAGAAGAGTTGAAATCTTGTAAGACCCATCTCAATGCTGCCAAACACTTTAGTTTTGATTTGTTGGGGTTTTACAGGACCAGATAACATATGCTTTTAAAGCATATGCTTAAAGTACTTTGTATTCATATGTTGTCATACTCATTTTTCAGATCATCATAACAGTGTAGTTCTGTAACTGTGTAAAGCAGAGGTGCAATTCATTCATTAGGCAAATGTTGATGGTGTTGATTCCTTGGTCTGGCTTACTGACTGCACCTGTAGCCTATGCTAGCAATCACAGCTCCTGTATGAAGTGGTTGTGTTTCTGTTTCCACGTTGACATTTCAGGTGCCAGCGAGTACTGATCGTGGCTTATAAACAACATTCATAAATGGTAAATGTTCTGTGACTGATGATGGCTTTTCAAGTCACGGACTCCCACTGTGAAAAGAAACAAATACATTATTGGAGTGTGTATTGGATTTGGGCCAGGGCCAAACCACTGCAGCGTGTCCCACAGTAGAAGTACGTAGCACAGATTCCCACAGCAATGCTCTGAAGCAAAGCAGTCAGTTGCTGGTCTGGATAGTGGGTCTGTGCCACAGTCTCTTTAGTTGGATTTCATGAATCTCCCTAAAACATGATTCTGCTGAATTCTTACAACCACTCAGACTGGTGGCCTTATGTGACCTGTAGGGTATCTTCATCTGTGAACAAATTATTTCTATATCATCTCAACTACAAAAACTGTTGTATGTGACCATTTCTTCATCCAGAGGAACAGTTTACTATTTGCAAGTATCAAATCTCTGTACAGTTTGGTTATTTCTGCTTCAGAAGCTGTCTGATGGTCTCTCTGGAATGGCCAGAGACTCCATTCACAATGTTAATCAGCATGTTGAAACAGATGAGTTTGTCAAGGCACAGCAGGATTTGCCTGGGGGAATTACTAGAACTATCCCAAATTCCCTTATGTCAAGCTCCTTTAGCAATTAGTCAAATACCTAAGTATTTGCAACTCCAGTTGCAAGTAAGTCCTTTTATCTATCTCTGTAGAGATCTGCCTGGGGAGTTCTTGGGACTTATGTGCACTGGGCGTGCACAAAGGCACAGCTCTGATATCAAGCTACATCACAGTTAAAATATGGTCCTGGAAAGAAGAGGGGTCAAGAAAAGCTGCTGGGGGTATTTTTAAAATTTATTTCTACTTTTAAGTATCTCCTACTGCAACCTCAGCAACAATCCATCATGGTGACTTAGTTAAGAAAGTGCTTGAGGCCTACATGGATGAACAAGGAGCTTCTAACAAGAGTCATAGAAAGGAAGCAAACATGAGGTTGATGCAAGGGCAGATGACTTAAGAAGAATAGGGAGATACCATGTTAGCAAAGCTAAAGGCCACTTGGTGTTGAATCTGGCAGGAGATGTTAAGAACTAGAGGAATGAGAAGGGCTTTTGTGGGTGTGTCAGCCACAGAAGGAAGACTAGAGAAAATGTGAGCCCAATATTGAGTGATGGAAGAGAATCTGGTGACATGGAACATGTCTTCTTCAATCTCTTCTTCACTGCTGTCTTTATTGGCAAGACCAACTTTCAGGAATCCCAGGCCCATGGGACAAGTAGGAAGGTCTGGAACACTGGAAATTGACCCTCAGTAGAGGAGGATTGGGCAACTTGAACAAACTGATTACATGCAAATCCGTGGGAGCTAAAGGGATGCATCTATGAGTGTTAAGGGGTTTGACCCAATGTCAGTGTGAAGGCCACTGTTATCCTTGAAGGGTTAAGGAATTTGGGACAGGTTCCTGAGGACTGGGAGAAAGCAAGCATTGTTCCTGTGTTTGTGAAGAGCAAGGAGGAGAACACAGAGAACCACAGGCTGGTCATCTTCAACATGATCTTTGTATGGGTGAAGTAGCAAATGTTCTTGGATATCAGTTCTAAATGTAGGAAGGAAAAGGTGGTTGGGATTAGTCAGCATAGATTTATGGAGAGTCATGCTTGACCAAACTTTTTCACCAGCCTTCAGCAGTGAAATGGCTAGCAGTGGATATTTTCTCTCTCTGCTTCAGTAAGACCTTCAGCACTGCCTGCTAGAACATTCTCACAGATGAACTGATGAAGTATGGATAGAAAAGTGAACAAGGAGATGGAGTTGGAAACAGACTGAACTGCCAGGCTCAACATGTTGCAAGCTACAGCCCAAGATGCACCAGTAACTAGTAGAGTGCCTCAGGGGATGATAATTGGTGCTAGTTCTTCTTAAAAGGATATTGACAGGTGGGAGAAACAGACCAACAGGAATCTCATGCAGGTCTTTGCATTTCTTTTTGTTGAAATTCAGCTTGGGGAGGAATAGCCACATGCAGCAATAGTGGTTACAGTTCAACTGGATGGAAAGCAGCTTTGCAGAAAAGAACCTGAGGGCTCTGGTGGAGAAACTGAACAGGTGCCAGCAACATCTGCTTGCGGAAAGGAAGGCCAAAGGCATCTTAGGCTGAATTAGGCAGTTTGGCAGTTGGCTCTGTTTTGAGAAGAGGACAATATGCAGTGTCCTGAAAAACATTTAAATATCTAAAGCAGATCTTTTAAAAAATATAGATGAGACATAAGTATGCTGACTTGTATGCTGGTTAGGCCCTTGGCTGCTTCTTTAAAGAATGATTTTATTTAAATGAAATACAGCTATAAGGAGCTTTTGCAAGGGCTTAAAAATTTAACTGCTTTCAGGGAAATTAAGCTTTTTTATTTAGTCAGTTTATATTTCCCATTTCACTTTCTCCTTCAGGCATGATTCTCAGAAAGTAATGTAAATAGGTTTTACAGGAAGGCACTATTTGTGGGAAGTTGCAAAAACAGATTAGCTTTATTAAGTGTGTCTTTCAAAATCTGATGTACTAGACAAGTTCCTGTTCAGTAGCAAAACCCATGTAATTTCTTATACTCTCTATATTATATATATCACTATATATATCTTATACTCTCTATATTATATATATATCACTATATTATAGTGACATACTGGGATAAGGCTCATCTAAAATATTGCTTCCACAGCTTTCAGGTCAAATCCTGCTTCTGTGGACCTTATGTTGTGTGGTACAGATCTTGTTTTCCTACAGCTACTGGAAATGAAAGCACTGTTGGGATGACAGTTGGACTCTATCATCTCAGAGCTCTTTTCCAACCAAAACAATTCTATGATTCCATGTACTGCTTTCGCTCAGGAGTTCTTAGAGTACTTATTACAGGTGAATAAGCTAAGCCTTTTCTGGACTGTCCTAACATCCTTCCCCTAATATAAAAAGAAAAGAAAAGAAAAAGAAAAAAAGGGGAGAAACAAAGAGGAAAAAAAAAAAGAAGAAGAAAAGAAGGCAGTACATCCCCAGTACAGAGATTTTATGGAAGAATGCATATGGAGTCACACACCATTAGAGCTGTTTCTGATGAGGAGTACTGCATAAATTATATCATCCCAGGAGCATTTCTTCATAGTGCTATTAAAGAGATATTTTTTTCTCTCTAGTGTTTCTTAAAGCCAAACCTGAGAGTCCAGTCTGTTCTGTTGGCAGATATTTCCTTACCTTTTAGGTACTTTCACAGGACATTGCTCGAGAATCTGAGTATCTGTCTATAGTGGGAAAGTACATCAGAAGTTAAAAACCACTGCTTTTTCCTTTTTAGAAGAAAAACATTTTATAGGAAATCTCATATTGTCTGAAATAGCTGGGAGCCCTCTGTGTAGAAGTTCAGGGACTGACATTTGCTTCCGCCCTGCCCCTCTTGACACATGGTAGAAGCCTTTGTGAAACCCAAACTTAAAGGAATGGCTGAAGATTTGTCTTTTACAAAGCAGAAAAGAAGTTCTTCAAGGCATTTTTCAAACTCTGGTTTAGTTCCGAAGTGAACGTGAGGCATACAAATAGAAAAGTGTTTCAAGAGGAATCTGATCAAGGATTTTTATACAGTTCTGAGACACAGAAAACAAACTGAGGAGGCTTCTATAGCTTGGAAAGATTTTTGAGACTGAAATTTCATAGTACAACTCTCAGCCCTGTAGTGCTGTGTGGAAGTGGAAAATTTCCTGCAGGACCCCAGGGTTCTCACAGTGCTCATCATAGGCAAGCTGGACGGAGTCTGAGGTAGGGACCAGATCAACAAAGAGCTCATAAGGCAATATCATGGTGATGGGACATGTGCTAGTTTTAGGGCTTTTGTTCTTGTCTTTTGCAATGGATAGTACGTCCCAGCTCAGGAATAATTCACTACTTGGAGAATCAATAGTCCAGGCTGAGTAAAATTCTAGTTGAAAGACTGGCAGGTAAAGACATTGTATATTAAGTAGATCCACTAAAAGAGCTTCCACAGGAAACTGAAGCAATGCCAGACAGATTAAGGGTGATAGATCTGGAATTTGGACTGATAGAGGTGCTGGTTAGGCAAGGAGTTTGGCATGGAGGAGCCATGTGGTTAAATTGAGGTTGCAGGTGAGGGGAGCTTACGTGCAAAAGGCCAGACTGAGAAAAATGGTCTGCAAAAGAAGCTGGTGACTCCACTCAACGTCTGTGGTGTAGAGGATTCTTTTGTACTCTTGAAAAGGTAAAATGTGTTTCAAAGTGATTTTATTGAACATTTTAGGGAGCCCATTGAAGAAGTGCATAATTCAAAGGAGGCTGTAGATAATGTTCCATGAGCTGAGTTAGGAACCTTAGTCATTGCATAGGGTGGGAAAACCAAATCATCATACAAACTTCTTGCAATGCTAAGTGGTATATGAACATTTAATTAAAATGTTTGCCATACTGCATGTAAAACGAGCAGCCAAGTTGCATTAGGATCTGTATCAAATCTGTTGGATTTGACCTGTATCAAGAATAGTGTGGCCAGCAGGAGCAGGGAAGTCATTGTACCCCTGTACTCTGCGCTGGTTAGGCCACACCTTGAGTCCTGTGTCCAGTTCTGGGCCTCTCAGTTTAAGAAGGACATTGAGACACTTGAACGTGTCCAGAGAAGGGCAACAAGGCTGGGGAGAGGCATTGAGCACAAGCCCTGTGAGGAGAGGCTGAGGGAGCTGGGATTGTTTAGCCTGGAGAAGAGGATGCTCAGGGGAGACCTCATTGCTTTCTACAACTACCTGAAGGATGGTTGTAGCCAGGAGGGAGTTGGTCTCTTCTCCCAGGCAACCAGCACCAGAACAAGAGGACACAGTCTCAAACTGCGCCAGGGGAAGTTTAGGCTGGAGGTGAGGAGAAAGTTCTTCACTGAGAGAGTCATTCGCCATTGGAATGGGCTGCCCAGGGAGGTGGTGGAGTCACCATCCCTGGAGATGTTCAAGAGGGGATTGGACGTGGCACTTGGTGCCATGGTCTAGTCATGAGGTCTGTGGTGACAGGTTGGACTCGATGATCTTTGAGGTCTCTTCCAACCTGGGTGATACTGTGATTGTTTTTTATATTTTAGAGATTGGCAGTTTCAGAGTGCTTAACTTTGTAGTCAAAATATTCTTCAAGGGGTTTTGTGTTAGTCAGGTACGTAGATTGAAAGCATGAAAATAGTAATGAAATAATGAATAATAATGTGTGTTTGGGATTTTTGCTTTTTCCTGGTGGATAGCTGTGGATAATCTCAATATTTTTACTCATGTTGCTTTCAGCAACTTTTTGTTTGCTTTGTCAGGGAGAGGGGGTGCTGCCTGGTTTTGGTTTTGGTTCTGCTTCCTTGTTTTTTTCTTTTCCCCTTTTTATTGTTTGTGGTGGTGGTTGTAACTTTTTTTTTTTCCCCCTAAGGATATGTAAATGAAAAGAGGAAGCCTACCTCGTGGTGTATGTATATATATATATGTATATATCGTTTTCCTGAGCACCTATTGTAATTTTCATTATGTAAGTTATATATAGTAAGCTGTAGCTTTAGGCAAAAAATGGAAACTCAGTTTTCACTGTCTGTATATTTTACTACTTGCATTAGTCTTTTGCTTTAACACTTGTACCACGAATATAGCAAAAATCCTTCAAAATCTTCTGAAAACATTTTCTGTCTCTGACAGCTTATTCGGAGTAGCTCAAGGAGTTGGGCTTGATTTTAAGGTCGTTTTTGCAATTAAATATTTTGACAAATTACTACCAGCTACATTCTACCGGCAATATTTTGACAGATGGGAGGAAATGTTCCAATCTCAGCAAAGTATTTTAAGGTAATAAAAAAAAAATTAAAGACTCGGAGGTAACGTCTTTGAGCATACCACACTCAGGCTTTCTTAATACTAGAATGAACTGGAACTAGGACTCCGGTGTGCTGGCTGTGTTGTAGGCATCTTTCATTTGTTCAGGGTAATTTGCAAGGAGAAAATGAAACCAAAGCAAAAATAATAAAGAATGCACATGTATCTAAACAGCTCCAGGATTTACAAAATCCATTACACTTGATGTTTTATGCCTTTGTTTTTGTTATTTGAGCTAGATAGTGAAATGTTACCCTAGAAGCCTTATTCTTGGGCAAGTATTAATTATAGGTCACACAATTACTCTTTTTACTAAAGACTCCTGTTATTCTAATAGGCTATGATTGAAAATTGTGCTGAATTTATGCCTAGAAGTTCTGTAAAGATGTCAAAAGCACCTTCTGCAGACTTTGCGTTGGTTGGTTTGTTTTCAGAGTTATGATGTAGGGTTTGTTTTCAAAATGGAGATGTAGGGATCCTTACAAAGACTTTTGAGGAGCTGTAGAGCAGCCTGCACAGGTTGAAATAAGCACTGTGTTCTGATTTGTCATGTTTGTGACACGCTTTGTTGTGTGCAGCTGAGGTTTTTCACTGATGGAAAACATATTTACAGCGTCAAAAGATACACAGTTTACCTACAAAATGTAGCAGTTTGCCTGCATAAAGAATAGAATGAAATTGGTTTTCACTACTACCTATTAGTTAATCTGAATTACAACTAACAAAAACCGAGCTCTTGGAAAGGTTGTTGCTAAAGGACAAGAAAACATTTTTACAGCCTCAGAAGATACACAGTTTACCTACAAAATGTAGCAGTTTACCTACATAAAAAGTAGATTCAAATTGGTTTTCACTACGACCTGTTAGTGAATCCGAATTACACTAAACAAAAACTGAGCTCTTGGAAAGGTTGTTGCTAAAGGACAAGAAAACATTTTTACAGCCTCAGAAGATACACAGTTTACCTACAAAATGTAGCAGTTTACCTACATAAAAAGTAGATTCAAATTGGTTTTCACTACGACCTGTTAGTGAATCCGAATTACACTAAACAAAAACTGAGCTCTTGGAAAGGTTGTTGCTAAAGGACAAGAAAACATTTTTACAGCTTCAAAAGATACACAGTTTACCTACAAAATGTAGCAGTTTACCTACATAAAGAATAGATTCAAATTGGTTTTCACTATGACCTATTAGTGAATCCGAATTACACTAAACAAAAACTGAGCTCTTGGAAAGGTTGTGGCTAAAGGACAAGAAAACATTTTTACAGCTTCAAAAGATACACAGTTTACCTACAAAATGTAGCAGTTTACCTGCATAAAAAGTAGATTCAAATTGGTTTTCACTACGACCTGTTAGTGAATCCGAATTGCACTAAACAAAAACTGAGCTCTTGGAAAGGTTGTTGCTAAAGGACAAGAAAACATTTTTACAGCTTCAAAAGATACACAGTTTACCTACATAAAGAGTAGATTCAAATTGGTTTTCACTATGACCTATTAGTGAATCCAAATTACACTAAACAAAAATTGAGCTCTTGGAAAGGTTGTTTGCCAAAGGACAATGCAGCAGAGTAAAAAACTTTTAATATTTGATCCTTTCTTATCAAGATAGGTATCAGAATGTGAAGAGAAGTACAGAATTTGTTGAACAGTTGTATTTCAAAGCTCAAATGAGAACATATGTAAGATTCGTATTACCACTGGAAAAATAAGAAACTGTCATGCAAATCAGACTGATTTCACTGGTTTTGTATGTGCACATACACGTGCCTACACACACATACAATATAGCAACAATATTTTTCCAATGTGAGCACAGTGTCTAGTGCTTTCTGCCATTTTTCTTCCAAACATCAAGCAGTGCCTAAGTTAACCAGCATTCCTCAAATCAGTGAAACGCTGCAATTTCAAGTTTTTTCTGAGTCAAATCAAACTGAATTTTAATAGCAATTTCTACTTCAGCTGATGCAATGGATTTAGAAGTCTCTATTGGTTCTGGTACTGTATGTAATTTCCTCTATGCTTTTCAAATACTGATTATGGAAATAAATTCTTCTTAAATATTGACATACTCAAAGCCAGGGAGCTGTGATTCAAATATAGCAGGTTTTATCTTTCACGTAGCTGTATCTGGTTTTCATCCTTCAGAAGACAATTATCTGTGCTAAGCATATGTAAACAGAAGCTTGCTATCCTATAGCCTACCTTCAGGTTTTCCTGTCAGTGCCCCAACTTGTGCCACAAGCCATGCCCATGTGGAATCCAATTCCCTAGTATGAATGTGTGGGAAGATGAAATGTGTCATGCAGTCTTCTCTTCTATCTAAATGCAAAAGTTAAACAAATACTGATGGTAAATAGTTACCAGGTTTCTTTTGGCTTGTAACAGACGCAGAATTGTGCCAACTGATCATTTGGTTTAAGATCGTATCTACAAAGGATTCATAATGTAAGTAGTACTTTAAGAAAGTGAGGCCCTCTTGCTTCCTAGCTCTGAACATTAAGTACCAAAACCACTTCAGTGACAGCCTTTTAACCAGCTTTCCCTGGTTATATGAAAACCAGGACAACTCAACTGAACAAATAAAAACCTCTGACTTGGCCTTAGGAGCCCCAGGTGCATACTATGTCTAAGGAAAAAGGTGGTCACACTGTTAACTGAATGAAACCAGAACTATTTGCCTTAAACTTGTAGTTTATACTCTTCAAAGCCTGAAATGTGCTTAATATGTGTGATTTTAAAGAGAGTAGTGGAGAAAAGGCAGAGAAGGAGGTTGGAGCTGGTTTGTAAGGATGAAATCTCTTCAGAAGACACCAGAGGAAATGTTTTGATACAGTAGACTCAAGGGGCAGTCATCTAATAATGCCAGTAAGCAAGCTCTTCGTTGATTAGAGTCTCAGACTGGTAGCCAGTGCTGTTGTTGGATATAAAAAAAAATAGAAATCTGATCTTAAATTGTTACAGAACAATCTGACAGGATGATCGTGGAGACTCCTCAGGTGAACAAAGCTTCTGATTTATTTTTGTTGTGACTGGTACTTGGAAATGTGTACAATGTAACTTCTATGACAAGTCAAGGAAAAAACCCAACATGCTGTGGGATGCATAAACCTTTATTTGCTTTAGCATTGTGTGAAGTAAAACTGTTTGTGGCATTTTGCTAGTGGCTGTGAGCATTAGATATCTTTTGTCAAGTGCTAGCTGTGTTAAACCACATAGTGAAAACAAGATCAAAAGAGGCAAGAAGCCTGTGTTTATTTGTGGAACTGCTGTTGTTGACAGAGGAGGATTCCTGCCTGTGAAAGGTAGATGGAATAAGATTCTGCTGAATAAATACCTTTCTTTATCAGAGAGCCACATGTTGCCTTATTATGGCTTTGTAGCTTGGTTTGTATGGCACTAATATAAGCCTTTTAAAATGGCCAGTTCCACCTGGGAGCTGGTGAAGGGAAAAAATCTCTTCCTAAGCTGTATTGGTACAGAAGGTAATGAGATGCAGGTTTCAAGAGTAATTATTTCTTTGGTTTTTAATTTGATATAGAGTCAGAATCAGTGTATTTCCAATATGAATTATGGTTATTGGGAGACTTTTCAGTGGCTCTGATGAGCAAGGTGGGAACTGAAGTGGGATATTTTGGAAATTAAGACAGTGTTTGTGCCTTTGTAATGAAGTTTCTTTTGAAGTTCAACCTGTACTGAACAGATGCTGGCTTTCAGCAGGGTGGCCAGCATCTTTCTGGGCAGTGTTTGATCAGTTTGGTGGTCTGTGACCATGCCACCTGGTAGCAGCTCACACTCAATACGGTATTCAAACTATTGTGTTCAATCCATGGATGGGGTGAAGAGAAAGGTTAGCTAAATCCTAAGGGAAGGGGCCTGACTGGGTCAGTCCATAACAAGAAGAATTTTTGAAGGGCAGATAAGAATACTGGGAAGAAGATGGGGCTGGATCCTGGCCTGGTTGAGGGCCTGTGTGTACAGGGGTCAGGATCAGTGAGGGGAAGGGAGATCTCAAGCTGCGCCAGGGGAAGTTCAGGCTCGAGGTGAGGAGAAAGTTCTTCACTGAGAGAGCCGTTCACCATTGGAATGGGCTGCCCAGGAAGGTGGTGGACTCACCATCCCTGGAGGTGTTCAAGAGGGGATTGGATGTGGCACTTGGTGCCATAGTTTAGTCATGAGGTCTGTAGTGACAGGTTGGACTTGATGATCTTTGAGGTCTCTTCCAGCCTTGGTGATTCTGTGATTCTGTGATCAGACACAGTCCCAGAATGACTGAACAGAGCTGTGGAGATGGTTCCATGTCAGGATTACATAAATACCCCTGCAGAGAGATGATGTAGATGAGAGAGATGCTCTGTGGGTACTATGTCTGCGACAGCCCCAGTGTTATCAGGAGAACCTGCAAAACTTGCTGTCAGACAGAGCTGGAGCCTTCACATCCTTTGGTCTTGTCTCAGCTTGGCCCTTCCCTGGCCATCCATACCAAGGCTAGGCTGGGTTATGAGCCTGTGGATGGAAACTATGGCTGGACAGGGCTGTGGGGACCTGGAGACCATCTGCTGAAGTGTTGCTGAGGCAGGGACCAGCAGCTCTGGGGGAAAGGCCAGTCACAGAGAGCAGCTGCTGCAGAGCAGAGCTCCTCGCAGGGTGGGTACATACCAAAATTCTTCTCAGTTTCTTGTTCCCCAGCCATGACATGAGTGAGTAGCCTGAATCTACCTCAGGTTTGTCTATGCAAATGGTATTCATACTTTTATTTGTCATTAGAATGAATACTTTGGTAAAGTGTGTTCCTGTTGTCAAGTCTCAAGAATAAATATGCAAACTTAAAATGTTAACGCTGCTTGAATTTCATCTCAGCTCAGTGACACCTCAAATAGCATGTACAGAATCAGATTAAGGAAAGAAATCAGTCATTTGTGCACTTCTGACTGGAATAGATGGTCTAACTCTTTTGTATATGATTAGTTGCTGGTACCTTGACTATAAAAAAGACACAACCTACTAAAATTTACTTTTCTGGATAATCTAAAGAATGAGAAAACCAGACTTTTTTTTCCTATTTATTTGTTTTTCATGTGTTCTGACTGAGTAGTGCCTTGCTCTAATGCAGTCCATTGACCACAGTGAAGTTACTCGTGCACTAGGACACGGTTCACTTTGAAGAAGGCTGTTGGATATTTTCCCTGTCCTCTTGAGTCTCCCTTATTTGATCTGACAGTAATTCTCTTCAGCTGGCTGTTCTGCTTTGAGGTGTACCACCTTGACACTATTCTCAGCTATTTAATGATGCATTCACATGCTTTGAGAACATGCTGATTAAATACCAATAATAGTAATCAAATAAGGATAAATCCTAAGTTTATTGTCCAACTATTTCTGATGCATACTTTATCCAGTGCAGTTACAGTATTTGCATTCATGGTATAGATTCTTTCCCCCCCCCAACTCCATGCCTGCCTCCCCCACCATGTAGAGCTATTTTTTCATAATAGAAAACTTTAGAAAACTTATAGTTGCCTGGATTCAAAGGAAGGCAGAAGCTTACAGTGAAATGTTCTCTTTCTGTCAATGGAGGATACTGTTGTACGGTGCGTGCCTGGCAAAAGGGCCATGTTGCAGATGCTGCAGCAGACAACAGTTGTTCTGCTCTGGGGATGTATAAACCTTGTTGTAAAGTGCAAACATCATCTTCCTGCATCTGTTAGATTTGCACAGCTGAGTCTGATATCTGAAGCATGGAAATGTGTGCTTTTAGGACCAACCTGTTCTGCTACTCCTGGACTGAGTCCTGATTGGAAATGGTCCCCGTTTGTGCCTGTGGTGGGAGGAGATGTTTTAAGTGGTGAATGCAAGTGTTTCAAAGATCAGTGGCTTGGACACATAGGTTTGTGGGAATTCAGTAGCTTTAGTTTGTTAAAATTCTGTGATTTTAAAAGTGTAAACACAAGGAATATGCCTGCAATCCCCCTTGAGCTAAGATCTGCTTTCTTTAAAAAAAACAACCCATAGTTGTTTTGTAATTGATAATTTGTTAGCATAAATAATAATAATTTAAAAAAAGCAGTTTACAGTTTTGAATCTCCTTTTATGTAGGTTTCATCCAAAAGTAGGGTATATGTGTAAACATTTCACTTCCAAGGGGTATTAGCCTAATTTCTAAAGAAGAGTTTAACATTTCCAGCTGGTAAGATTTAGCATGTGTGTATGTGTGTGTGTGTCTTTACACCTCAGAGGCTACAATTTCTCTTCAAGGTTTTGCTTGAAAACAGCATTTAACTTTTGGCTTTGTGCAGTGTCTTTAAGAATTGCAAGGCACCTACTTAGTTTTAATTACCCAAATGATAAACTTCCATGAAACAAAGAGGTGCTTTCCTGGCAGCAAGAAGATTAAAACAGAAACCCAACAAACTAAGCATCTTAGCACAGTGGTAACTCTCTCACAGTAGCAATTTTCAAGCCACTTCTCTGCCTAACAGAATTAAAGAAGTATGGAGGTGGTGGTGGTGGTTAGCTGTGTTTCAGTTGCACCTAAAGCCTTCAGTAGCAAGCCAGGACATTACTGTGCATGGTGGTAAGAGAGCATAGAAATGAATGATTTTCAAACAGTGAGCTTTATAAGCACCTCTCTAGGTACTTACAGGTCTGTAAGGAATGGCTGGAATTGCCATGTTATCAATGTTCCTACTTATGAAAGTTTGCTATAGTGTAGAATAAGGACTATGGAAGTGATTTAAATGTACTACTGCTTTTTGATAAAGGTATTTGTTCTATTTCTTGCACATACATGCTATATAAGTAGAATCATAGAATGGTTTGGGTTGGAAGGGACCTCTAAAAGTCATTCAGTCCAACCCCCTTCTGCAGTAAATACAGGTGGTGTATCTGCTCATTTCCCATTCATGCTAGATACATGGTCAAATGCTGAAGTGAAAACATTTTGTTCTTCCCATCATATATATACACTTCTTGCTTAAGTTCCAAAAGATAGCTTGAAGGAACAAAAGTTTTCTGCTGTCCCTTTGAGAGGAAAGAATTTTTCAGGTGAAAACTGGAACAGTGCTGTATGCAGCAGAGCTCAGCTGTGCTGGCATTTTCCTTTGACAGAGAACATGAGAAGGAAGAGCCTTGCTCTGTATGGGATGCTTGCTTGGACAGCTATGAGAAATCAGAAAACCTAACAGAAATCCCAGTGCATTTTAAAATTGGAGTGTATCATATTGCTTTCAAAAATCCTTCCAGAACTAAAACTCTCTTCCTGAGGCCATACTGGGAAACAGGACCTAAATATGGATGTACCCTCAGTATCTAAATGATTTCTTATATTCTCTTGGACCCTTCTACTATCAGTGAAACCCTTACATAAATACAGGTGCTGGAAAGTAACAGTGGCCTGACTTTGTCATTTTATCTGGCTGGTGGGAAAGAGCTATCAAGCAGAGTGAACACAGCTAGGTTTTGTGCAGCATCATTGCTGAGAATGGCAAAGGACCAGAGTGGTAGGAGGAACAGGAATAGAAGTAGATGTGTTCAAGGTTATTTCTTTATTATTATTACTATTATTAACATTGTGCCCAGATGCCATGCTTGCATTTTAATTTTTAGTTTTAAATGTTTTTCAGATCAGTTGCTAAAACTCCAGCTCAGTTCACTCATATGCAATACTGTTTTTCAGACCTTCAACATTAGCTTCCACTTTAAGACATCTTTACAAAGGTGCTGCTAGTGAGAAAGCTATTTGCAAAGGATGTATGAATTGTACTTAAAATCTCAGATTTGGCAAACTTGCCTTCCAGATTTGAAGTAATACACTGTCTCAAAAGGTCAGAGCTATTAACTTGGGCTTGGCATCACACTGACAATTTAGAAGCAAGGCAAGGAGGAGGCTTGCCCGTGTTAGGTCATGTGAATGTAGCCTAGAATTGCAGTGGAAACAATTGTATCTTTGTAATCCTTTAATTATACATTCTGAATGTGCAAATTGCAATCATATGTGAATTATTTACGTCACATTTCTTTCAGCTTCCCAACGTTTTCTAAGTATGTGAAATAAATTTAGTAATTAAAACACACTTATTTTCTGCTTTGCCTTGGATACGGAGATAGATCAAAGCTTAGAAAAACCACAAGCAAAACTTAACTTTGCACCCTCAAGGTTGAGGGAGAGTAAGCATTTTATTTAGTCTTTCTCAGTGACAAAATATTAGGGCCCTGAGCACATTGCTCTCTTCTGTGGTCTGGCTGCCTGGGCTCAGTGCCAATTTTGATAACGCAGTTGTTGAGTCTTGAGAAGTGGTAGTGAATCTGGAAGCCTCACGAAGATGTAGAAAGAAGTTGAGGTTGGTGATTTCTCAAGGAGTCTGTCTGGACAGCTTTCCCTTTCATTAATGCCTGCTTCTTTCAGTGGCAGCACTGGCCTGGGATCAGCATGGACTAGCTTCTCAGAGTGCAGAAGATGGTTGGGGGCTGATCCAGAATTAAGGGCCCCACATCATTTAAACCAGAACAACAAAATGATTTTGGCTTTTTCATCAGTGGGGGTCAGTTGCTGTGTGTACTAGATTTCAGTTTCCCTGGCATTGAAGAAATGCTTTTAAAGATGGTGAGGCATGAAGGTAATTCAGGAAGGAGTAGCATATATAGTGACTTATAAGCAGTTTTTGCTCTGTGGTGTTGGGCAGTGCGTTCAGAAAGTATTTTTGTGGCACTGCTAATACCTTAGATTTTACCATGTCATTCACAGGAGATCCTTTTGATACTGGCTCTGAAAACTAGCAAGATTTTTGAATGGACAAAACCTTACAAAATAGCTCAATTAGTTAAAAAAAAAATAAAATCCTGGTTATGTCTTCTCTCAGTATGTTCAGTCTCACATGGAAAAATATCCTTTCCAAACACCATATTAATTAACGACTTCAGCTTTTAATTCTTAAGCATGCCAAACCCAAAGGCAGAACTCTGTGTGCGTTAATGCCCTAAAAATAAACAAAATATTCTTAAGCTCTAAGAAATGCTTTAAAAATATCTTCTATTGTGTTTTGTATTCCTATAGGTTAGTACAGCCAAACTGATCTTCCTCCTGACATTTGGTGAGCTGACTTTTCCTTTGAGGCATTGTTTCGTGTTGCATTTTAGCTTGGAGTAGATTTTTATATGCAAACTATTATGCTCAGAAGCATGCTTCCACTGACACTACTTTAAGTACACTTGCACTGGCAGTAATATATCTGCATGGTAAGAGCCCACTAAACAATAAAATTATGTAAATTAGACTATAGGAAGATTATTCATAAGCAAATGCCTGGATATAAGCTTAACATCTCCTATGTGGTTCATGGATTTTGTTAAAGTACAACAAACAATCCTGGCAGAAATCACAAGAGAAATTCAGATCAAAGCCTAAACATACTAAAGGAAATGAAATATTTTCAGCTGATCAATTCATGTGCTTTGCTGCTAGCCTGCAACCTTAAACCAAGTAGGAAATCACATTAGGCTGCTTTTATAATCAGGAATAGAAATGGCAGTTATGGCTAAAAAGAGGAAAACTCATTGCATTTGTCTCTGTATTGGTTTTGTAATTTTTGTCCCCCATCATTGTTATTTTTCATCATTCATATTCAGATTAGTTACCTAATTTTAGCTGAGCAACTGAGTGTGTAATAAATGCATGAATTCTATTGGGTTTAAATATCCCCATCTAATTATCCAGTGCTTTCATTATCAATCTCAGATGTTTAACAGCCTAATGACAGAAAGAGTTTTTAGTAATTAAATTGTTAGTAGAATTATTGTAGAACACACTGACACGTGAAACATACTTAGTTATAACTATAAATAGTCTGTAAAGGCTGTTAGTAGGAATGAAAAAAAAAAGCAAAAGAGTAACCATCTAATACTGTATTTTCTGTCTTCTGTCTTCAGTTGGAGCTGTCTTCTTGTCTTCAAGACAAGAAGTTTGCCATTTTATAGGGTGCTGGGTGTTTCCTCTTCTGGATTTTGTTAGCTTCTCTTAGTTGTTGAAGGACAGCACTGCTGGAAATCACACAGAGCGCAGAAGACACTTTTCCATTTGCTCCTATAAACTGCCACTGCAGTGGCAGCAAGTGACAGTTGCTTTCACAAAATTGCTTTTTCCTTTTTTTTTTTTTTTTGGAAGATATTTCATTGAAAGAAAGATGTGGGAAGCTATGCTATTGAAAGGACAGCCGTGATGTCCTTTCATGTAGGATGGGAAGGTCAGTATGGATTTTTGAATGAGATACAGTTGCACAGAATTATAAACTGTTGTATTGATTTCCATAGCATCAGAGAAGGGTGAATAGTGAACAAGAACATTCCTTCTCACCTTCAGAATGAATGAAGTGAGTTGCATTGCAGCTTAGTTTTTCAAGTAGAAGGTGTAAGAAAGGGAAAAATAAGGCTTTGAGTGTCTTCAGGCCAGAAGATTTTGGGGTTTTGCCCCTCTGGCTTTTTGCTGGCTTTTACATACTTTTTGTGCTTCAAAACACAGGAGAGTAATGGAGAAAAAGGGTAAATGCTAAGTGTCTGTGGTTCAAAGAGTGATAGAAAACCACTTTTCTATTTGCTGCCACTCTGTTGCTACGTGAAGGTTCTGTAGGTGAAACTGTGTCTTGTCCACCTTTTGCTCAGAAGGCTATTCCTTCCTTGCTTTCCTTGCCGCTGACTCCCCGACCTCAGTTGTTGCACCGCTGGTTAGCCTAAGTCAGAAAGTCCAGTGGAGCTGGCACGATGTCAGAAACATTTAAGAGGTTTATACCTAGGCTTTGTGCTGTGCTATGTTTCACTAGGTGGGAACTGATGGTGTAAATCACATGAGATCCAGAGTCGTGGCAGTTTGAGTCCCAGTGGAGCACATAGCCTGAGGTGCTTTGCTGAAGCAGAGAAGGGGAGGAAACAGCAGGTTCTGAGGAGCTCTGGCTGAGTGGCACGTCGTGCATGCACGTTCAGGTTAGACTCATGTTTTCATTTTTAGGATAGGAAGGAATTTTTCTCTGAGTCATACTGGCAGGAATGACTGTGGTTCTTTCTCTTCCTTTACAGCATAGAACCTTGCTCATTTGCAAGGATCATCAGGCATACTTCACCTAAAAAAATTTCTGTAAGGCTACTGCAACACCTTTGGGTTTTCTTTCTTCCTCCTCTCTCTCTTGTTCTCCCTCTCCCCCAGTCTCCCTCTCCCACTTTCTTTTTTTCAGTGTACTGCTCCTGTTGAGGTTCATGATCTGTTATGTGAAAAGTCTGACACTTCTAAATATTTTGAGGATTTTCTTGAAAAAAGTAGAAGAAATCAGGAATTTTTGGATTTGGACATTGTGAAGGGCTGGGATCGGTTTTGGTAGGTGTCTGCCCGGGTTAGTGTTCTGTTCAGTTGATCTTTTTTATTCTGAAGAACTGATCAAAGTGACCCAGGCAGTGTCTGTGTCTATACTGGATTCCTGTTAGCTACTTTCAGAGCTTCTTGTTTCTTGCTGTCTGCATCAGTTTTGCAATTTGTCCTCTGAGGTAACTAATTTTTCCATGACCTGGAATGCCCTCTAATGAGAGCAGAGGTACTTAACATTGTATTTTGCATTTGAATCTGTTTGCCACAAAAAAAATTTAGTTGTTAGAGCATTAATTTCCTCTATTAAGTTAGTCCTTGAATTCACTTGTTTTTTTCTGAAGTGCCTCTGTAAAGTAAAATTATGAAGAGGATGCTACATCAGATTATAACTGAAGGCTTTTGATTTAGAGGATTTTGTTTCAAAAGGAATTTAAGGGTTACTTCCCCCCCTTCTCTTTAAAAACATTTTAAAAATCTGGTGTATATTGTAGGAGTTGCTTGTGAGTATAGTAGAGAATGTACTATAATATACACCAAGTCACAAATCTGTCATGAATCCTAAAAATCACAACAGCTGTTGTAGTGACCTTAACATTCACTCTGTGTTTATTAGAACATTTTTAGTTTTATATTTCCTAATTGTTCATCACTAATGAAGTTCTCGCATCTTGTAGAGGGTCACTTCCATGCCTATATCAGGAGATACTCAAATGGAGTTTGATCATGCTTGTCAGTGGGCTTTGAAATCTAATTAGGCAATTATAGCTTAAATTCCACAGCTCAAAATAAACAGAGCTCCATCTTTTCTGTGAGCTATTTTCTAACAATGAAACCTGCTGAGTGCAGACTAACTACAACGGGCAACGCACAGATTTTGTTCATCAAGAATAAAAGTGATGCTGAAGTATGCTGCTACCCACTGAGAAATGGCATGGACCACATGTCCAAAAATTGGCATTTAGCAGTAAAATGTACAGTGAATATGGAAGCCACCTATTTTGTGCTGACTGCCATTTGTACTTGTAGATGAATTATTGTATGTTATGAAAGAGGCACCTGCAAGTTTCAAAGGGTATTTTGCTCACTCCAAGCAAGTCTTCAGAGAGAGTCACCTAAGAAATTAACTGCTTTAAATTAAAGAGTTGATTGTCATTCCTTGACCTCTAAGTACCCAGAAACTTTTGCCTCCAACAGTATTCTTGACATTTCTTTTGAAACTCATAAGGATGTTAGGATAGACACTGGTGTTTTGGGCAATGAAAGTCTTTTAGACTATGTTGGCACTTGTGTGTGTGTGTTGCATGGGTAAATGCACTGTTGAACCTTTGCTGTTTGCTGACTGTATAATCATAGGCAAGCTTACAGTGAACTAAAAATTCTTGCTTACATTTTGTATACATTTGGAGACCTGTAGATGAAAAGGCCTGTGCTAAACATTACAGTGTTAAAGGAGTGCATCTGTCTGTATCACAGTCCACTGCTGAGCAGTGAGAACGTACTGATAGAGGGTTGCAAACTGTCCAAGCTGCACCTGGGTGCCAGCTGCATTTCCACGTGGCAACACAAAGCTAGGAGTGCTCTCCCGTTGAAAAGCAACAGCCTTTGATACTTCCAAGCTGTTAATCAGAGTAGCCATTGCAATGAAGTGGGTTTTCAAATAGAAATTTCTCATTATTTTGAAGCTATCATAATTTCAGACTGCACAGCATTAACATCAGAATGGAATTTGGGGAATAAATCATTGAAGTCTAGACTAGAATTGCATTGGCCCTCAGAAATCCTCAGCTGTTTTTCCACATGATGTTGTGCAAATTTTGCAGAGGAACACAGCTTTCAAGTGTCCTCTTTTTCATATTTCTGTTATGCATTTATGCAATTGTTTTTCACTTATTCCTTTGCTGGTGGCTGCCACTGAAAATGACCCAAAAGCAGCTTGGTGCAATTTTGTGCTGCTTCTAACCATGCTAGCGTCTCTCTTTTCTGACAGTTCCTTTTAAATTCATCTGATGGCATTGCAAAAGTGTATTTATTTCTAAAAAAAGAGTACACAGAGGAACAGATACTATCTAATTCAGTGTTTCAGTATACTGTGAAGCTGTGCCAGCCTGAATAACTGCATTAATGAGACAAAGGAAAGTTGTGGGTTTATTACTTATTTCTGAAGATTTTCTGTGGGTTTTAGTGATATGAAAGTGGCTTAGCCTTTCTCCTTCTGCTTAAATGTTCTGGTCACATGAGCAAAATCTTCCTTTTGGGTGCAGTAGCTTTTAAGGAGAAACTCTTCACTTTTTTTACACCCACTGGCATCTTTTAACTACCTTTCCGTTTCCCATCCTTATTTCCTTTGATTTTTCTTTCCTGTGGTATTGTCAAGCTCTCATTGAACTACTTGGCATGACAAAGAAGCTCTACCTCTTAGTTTCTTTTTGGAGTGTGTTAGTCTAGTCTGAAAAACCAGCATTTTATTCTGGATCTTTGACCACTGACTAAACTATTACGTCATGTTGGATATAGTCGTGTAGATCACTGGGAATTAATGCTTCTTCAGCCTTCAGTGAAATTGCCAAATAACAGAGAGAAACCTACAGATGGTGCTTTAAATTAGGATTGATACGATGCAGAAAAAAAAAATCTGGAGCACTGAGATTATTTTGGGGGCTCCTCATTATCACCTAAAATCTGCAAAATTGCAAAAAGATATTTTCTTGGGTTTTTTTTTTGTTTTTCTCTTCATAGCAACATCCACACAGATGACATAAAGGTGAGACTTAGTGCCAAGAGAGTGTCCAAGCTATTGTCAGAAGTAGTGTGGCCAGCAGGACTAGGGAAGTGATTGTCCCCCTGCGCTTTCCACCTCGAATGCTGTATTCTGTTTTGGGACCCTCACTCCAAGGAAGACATTGTAGTGCTGGAGTGTATCCAAAGAAGGGCAGCAAAGTGATGAGGGGTCCAGAGCACAAGTCTTACAAGGAGTAGCTGAGGGAGCATGCAAGTGTTTGGTCTGCAGAAGAGGAGGCTGAGGGGAGACCTTATCACTGTGTAATTTACCTGTGTAATAAGGTGGGTGTCAGTCTCCTTTCCTAAGTAATAAGCCATAGAACAAGAGGAAACAACCTCAGTTTGCACTAGGGGAGGTTTGGATATCAGGAAAAATTTCTTTGCAGAATGGGTTGCAAAGCACAGGAACGGGTTGCCTAGGGGAAGGGATGGAGTTACCATCCCCAGGGGTATTAAAAGGAAGGTACATATGACACTTAGGGTTATGGTTTAGCAGTGGACTTAGCAGTTTACACTTGGACTTGATGATCTTAAACATCTTTCCCAACATAAATGATTCTGATTTTATAATTCTATAAAATATCCATGCCAGTAGGATGCTTTGATTTACAGTGTTTAAGAACAGGTTTTAGATTAGTCCTTCATACAGCATGAGTTATATGTGTTACTTCAGTTATTCTAATAGGCTGAGTCAAGTATTATGGTGGTGTTAAGCTCCTTAAGAATGAGTGAGATGATGTTTGCTAGCTAGGATCTCTCCTGCTTAGCTTTAAGCCCACAGTGCATTTTAATCAAAGATTCAGTTTCTTCTTCTCATGTGGTAAACTACACAACTGTCTTCTTTTACACCCTCCTGAAAAAAATTCACAAATACTATTTTTAAGCAGCATTTCCTGTCCTATTGCCATTTTGATTCCCTCTGAAATGACTACTATGGAGAAATTCTTAACCTATCTCATCTTACTTTGCTTAAAAGAGCCTAATATATGCAAAAGCAAGGTTTGGTAAAGACCATTTTGAGTAGGAGAAATATTCTTTTTCAATTGTCGCTGCCAATATGAAGGTATTTAGCTGTTTGTTTAGTAGCTTCACCTCTTTCATATGTGGGACAGAATTACTGTCAGGCCTTATGCTCTCTGACTATTACATTACACATTTAAGACCCCTCCCTCAGAAAACCTGTGTTAGGTTTTGCCTGCGGGGCTCTGGGTGTCCTGGGCTGGTAGTGAGACCAGGGAGAACAGCGCACTGCCACAGTAGTAGGCAAAAATATGATGGACACAGGATGCTTGATATTTTCCTTTTAATTTTGGAAGATAGTTGCTGGAAAAGAATTTATCAAGGCCGGCAGCCAACTCTTTATTCCCAGGTTATATTTCCATTGGTAAGTTTTTATCCTCTGCTAGGATCTTAATATCCTGAAAGACAGATGAGATTTAGTCTTCTCTTTTCACCCCTCTTACATTTCTCTTTCTGTATATCTTTTCAGCCACTTTGGAAGATCTTTCCTTAACTGATTTCCAGCTAATTCCTCTGCAGGCCAAACATTTGCTGACTTCTCTCTCCATAGAGCCCAAACTGCCTCCCTCATCTTAGCCTGCTTTCTATCTTTTTTTTATGTTTTGGCATTTTTTGATGTAATAATTATTCAAGGTTTCACAGTATCACAGTATCACCAAGGTTGGAAGAGACCTCAAAGATCATCAAGTCCAACCTGTCACCACAGACCTCATGACTAGACCGTGGCACCAAGTGCCACATCCAATCCCCTCTTGAACCCCTCCAGGGACGGCGACTCCACCACCTCCCTGGGCAGCACATTCCAATGACGAACGACTCACTCAGTGAAGAACTTTCTCCTCACCTTAAGCCTAAACTTGAAAACAAAATGGAAGAATTATTATTTACATTTTCTTCACATTTATTAATTACACCTGGGTTTCCTCCAAAAGCAAATGGGTTAGATGCAGCCATAAGTGTTAGAAAATGGTGTAACATTGGACAGAAATGTTTTAATGGTGAGAACCCCCTTCAGGTAATGCATTTTCCATACAGACTGCTCCGCTCTGCCAGCTCCCTGACAGCAGGGTCAAGTTAAATGGCAGCAGCCAAAGCTATGGTGGTGGCACTGCCAGACAAATAGTTTGCAGTTCTTCCAGAGAGGAGAGCACATCTCCATGAGGAGTCCCAGTACTGTTTAGCCAGTCTGAAGAGTTATGTCATAGACTCACCTGGATTGGAAGGGACCTCTAAAGGTCATCTAGTCAAACCCTCTCTGCAGTGGACAGGGACATCTTCAACTAGATCAGGTCACCCACAACCCTGTCAAGCCTCACCTTCAATATTTTCAAGGATGCGGCCTCAGCCACGTCTTTGGCCAACCTGTTCCAGTGTTCAACCACCCTCATTGGAAGGAACTTGTTCCTAACATCCAATCTAAGTCTGCTCTTCTCTAATTTCAAACCATTGCCCCTTGTCCTGTCACTGCAGGCCTTTGTAAACAGTCCCTCTCAATCCTTCTTATAGGCCCCCTTCAGGTACTGGAAGGTTGTTATTAGGTCTTCTCAGAGCCTTCTTTTCTCCAGGCTGACCAACCCCAAATCCCTCAGCCTGTCCTCAGGCAGAAGTGTTCCAACCCCCCGATCATTTTTGTGGCACTCCTCTGGACCAGCTCCATCAGGTCCATGGTCCTTCCTGTATTGAGGGCTCCAGACGTGGATGCAGTACTCCAGCTGAGGTCTTACCAGAGCAGAGTAAAGTCACAGAATCACTTCTCTGGATCTGCTGACCGTGCTTCTTTTGATGCAGCCCACGATGCCATTTGCCTTCTTGGCTGCAAGCTCACACTGCCAGCTCACGTCCAGCAGCACCTTCAGGGGGACCTATCAATAAAGGAGGGATAAGAGAGAAGGGCTGCACTTGCTTTTAAAATACAAAAAAATGGCTTGCTTGTGCGCTAAAGGTCGTGAAGACAAGTGGTAAAACGGCACCCACCATTACTATCTAGTAATCAGATCGCCAGAGGGGCCGTAAGAATATTC
The DNA here is from genome assembly GCF_014839835.1 of Dryobates pubescens. Taxonomy (NCBI): domain Eukaryota; kingdom Metazoa; phylum Chordata; class Aves; order Piciformes; family Picidae; genus Dryobates; species Dryobates pubescens. The sequence continues at coordinate 40,039,004 of NC_071615.1, forward strand.
TTTTCTGTTAATTTTAGTTGTCACTGTTAATTGTCAGTGTTAAATTAACAGTGAGTATCAGAAACCACAAACGTATTACTGGAGTGTAACTAAAAATACTGTGACCTTGAAAAACCTCTTTCCTCTCCTTCCAAGTCTTTCTGTTGCTGTTGCCCGTAGGACCATCAGAGCATAGGCACGCAGTAAATGAGGGAATCGTTCTGCCTGCTGCTGCCATCTCCCGGCGGGATCCGACCCCACAGATGGACAGGTTGCTTTTCCTCCTGTAGTGAGAGAAAGCTCAGACAGCACAGACCCATGTGTTTGAGGAACTAAAGGCTGTGCATAATTTCCATACCATATGTATGTGGGCTGTTGACGATCACGGTGTAAGTACAGCCACAGATAATTAAATTGCATTGCTTTACATACAGAGCGCACAATGCTGTATTTCATTAAATATCCAAATAAAAGAGAAGCCAAATCCTTCCAATTTGTTTGCATTAGCTGTAGTCCTTTCTTGGAACCTAAACCCTGATCCAACGAAACACTGTCTGCACCCTTTTTCATTTCCACAGTTTGCATTCCCACCAACAAACTTTTCCAATTCATTCTGCAGAGAAGGTCATCTTTATCAAATATATGTTTCTAGAATAAATATATATATAACCTTCTGTATATTTATAACTGGTATGTAGGAGGGTTTTTTTGAACAAAATCCTGTTGAGGCAGATGTCTGGAACTTTCTTTAGTTTTATGTCAAAGACACATGGCTCATCTCTTGTCTAAATTTGCTGTCTGCAATTTACATCAAGTGAGGATCTGGTCAGAAGCAGTTACTTGCTAGAGCTCCAAGTGGCATTACTCTGGAAAATGTCTGATGGATTTTAGTCGTGGAATCACTATGGTGATTTCAGGCAGCCAGATAGATGTCATGGAAAAGAAAAAAAAAAAGCCAATTAATTTTCTTCCTGTCAGTAATTACTTTAAAAAGAAATTAAGATATATATTATTCAAGAGTTGTACCAAGGAGTGTTTAATATTAAACTCTAGTAATGCTTGTGGCTGTAAAAATGGTAAGAGAAAATTGCCAGTCAGTTGCAACAGGTTAAGATCACAAAGTAGTCTGTACATCAGTGCTCCTCCTCTCTTTGTCATTTTTTCTCTCTCTTGAACAAAATAGCAGAGAGTTCTCTAGTGTGTTCCAAAATTGCAACGTTACTTTGAACTTGCTGTCAGGTGCCCTAGTATTTGGAGACTATTGGAAGCAGTTTGATTGTGGTTCTTTGGGTAAATTCCAGGGTCCGGGTAAATTCCAATGCAGAGTGCTGTTTACAGAGTGCTCTTGGTATTTGTTAAATCAGAACTTCTAAGGAGTGATATTTTCCTGAGACTGAATGCTAGTTTTATTCATACTGTGAAGATCCCACTGTTTGAAAAGGATTGTGTTCTGGGCTGTGCTTGCAAGCAGGCAGCTGAAGTCTCTCCTGCCTTCATAGGATTCCTTCTATTAAACAACTTGTGATGATTTCATAGTTTTATGGGGTAGCTTGTTACAAGCATCATATTTGGTTCTCATTTGGTGTAAATATCTATGACTGTCATTTCTTAGATAGTGATTATTAAACAATCTTTCTATTATTTTTCAAGTCAAGAGTGCTGTGAATTGACTACCATGCCAAAACAGGAGGGCAGTAATTAAGGATACTCGATAGGAAGTGCTGATATATTTATTAATCTTTTTGCCCTGTTGTGGTTATGTGCAGCACACTAAATATGAAAACACCATTTTTATTGAGTGTCTTGGGATTCAAGCATTTTATTTTGGTGGTAAGATGGGTTCTATACTTTCCTATTAATTCTGTTGAATTAATTGCCAGATATTAATAGAATAGAATAGAATAGAATAGAATAGAATAGAATAGAATAGAATAGAATAGAATAGAATAAACCAGGTTGAAAGAGACCTTCAAGATCATCAAGTCCAACCCATCATCCAACACCACCTAATCAAATAAACCATGCAAGCAAGCACCCTATCAAGTCTCCTCCTAAACACCTCCAATATTAAGAAATAACAATAAGATTATATTAAGAAATATTAATATGAAGAAATAACAATATTAAGAAATATTGTTTGTCAGGGCTGGGAAATAGTGGTCATGATTGCCAGATAATGAACTGCATGCTTATGGCTGTTACTTGGTTGGTTTAGGGGACTATAATTTTTTTTTGTGGATGAAGGAGGAAGTGTTGATCCTGATACTATAAAATTAAACACATTAATAGCATTCAGGGGTGCAAGCTTAGAACTGAAGCAGAAAATGTTATCTAATGCCTCACAATAACCTTCTCACAGTGAGGCAACAGTTCTAACTGTATAAATAGACCCACTCTTTGTTATCATAAAATAAGGGGGTACTGAGGTGGATCTTCACGCCTGTCATGATGTCTTAATAGCTTGATATTAGTTCTTTCTTTGGCTTGATGGGCTCATTGAGTCGTTCTGCTATGTTTTTTTGCCTTCTCATTTTCTGTGATACTCTTGTGAATGTATCAGGAGAAGGCTGCTGACTTCTGAGATTGATGTTACTCCGCTGCTCTCTTCTGTTGACCTGTGATTGAGCAACACTGGAGCTTATCAGTGGAGGTAACACTAGTTAAATTTTGTCATCGTTTCAAAAGCAGTTTGCATGGAGCCAGATCAGAGTAGGTGACTTCTCCTCTCTTACAAAGCAGCCTGTAGGGGCACAGGCACTTCATCCTGCTGCCAGAATTGTCAGAGGGACAGCAAGCTCACTCTCTAGCCTTCCGAAGTCACTTTGCTTCCTAGGCTGGCTAGTTAAGCAAGAATGGCATCAGTGGGCGGGAAGAGACGTCTGTACTGGACAATGCATTCAAAGATCAGCTTGCAGGCCGTGGAAAGCCTTTGGGAAGGGGGCATGCAGTTGAAAACTCGCTTAACTGTCCTCTGAATAGTAATTTCTTGCGACTGTGTAGCAGTTGCTGTTGTATGGGTCCCTCTGGTGGCCTTAGCGCTCAATTGAGTATTTTCAGGTAAAGTTCCAGTTTGTCCGTCTGTGTACTGTCATTAGCAGGGCCGCAGGTGTGGTGAGAACAAACCAGCTTGCAGTTTCCCAGTCTCTTGTCCAGGTTAGAGTCCCTGGTAGTGCTGCAGAGCCTTTTGGAACCGAGTAGGAAATAGAATCACGGAATATATCTGGTTGGAAGAGATATCAAAGATCATCCCCCAACCCTCAGCCCAGTGCTGAAGGGTCAACACTAAGCCATGTCCCTAAGTGCCAGGTCCACACACTGCTTGAACACCCTCAGGGACAGTGGCTCCACCACCACCCTGGGCAGGTCATTCCAACGCTTGATAACCCTTTCAGCGAAGCAAACAGCAGGTCCAAACTGGGCAGAGTGGTTAAGTGATGGAGGTAACTAACTGAAACACAAGATTTATTTAAGTACTTCTGTGTGTTAAGCCAGGAAGAAGATTAGATTTTCTCAAAGCAGTGCAAAGGAGTTTCTCTACTATTAAGAAAAAAAAAAAAGTGAACTACATTGGAGTTATTGTTTATTATAGTTCAAGATTATCATGTTTGCCAGATAGCAATCTGTGAGAATGCTCAGACAATGTGTGTGGCAGAGAGGGATGGAAATATCTTTTGGGGCTAATTAAATTTTGAGGATGAGAAAATGCATTGCACAATCTGTAGAGTTTCTGGTAGGGCTTGGGTGGGGTTTTTGGGGTTCTTTTTTTCTTTGTACTTCTGCTCTCCTTTTATATTGATGATTATTTTTAGACTTCACATCTCAGTTCAGGAGTTCTAATGCTACTTAAATTTTACTTCTGTCTTGATTCTGCCCCCCAAGTTTATATTCAAAGGTGGTGTCATAAATCCTGAAATCTTCACTTTATGGAGTTTTATTTACTCTTTTTCACCACCAACCTGGATTGCATTCCTCTCTTCCACAGCTGAACAAACAGAAGGCCATATCCATCAAAAACATAGTCTTGAACCAAGTGAGCTCATATAAACTATATCTCTAAACAGTACTGACTTAAAATTGATTTGTACTTACGGGAAAAGAAGACATCTCAGATTTTCTGCTCGTCTTCTAGGTTAGCTTATTAGTTACCTAAATTTAGCTTGTATGAAAATGGAGTTAGCAAACTAAAGTTTTACACAAGAAACTCCTGCCAGAAACAGTGGCTGTGTGTTTGGTGGTTGTGGGGTTTGCTTGATTTTGTTATTTGGTTTGTTTGTTTGTGGGCTTCTTCTTCTTGGTGGTGGGGTTTTTTTGATTTTTTTTTTTTTAATTGCATTTTATTTTCTTTTCCCCTTTTAAAACTTTCTATAGAACTGACTCTGAGATTTATCTTGAAACAAGAGAACTGGGAAAAATCCAGTACTCAGACCCACTATTTTTGCCTAGAAAACCTCCTGCATGTCTGTTGCTCTTTCAATTTTTATCAGTAAAACCACCATCTGAGCTGATGCATATAGACTGCTGCAAATATATTGGTTGCCAAATTCTGATTAAAACCCACTCATGCCTAAAGCTAGCTTGAAATTTTCAGGTTATCAGATAGCCTTGTGCTTTCCATTTTTTCTAAACCAGATTTTTGTTTCAAGTCTTTGCTTTCAATTTAATTTAAAGGAAATTATGTAGAGAGAAAGAAGAAAAAACAACCATCACCAGCAACAAAAAACCCAACACCCCCTTCCCCCCCCCCCAACAGCTGTGAGATTAAGTTGATTTTTGACTGAGCAAAATAGGTTCTAGTAGTGTAATTAAAGGTCGTATTTTATATCTACTGTTTATGTATCTAATAAAATAGAAAAAATAGAAATGCCACAACCTGGTGTCCAAAAGTTGCATTTGAATTCTCAGGAAAGCTGCAGTCTGGTAGGATCTCAAACAAGTCATTTTACTTCTTCATACCAAAACTCTCAGGATTCTACATCACACTCAAGTTTGTGCTCCCTCCTTTGTTCTGCATGCTGAGAGGATCTGGTCCCTTCCTGTAAGCCATACACTGTCAGCTGCTCCTCTAAACCAAAGCATTGTGCAAGGGAGCTTTGACAGTCCCAGAATACAGCGTGGATTACTAAACTTCAAAGTGGAATTAAATCCCATGTACAAAAGAAACCTGGATATATTTTGTTCTAGTCTTGTTTCACAGCTGTATTTTCCTAAGAAGGCTGAATTCTTCTTGGTTAGTACAGACATTCAAATAAATTATTGTAATATTTCACTCACTTTGGTACTTTGTGTAGTTTATGCACTTTTGTTTATGTAAATATATTACATTCAACCCCTAATTTTCACAGCATCATTATGTAGAAATAATAAATGAAAATTCTTTCTTACTAGACAGTTTTATCAGTTTGAAAAGAAGCTGGAATTAAATTTTCTAACCAGCTTTTTAGTTTTACTTCTAAGTAATTTTATTCTGTTACTTAATATCACGGATTAATTATTTTTCTATTATTTTTATTGTATTGCCATAAATATTCTGGCTGTGCAAGAAACACTTTCATCCAAACATATTAGGTTTTCTATACATCAATGAAATTGATTGTTGTAATTTATTTTTTCTGTTCCTTCCTGACTAGATGTCAGTATCTCAGTATCTGAGGTTGTTTAAAGTCTCTTAGGTGTGGTAGAAGGATTCTACTTAGCTGGGGCACTGCACCACATCATTGAATCACAGAATGCCGGGTTGGAGGGGACCTCAAGGATCATCTGGTCCGACCTTTCTAGGTAATAGTAGTTCCTATAAGATGGTCCAGAACCCTGTCAGAGCCTCTACAGCACAAATAACAGAAAAATAACAGAAGAGTTATTTTGTGTGTATGCAACCAATTTTTGTGTGGTCTTTTGAAAAAGCCTCTACCAGTCCTTTGTTTTTCTAGATGTGAAGTTCACAAGATACTGACTTATAGGAGCTACTGGAAGATTAGAGTTCAAAAGAAACATTATTTCAGTATGACGTTTGCTCTCTACTCCTCCCATTAGGATTAAGTATTGACTTCTTAACAGTACCCTTTAAGGAGAGGAGCTATTTAACAAACTGTTTCACTCTTTAAGGTCTGGTACATAATAAGAGCTCTAGGAACGGTTCTGTCTGACTAATGTCATTCCATACATTAAAACTATGATTATTATGCAAACACGTCTACATATTTGATGTTTGCAATTTTCTGGTAAACAGCCAATGTGTTTTGCATTTAGACTGAACCTAGAATTGGGATCTGAGCCTGAATTTAAATGGAATGTTAAGTACACTGAAGAAGCAGGTAAAACTTCATTCATATGTTGTCATAATACAAACTAAGATCAAAAGCTCAAATGCTTCCTGAATTGGACTTATGGTTTGAACTTATTTTTTGATATTATACCATAAATGCCTTATGAGGGGTTTCTTAGTGTCATTCTCACTATCTAGTAGGGTGTTTTTTTAGGTTTCCTTATTTCACACTCCTTAAGCTCCCTTCTACTTCTTAAGGATTAAAAAAGAAAAAAAATATCTTTATGGGTATAGCTGCTTTGAATTTCACTTCATTACAGCAGTAGAGGGAGGCCCTGGCAGCGGTGGTTAGCTGAGTGTAGTCTATTGCCCTAAAGATAAACTGCATAGGTTTCCCAGCAATGAGGGTCAGAGGGCACGTGCACAGCTATTTATTTGCTTTTAAAAGAGAAGGAATATGATTTATGCAGGATATTAGCTAATGTCATAGTTTTGAGCTTTGCAGGTGCGGCCATGGGAGCCTGACCCCCTGCTAATCCCCCAAAGTGCAGCAGGCATGCATGCAGGAGCTTTGTTGTGCCGTGCTGCTTCTTGACTTGCTTTGTGCAGTCGTTTGAGAGGTGAGACCGGCTGGCTTTTTCCTGGGACGGGCTTCCAAACTTCTGCTTAGGTTCAAATTAAGCAAGTTGCAGACATTTGGGCAATGTGTTTGGATGGAATTATGAATACCTGAAGTTGTTTTTATTCTTACCATGTGTGTTAAGTTGCTTGGGTTCACTGCTGCTTCTGCTTAGTTTTGTGCTAAACTTCTGCTGGAAGTACTTCCTCATCCTACCCATCTGCCACTGCAAAGCATGCAGGGCACCCAGAACAGGAGTAATTAGCTGTGCCCTGGGTTTCTACAAATGGGCCAGGCTTAATCCACACAGACTCTTCAGGGCAAGAAGCCAGTGCTTATGTTTCCCAGATCTGAGTGTAACTGTTAAAAAGGCCCTAATTATGCATCTTCATAGTGTGTTTTAATGGTGCATCGTTGTCCTGCCTTATCTGCATTCTGTAAGAGGCAGATATGGATGGCCTGTCCAGTAAAGGCAATGTGGTTTTGTATATAAGGAGACAGCAAAAGTGTTTTGTAACAGGTTACAAACAGCAGTCTTACTGCTTCTCTTTCTTGTTGTTTTGCTCTGATGTTACTGTTTGTCTCAATTGGAAGTGGTGAGCTCATTTCCTTGTGTACTAACAGCGTATAAGCTCCAGCTGAGATGTAACGGGTAACAATCTTTTAGAGGAGCATTTACAGCAAAGTCAGGCATTGCTCTGACTGATGTTTGTTTGATAGGTTTCAAACACAGCTATAGGCTTAAATTAGAAATTAATTAATTAATAATGCTTTACCACTATTCAGAATAACAAGAACACAATCTGGAAGTGACAAAGTGCGTAAATGCGACAGATGATTGTACTTGAGGAAAACAAATTAGTGATGTTTTACATAAGAGTTTGGTTTGGGAGATGATTGACTAAAAAGATGTAGACATAGTACTTTTTCAGAAACTATTAGGAGATCATGGTGACTGAGGAACAGATGCACATGGAATTTTTGCTCTTAGGGTAAAGAAAAGGAAGACTAGTTATACCTGTTACCTTTTCCACACAGAAAAGAAAAACATCTCTTCCTCAAAACTGTAAAATGGTTATTGGCATTTCTAGTTATGTCAGAATCAGAGTTCTTCTCCCTTACTAGGATGTAAGAGAGAGAAATCATTTTATAGGGGTATGTTAAAAAGAAGTTGACTTTGTAAAGGGACAGGTAGAAGCCCCTAGAGGGAGCCCGAATTCTTCCATACCACCACAGCGGCAAGCGTCCACGTGGAGCTCGAACTGTTTCCTAGCCTAAACTGCTTTTTCCTTCTGACAGTATTTATTCGTACTGTCATCTGTACTACTCACAACTACCTGTTGAGCTTCATAGCAATTGCCAATGATCCTTCTGGAGGGGAGCATACTCCAGTGATAATGTGGTGGATAATGGAGGGGACCATGAGTGTGCTCTGCCTCTGCCACAACACTTTGAGGGGGTGTCCATGTGTGTGTGTGCTGCTTTGTGAGATGCTCAGAGGAGTGAAGAGAGGATGTTCCCCTCCCTGCCATGACTCACATCTGTTTCAGGTTTGAAATACAGCATTAAGAGTTTCGTTCATGCCTTACTTCTTTTTGAAAACTCGAAGATACTGCCATTTGTGAATGTCTATATTTTCTATTTAGTGCAGCAAATGAGAAAAAAAATCCTAATTTTCAGCCTTTTTTTTGCCTCTCTGTAAGTAGAACAAGAGGATGATAGAGCTGCTGCATCCTCTCTCCACCCTTCCTCTCCTAGTCTTAGCACCTCAATCCTTGTAACGTGTTCATACACCCTTTGCTTCGTAAGTACCAGCCTTTTATCCCATGAGCAAATTTGCTGACAAGTTCACTGTACAACACATACCCTTCTGGGAATGTCATGCTGTGAACTCAGCAAAATGCCTCCCTGTACCTTAGCAAATGACCAAAATATTTTAAAAAAGGCTTTATTTCTATGAACCAAATACCCTGATGGTTATTGGATTTGTCACAGCAGATAGGATTTCTCCTGTATCCGTACTGACCTTCATATGCTATTGTGTTGCAAGCCCACTCTTCATGTAATCAAATCAGGAAAAGAATGCTTAATTAACAGTAAGCGATCTCTCTTTGAAAACCAGCAAGTAACTAATTTCGTGCACCATCATTAAAGCTTAGTTCTTTAAGCTCTGGTGCTTCAGCATTTCAACTCCAGGTTTGAAAAAAACAGCAGCACATAGAAGGTTTTTTGCTTTTTTTAATCTAAAGGCTACCCAACAGCTTTCAGCAGGACACCACACATGTATGTGGATGTGGGTCTCCTAACTCCTGAGCACCACAGAAATAAGCAAGTCAAGAAACACTTCTTTTCTGACAAAATATATGTACTCTTTAGCCATAAATCACAATATGCTCTCATTATACTACAAAGAGTTAAAGAATGCTAAGTAAATTACTTTTTCCCTCCTCCTGTGTGCTCTTGAGTCATGTTGTAAATGCTGGATTTGGTGAGTGATGCAAAAGCTGCCGTTGCAACCTTGTATTCCCTGGGTGCAAATTAAGCCTTTGTAATGTAATTGAAGGAAATCGATGACATTGTTTGCTGTGTCTTGGGTATAGAGCATGCAAGCAGAAGGGAGTACAGACCAGTCACCACTCTGAGCTGTCTCTGCTTAAAGGCTCAGGTTAGCAAAGATTTAAGTATTTAATTCGTGAACTCCCTTGCACTTTGTTAGTCTTCTTCTAATTAGATTTTTGGTATTATATTATATTATATTATATTATATTATATTATATTATATTATATTATATTATATTATATTATATTATATTATATTATATTATATTATATTATATTATATTATATTATATTATATTATATTATATGGTATGCTTGTGTCCTATGCAAAGTGAAACATCCATGGTGTGAAAGAGGAAAAGTTACCAGTGTTACTGCTAATGTTACTGCTAGTGCTACTGGTACAGCTAACAAGTAGAAGTGTGCCAGAGCAATGTGGATTCAAGAGTAGTTCATTGAATTGAGTGTAAACTTCATCATGGCTTTCAATAGGAGGGAATTGTTAGGAATAATCTCTGTAACTGAAGCTTGCTCTCTTGCATAAATTTCTTCAAATGTTTGATACCAGCTCTGAATAAATACTGCCTTGTTTTAGTGGCTGGGTTCTGCTCTTCAGCAAGCAAATTCGGAGCATTTGTTGTGAATGTTGGGAAGTATTCGAATTTGGAGTACAGAAATATATTAGTCTGTGTTCCAAGCACAGAGATTATACTTTTAGCTTGAGAAGATTGTATAAATGTACATCTTAGGAAGGCAGGCTAAAATCTAGCAGATAGCAAGAAAACAAAAAGCAATGTGCAAAAGCAAATGAGAACAAAATACTGTGGTGTACAAAACATGCTCCTTATAGCAATGTATCTGAGTTTCATGTGCTAAACACCTACTCTTGACCTGGAACTGACCTTGAAGTTTATGAGCTAAAGGTAACAATTATGCAACAGCTAAAATATGCAGACAGGACTTTACTGCCTGAAAAGAACTGCTGTCCTGTGTTTGAATTAATACACTTTGCTGTTTATATAAAAAGCATCACTTGGTCCTATCAGAAAGTGGGGGGAAAGTAGTGCCAGTAGCTAACGTGCAGAAATCCCAGTGCAAAGTGGGGGGTGAGAGTAGGAGGGTGCCAGATGCATCATGTTAGCTCAGTTCCGCAGAAGTAACTGGCTCTTTCCTTGTCATGTTTCTGAACTAAACAAGTTTGCCCAGTGAATGCTGAGAAAACTCAGTTGCAGTATAAACTTACAAGGAGGTGAAGTGAACCTTTGTCATCTAAAGCACTCGGTCAAAATAAAGAAGCCTTGTCATACGCTTGGGTTTATTCATTTTCATCGTGTTTTACAGCCTCTACAAGGTGTCATCAAGCTTTAACTTTCCAGTTAGAGTGCATTCCTGAGGCATTAAGGTGACTATTGCATTTCCTGTAGTTTGAAGCTCTTTTTTCTGAAGACAGAAATTAAACATGAGCAATAATGCACTTAGACTGTGATTGGGACAGTGATCACAGGTATCTTTTATAATAAATGGCTTCAACTTGTCGCCTTTCTATAAACAAAAGAGTAATTTGTCTGTTTAATCCCTGCCCCTCCACACTGTTGCATTGTTCTGCTCCACTCAGTGGTGCAATAGGCAGTTCAAGTGCATAATGACATCTGCAAAGTAGAGGCACCCTGGCATCCCTAAATAGTTTTAGAGGAATACTTTTTTGTTATTCATACTTTCTAGCAACATGGAATCTCAAAGCAGTGCAGGTGATTTGTGACATATGTGCAGGTCACTAATCCTGGCAATAAATGAAGTGTTGCCTGGATCCCATTTTCCTCCTTCTGTTGGCCACAACCACCTGTTTTTTCATGAGAGGACTGCTGAAGGTGGTGTTTCAAATTTCCTTCTGTTTTATGTACTCTAAGACTTTGGAACAAGTCACAAAGTATCTACATCAGGTGCATGGTGTTGCTTATATCTACTTAACCTCACATATGTATAGGGAAGATACTGTTTGGAGAATATTTTTAAGATACAGAGGGCTGGAACCTTAAGGTCTGCTCCCCTCAGTCAAAATCAAATGTACTGTCTGTTGTATTGTCCTCTCTCAGCAAAAAGAACTGAGAAAACTAATGCCATTTCAGGGCATTCCTTTGAATAGCAGGTGTTAGGTTGCTGCGTCTTTCCCAAACAGATGTTTTAGCTGCAGAGGAAAAAGACCAAATGCATATGTTCTGTCTCTGAAAACATTTACATCTAAATGTTTGAATGCATGGGCATGTTTCCTTTATATTACACTGCAGTGCTATCAAAATATTCAGTAATGATAAAATTGTTCTTTGGATTCTTTTTCACAACATAGAGATAATGAATGTAAATATCCCATGAAAACAGGGCATGCTTTCCCTTGAGAACTCATTGTTACAGATGCTATGAACTCTCTTTGGTGTAATAAACATCTTTGGTGAGAAATTTCCCCAAAACCATCAAAAGCTTTTTTTTCTTCCCCCCCTTTGTGTTCCTGCTGTAATGGAGAGGTTTCCAATGGCTGCAAAATCCACTAAGTAATAGTGAAACCCTGGCACTTTGTATGTTTTCCAAGTTTAGGTGTGACTGCTGCTCCTCTTTTGGAACTTTTAGTAAAATGAGTCCCTTTGCTCAGCTGGCTATCCTGGGAACTGCAGAGCTGGGGGGTAGGCAGAATGAAATGCATTTCTTCAATACTTCCAGGTTTGTCCTTTCTTGCTACCTTAAAAAGTGGTTACACTGCTGCTCTAGGCTTCATGGCTCTTAAGGTGAATGATGACATCTCAGATATGATTCTTTTTCACTGTATCTATAAAACTTGCTAGTTATCTATGCGTGAAAGAATTTCCAATGGAGAAGAGGAGAAGCTTGTTCCCTGAGGCTTGTGTTGCAGTGTATTCTAATGAGCCAAGAGATCATCTATGACCTTTGCAGGTTAAAGAGACTCCTCATGATACAACAGGCATGCTTTTAATTCAAGCTCCATGTGTCAGTTTTACTGTAGTGGAGTAGCTAGGAAATAATTTCTTTATTATGCAGTATGCATCTCAGTGCTGTGATGATTCCCTGTGTGGTTTTCATGACTTAATGCCTGCTATGCTGTTTGGAAGATCCAGTAGAAGACTTTCCTCTGGAGCTTCAGAAAGTGCTCTCAGTGGATCCAGTAAAGGAACTTTATTGAAAAAAACTCCCAACAATTTAAATAATGCAAAGCAAAACTTCAACTGGGAAGAGGTGTGTAGCCTAGCAGAGAATGGACACTTCCTGGAGCATTCAGGAGCCCATCTTTCTCTGACTCAGCTTTGGCCACGGTTACATCTGGGGCTGACAATAGAGTATCCAGCTGTGCAGCTACTTGACAGTTGGTGGCTGACTGCCTTTCTAGTTTTCCTTTTAAATGCAGATGTTTCATTCCTGGAACAAAGTGGGAAATTTTTTGAAGTCTAATTGTTTAGGCGTATGGCCAAAAAAAAAATAAATCTTCCTCCCCTGGAAAAGGTCTGTGTGGCTCTTGTTGGGAAAGGAATTGTTTTTCAGAGAGAATCCACAGCCCTTTGCTCAGCAGCATCTGGTAGGCTTCAGTAAGATTCAGAAGCCCTTCTGCTGAGCCCTGTAGTGTGTCAATCGTGCTCTTTAAGGCACTCTCAGAAGTTAACAGTACATTGCATTTATATGATGTTCTTGTCCCTGAATCTTTAGGTTACTTGCTGTACTTGGTTCTCCAGAAAGCATCACATCTTGTTTGAAGTGGGAAGCTTAGACATGAAGTCAGTGTGTTATACTGAGTTTTATTAATATTGCAAAATTGACATATGACTTGGACTCTTTAGTGCTATCTACAGAGATCAGGTTGTTGTACCTTTCCATGTGAATGCTGCAACCTTGATGCTCTTTCGGTTCGCTGAGCATAATGACAATGAAACACAACCTACTATTCAGAATATACTGCCTCTTAGAGGAAGGTGCTAGGCAGTGGAATTCAAGACTGAATGGTGTATGAATGAGGGATTGTCTGGTAATGCATCACCTACTCCAAGGCAAGTCACAGAATCACAGAACGACTTAGGTTGGAAGGGACCTCGGAGATCATCTACTCCAACCTCCCCACCGTGGTCAAGGATGCCTCTCAATTAGACTCAGCTGCTCAAAGCCTCATCCAGCCTGGCCTTGAACACACCCAGGGAGGATGCTTTTCCTAGATGGGAAGGGCTAGAAAGTGCATGTTCAAGACACCACTGGGTAAGAATGCGCATATAGGTGAATAACATACAGTAGCTATTGGGCTTTGCTCTTGTGCCCTCTGTTTTTGATAGTAATGTGTTCATCTGTGAAGAAGCAATAATCTCAGTGCTTAAAAATGGCACCTGTGATGAATATAGTTTCTATGTATGCCAACTTGTTTTCTTAGCTTCACATATATGATATAGCCTTAGTTTCTACTGCATATTAATGTCACCATGTGCAAGAAATAAAACCAAGAGAAAGCTTAAGTGTCTTTTCCAAGACCACACAACACATCAGTAGCAGAACTGGAAAGAAACCACAAGAATTCCTGGCTCCTTACTTGGTTTTTAAAGCATTTCGGAGGGCCTTATCCAGACATGCAGGGAACAGTTTCATGTAAAGCAGGTCTGAAGGGTGATTTACACTGAACTGTTCCCATGGTACAGTATAAACAGGTGCTTGGTGGCACCATCTACTTGCTGACAGTCTCCTGATAGACAGTTCTAACCATTTGGTCATATCAAGCTTTTGGTAATGAAGAAAAGCTGAGGTAAAGAGGTGAGCAGTACATGCAGCAGATGGTGAAATTGTATGTCTTCTCTTTAGTGGCGGTCTCACAATTTGGTTGTTTAAGGCAGTGACTATAAAAGACAGGACAAAAATATGTGTGCAGGCCAGTGCTATTGGATAGGTGGTATAGAGAAGTTCTTTTGTAAGTGAATTCAGCAAGTAATGGGCATTGCCTCTCAGGGGCAGAACTGAACATTGATGTTGCTGTGAGGACAGTTGCCTATTGAGACAAAAGATGACAAAACCAGTTTGTTGAAAAGTTTGTGTCAATTTCTATCTCCTTGGGTGGGAAAAATACACTGGGGGTGGGGAGACATAGGAGTCGATGCTCAGCATCATATGCTTTCAGAAAAATATTTGTAGTGTCTTTAACCTGAAACCTGTTTGTCTGTAACCTGAAACATTTGCATTCATTTACATCAGCACAAAAATCATATCAAAGTGGATGGCTTTCCTTTACTCAAAAGGTGTACGTGACTAAGGGGAATTAGCTCTATTTTTTTGCTTTCTTTTTGATGAGTTCTTATAGCAGTGGTATATAGTGGGCTCCTTTAATTAAAGCAAATAAATACACAGAGAACTGAATTGATGACATCATTTAGAGTACCCATGTGATTTGGGGAGCAGATTGTTTGTAACCTAATGGAAAGTTTAACAAGCTGGCCTTTTTCTCGGTCCACTGCACAAGAGAGCTGGGAACTGGCAGGCTGTCATGGCAGAACCTGACACTATTGAATGCTTGGCCAGATTCTTTGAGTATTGATTTTATGCCTTAAAGCTTGCTTCCTTCTTTCTTTGCTTCTTTCTTTCTTTCTTTCTTTTTTCTTTTTTCTTTCTTTTTCTTTCTTTCTTTCTTTTTTCTTTTTTTTTTCTTTTTTCTTTCTTCTTTCTTTTTTTCTTTCTTTTTCTTTCTTTTTTCTTTTTTTTTTCTTTCTTTTTTTCTTTCTTCTTTCTTTTTTCTTTTTTTCTTTTTCTTTCATTCTTTCTCTTTCTTTTTTCTTTTTCTTTCTTTCTCTTTCTTTCTTTCTTTCTTCCTTTCTTTCTTTCTTTCTTTCTTCTTTCTTTTTCTCTTTCTTTTTTCTTTCTTTTTTCTTCCTTCCTTCCTGCCTTCCTTCCTTCCTTCCTTTCCTTCTTCCTTCCTTTCCTTCTTCCTTCCTTTCCTTCTCTCTTCCTTTCCTTCTTTTTTTTCAACAGCAGCAACTTTAAACTGCATCTTTGAGTTCAAGATGCTCAAGCATGAGATTCTTTCTGCTCACCTTTTGCAGACCCTTAACTGAAATTCCTTTGAACTGGGAAAAGGAAATAGTATGTTGTTTCTGGCCTGGCCTACCTGGCAGCCATCAAAACGAGGTCAGAGAACTCAGCAATTATAATAGTAGGTGGATTTTTAAGTAGTTGATACCTGCTTTTTGCTTTTCGATGCGTTTTGATTGGTAATAGTGCAAAAGAATTTACTCAAACCGGTAAATACAGTACTGCCTCCAGGATTGTAGTTATCTGCATTTCTCATGGACATTTTAATGTGCCATTTCCTTTGCTATGCAGAGAGAGAGAGGATTTTTTTTTCATCTGTGCCAGCATTTTACTGGGAGAACTCCTAGCCAACTTTTCTTTATTCTTAAAAGCCTGATTCCCTTCCCCAGCTGCTTTGGTCCAAGTGCAAATGCTAACTCAGCACTGGCAGGCTCCCCTTAGCGGGACTGCATTCCTTCCTTTGCAGGATTTGACACCAGGAGAGCAACTGGTGCTCTGGGTAAGTCCCTAAGGATCAATAGCTCTTTCAGTGGGATGCACTTTGATGGTGAGAAAGTACCCTGCTTTGTTAAGATGTCCAGATGATCAGGTTGTAGTCTGGACTGCAAAGCCTGCTGCTTGCCCGGCCAAATACCTGTTTCTCTAGACCCTGGCCAAAAAAAAAAGTGGAAGGATTTTTCTTATCAGAATAAAAAAGAATTGGAGAGTTACAGAAAAGTTTGCTATGAGAAGTAATCTGATACTGCATGCAAAACCTGAGCTTTGTCAATCTCTCTTTAGGAGCTGCTGTTTCGTTTGGTGAGAAGTGCTGATCTTCTACAATTTTGAGATTTCATGGGTTTTTTTTTCCTTTTTAAAACACCAACAGGAAATACTGTAAACTTAATGCTGGAGATAAGGAACTGTGTAGTCATTGAAATGACAAGAGTTTGCTTGCATAAATTTGGGATTTTTTTTATCTGATTGAATCTGGAAGTGCAAGGAAACGATAGGAAATATAAGGAACTGCCACAGCTAAAATGCTGGTTGCTCCAATTACTTCATCTTAGAAACAGAAAATTCTACACATCCTTGAATTGATACCAAAGTATGGCTCTGAAATGGTTGGGGTTTTTTTTTTAACTTTCTTTTTTTCCCCCTGTCACTTCTTTTTTAAATTGGAATGTCAAGTCAAGAGTCCTTTCTGACTGGAACAAAGTGTTTCAGTGTAATCACATTGCAAGCTATATTTATCAGCTTCTTTGACTGTTGAGATTTTATAGCAACCAAAGTTTCCCTGCCCAGAATCCTAACACATGCTCGGAAGATATTTGAGAAACCTGAAGAGTTTAAATTTCTGTTGCAATTTATTAAAAAAAAATAAAAAATAAAGAAAGAAAAAAGAAAGCAAAAAAATCTGTAATATTGCTGTGAATCTGGTCTTGAATTTCATGTGAAATGGTAAAATACAATCATCTTGAGGGCAGGCATTAGATATCTAGGGAGCACCTAGATACTCCCACAGTCAGTCAGAGCAAAGTACATTTTAACTTGCTTTTTACCTTGTGCCATCCCAAATGCCCAGCTGTGTCTGAATTCAAGTTCCTTTTTGGAAAGCAGAAGTTACACTTGGGACCTCTTCCAGTTGAGAAGCAAACTGAATCTAGGTCTTCCACTTCCTTCTAAACTGGGCTTTCAGGGGAAAGTTGGCTGGGATTTTGAAGCAGCATCTACTTTTCTGGGACAGCTCTGCTTTAAAAAGAAAGTTGCTATGGCTGCATGTTGAAAGAAACCCAACTTTGTTGGTACATGTGTGATGGTTTGGCCCTGGCTTGGGGCCAAATGCCCACCAAAGCCACTCTATCACTCCCCTTCTTAGATGGACAGGGGAGAGCGGAAAATACAACAAAAGGTCATGTAGTTTGGGTCAGTTGGCCTGGCTGTGTCCTCTCCCAAGACCTTGCCCACCCCTCAGTGTGCTCTTGGGGTGGGGAAATGTTGGAAAAGTACAGCCTGGGTGCTTGTTTAGCAGTAGCCAAAACACTGGTGTATTATCAACACCCAGCTACAGCACTCCAAAACACAGCAGTAGAAAGATGCTCTGGCGAGAATTAACTCCAGCTCAGCCAAACCCAATACAATGTTAGTTATGTACAGAGCACAGCCACCAATAAGGTGATTGAAGCGCTGCTCTGCCTAGTTTCTAGACTAGTTTGTGTCAGGCTCAACCAAAGTGCTGCATAGCTTGGGCCAAAGCAGTTGTGGTTTACACAAAGACTGATTTTGGGGAAACTACAGTGTCCTCAGACAGAAAGGAAAGTGCTTGGTGAGTTTTGGTGCTACTTAGGCTGTATGGGAGTTAAGGAAAACTTTCTTTGGAGCTTGAAAGTATTTAGTTATTTATATTCTAGTTTAGATTGAATCTGTGATATGAGTATGGCATTTGTCAGGTTGTGCAGAAGAATTACTCATGGAAGTATTTCCTGAAGCACTATGTACTCATTTAACTCTTCAGTAGCCAGTATATCAACCTGGGCATGAGTGACTGTGACTGCGATCTCTGCACGACCTACTGTCCTTTACAGTGATAATGATATCATTTTACTGTGGTGAACCCTGCTGAGTGCTGGAGTGGCTTTTTGAAACAAGCCTGAAAATTGTTATGTGGTTACTGCAACTTGGATTAATGCTAATATTTGGGATATTTTTGTTCTGTTCCTCATTTTATATGGATTCATGTAGTTTAAGAGCAGAAGGGGCGAACTGGTTGTCACAATCAAGTGCAGGAATATAAGAGGCAATAAATGTTGCTCTAAAGCATTTTCTCCAGCATTCCTATCATTTTCAGCACATACTGTGTACATACTAACTTTCATCATGGCCTAATGCTGGTTTTACTGTAAGAAAATTATGTGGCTGTGAAATAGAAACAGCGGTAATCATTATGTTGAGACAAGTGTTCTGTTTCATAGGATGATCACTGTCAGTATATTAATTACCTTTGTAGAAGGAGAACATGGAAATCAGTGAGTAATTCCATCTTATTCTGCAGACATCAGTCCTACAGCCATCTGTGCTCAGAAAATCTTGGATTAGGGTATTCTAAACTTCAGAAAAATAGCTTCTGTTTTTCTGAGCAGCCTTCACTGGATTTTCTAGTGAGCAATGCAAAACACTTGTGCACAACATCAATCTGGCCAAACTCAGTTAATTTTCCTCTTGTAGTCTCTCACTAAGTCAATGTGTATCATGCCAGTTTGGAACAAGATAAGTCACTACAGTGAAAGAAGACCCTTGGTCAGATCTTAATTCATGACACGCCTTCACTTGATGTTGTAAACATGAATTGAGAAGGTGGGCTTCACTGTGGGAAGGCTTTTGACACTGTCTCCCTTAATGTCCTCACAGGGAAGCTTAGGAAGTATGGCTTACAACTGATTTGAGAACTGGCTAAATGACAGGGTTCAGAAGGTTGTGATCAGCATTGCTGAGTCTATGTGGAGGCCTGTAGCTAGTGGTGTTCCCCAAGGGTCAGTGCTGGGTCCACTCTTGTTCAACATGTTCATTACTGACCTGGAAAAAGCTTGCTGATGATAGAAAAACTGAGTGGCTGACACACAGCAAGACTGTGCTGCCATTCAGTGAGACCTGGAGCAGGCTGGACAAGTTGGGCAGAGAAGAGCCTAATGAAGTTAAGCAAGGGCAAGTGTAGAGTCCTGCACCTGGGGAGGAATAACCCTATGCATTAGTACAGATGAGGGGCTGATCTGTTGGAAAGCAGCTCTGCAGAGAAGGACCTGGGTATCCTGGTGTACAAGTTCTGTATGAGCCAGCAGGGTGCACTTGTGACCAAGAAGGCTGATGGTATCTTGGGGTCTATTAAGAGCAGTATGGCCAGCAGTTTAAGTGAGGTTCTTCTCCCCTTTACTCTGCCCTAGTAAAGCCACTTCCAGAGTATTGTGTATGAGGAAGAACATACTTTGAGGATGACAGAGTGTTGGAACAGGCTGGGCAGAGAGGTTGTGGAGTCTCCTTGAGATATTCAAAATCTTCCTGGATCAGCCTGCTTTAGGTGATTGTTTTAGCAGGCGAGTTGGACTAGATGACCTCCAGAGGTCCCTTCCAACCCCTATTGTTCCGTGATTCTTGCATGCAATATTGCTATGATCTTGCTTTCAGAACAAAGCACACACAAACCTGGACTTTTTTTTGCATCCAGGGGAGGCTGGATAGAGCTCTTGTGAAAGCAAGCAGAAGTTTTTTTTGTGTTACAATCTGTTGTTGAGAAAGGTGGATCAAGTGACTGGCTGCTGCGCTGCATTGCTTGACTTCCTTTTGCCCTTGCTGGCAATATACCTGAACGTTGCTTGGTTTCTATTGCACAAAGGTTGTAGTTAACCCATAACAGTTTGTCTAATGAACCATTTGTTCTCAGTAGGTTACACTTTAAAGCCTTTAATGAGATATCAAGTGAATTGCAGTGGTTGCCACTGATGGCCAGGGATGCTGAAGTGCTGCCAAAGCAGTGCTGCTTCAGGAGTACTAAGGTAAAGCTCTCGTTCAGAGCTTCCTATCATTTAAGCAACAAAGCTGTAATTACATAAACAGAGCCATTTCACCCAGCCCAACCTGTCATTATGGATTCTCCAGCTAATCCCTCCATTCATCTTAATGGTGCAGAACTTGTGCTTCATGTCACTCTCTGCCTTTGTTCCACTCCTTCATCTCTTGAAATGTCTGTCATGAGGAAAGTGTTTATCTTGAATTATGTGTTGAAGGAGGTTAGAGTGCACACTTCAGAAGCTTGGCATGAAATTCCCTAAACAAACCTTGCCAGTTGTTTCTTGAAAATAACCAAGGTATGGATTTCAGATTAACATTGTGCATTAGTGTTTTTGGAAGCACTTGAAAAATAATGTCTGTGGTGTTGGTGAATAAAGGAGTCCCGCTGAAGTGCACGTGACATCCACACTATGAACAGATCAGCTTATCCATTGTAATGAATATTATTATGATAAATGTTATCTTAATGCACAATGATTAACAGTTATTTCAGAGACTTTTTATTAACCCAAACATTTACTTGTATTACACACCGACTTAATACGGCGCAAGATTAGAGCACTTTTCTACTTGGATGTTTTTGCATTGGGCTCATGGTATTGTGTTGCTGTACAAACACTTGCAGGACATAACATACCTGGGGTGGTGGAGAGCACAGAATGAAGGCTCAGGGACCCACCAGAGCTGGAGGCACAAAAAAAGATTACACTAGGAACTGCAGAGAGTCTCTGAGTCACAAGCAGCTTGCTGCGGTGGAAGGAAATGTTTTCACTTCAGCCTCTCTGCTTCTTTTTTACCCAGTGGCTAGCTTTAATTTAAGACGTGGTATTTTCCTTACCCTTCAGTAAGAGACAGTTTCTGATGGTTTTCTTCAAGTTGCTCATAATATTCCGATTCTATTCCTGCAGCTAGTTATGACTATTCTTATGTGACACTTATTTTCCTGATTTATTAAACAAATAAATACATCAGTAGTAGCTGTAGTTCTGTGTCTATATAGTATTAAGATGCCTGGAAAATTTACTGGGGGGAAGGAATACATAAGCTCAAGCACATTTTTAAGAAATCAGGTATTTTCAGGAAGAATTTGGGGTTTTCAAGGTTTGTTTTCCCTAAGTTCATGTGTAGTAACAAGGAGAACAGGCTTATTAAATACTTAAATGCTTTCTTAGAAGCAAGGGTACTGCTTCTTCACTTCACTTAGGTTCTTTGCTGTTCAATTTTCAGCAGTTTACAGAGGTGTATGCACTAAATTCAAGAATGTGAACTTCTGTTTGAATCAACAGGATTATACATGCTCAACGCTGAAACTGTGCACCATTCTCACTACAGCCTCTAATGTGTTCTGCAATCAAATAAGCAATCCTCTGCTTCCTTTTCCCACAGTTCTTTTTTTGTAGTTCACAAATATCACATTGTCAGATTTCTGTGGGATTGAGGATTTCTGAATGGCCGATAACAGTATCAAGCTAAAGCTAGAAATGCAGGTAGTACTCAGCAATAGATGTAGATATTGATGATTTCTGCTCTCAAATAAAATTCTTGCAATCCTGTTAACATCAGTGAAATGATCAGCTTGTATTTGAGCTCAGGATTAGTTCTCTTTAGGCTCTGATATTAAATTGAGCAATCTGTGTGGGTACTGCACCTACTCTAAAAATAATGTCAAGGTCTTACAGATCCTCATTAAAAGTAAGTATAAACCAAAAGAATTGAACAAGACATCTGTGGGGTTTGAAACATCCACATTTATTTTCCAGAATACAGGGGCTGTATGCTGAGTACATTTTAGAGTTACTGGGGTTTTTTCCTTTCAACTTTAGTTCATTTATTTATGATACAATCATAGTAAATATGATGGTGGTAAGTGCCAAGTCTCTGTCATGAGGAGCATATGATGGAAGTGCTAAGTCCATGATGTTTGCTTATTAAAATAGCTCCTGTGCATGAAAACAGTTCTGTTGAAAGTTGGATCGTTAGTAAAATCAGCCTTATTTGAAACAGGGGCCAAGCTAGTGCCAGGTCTCTGGCACTAACTTTGCTACATCCTTGCCTAGTGCTGGTGACTCCATTGACTCTCTTGGGTGAGGACTTCCTGTGTGGCTGGAGGTGTATTTTTCTTCACTATTCCTAATCCTACCAATTAAAAAGCTGTCCCATTGTCAGTCTAGACTAGTCACACTCACGGAGTTGCCTATAGTCATGACATTTTCTAGAACAGAATTGTTTCACCAAAACATGAATGTTCAGTTTAGTTTGTTTTATCACAGGGTAACAGATCATACCATCTGAAATGACTTTCAAGATGTTTAGTTATTTTATTAGTGAAATGAAATAACTTCTGGGAAGGATCATTAGGGACCTGTTGGATGGGGTGAGCACAGACTGAGCAGAGGGAATGTGAAACCACAGCAGAATCAGAGCAGCAATAACCCAAGCTACCTGTGAAAGTCTTTAGCTGTGACCAAACGAAATCTCTCCATAGTGTGCCAAAAGATCTCAATGAGGTTATTGCCTGAAGGGTCATAGCACTTTTTGTGGATTCCTGTTGGGGACTGGAGATAAAACTCATGATGGGTTTTAATGGGATTGGGAGAATGTTCATGATTTGGTTTGGGATGTTTTTTTTGGGTGAGGATCCAATGTTAATGAAGGTGAGTCAGGAAGGAGAAAGCATGGGAAGGCAGAGGGGGAAAGTGGTGCTTGGTAGGATCTTGTCACTTGTAAGAAGGCTGCTGATTGTTACATGACTCTGAGCACCCCACTTGAACACTGCAGTCTCTACTCTATAACCTGTTTCCAGGCATCCCCTACATACTCTCTCTGCTTTGAGCCTGCCTGTGTGAACCCTAGGAAACATGGAGGTGGTCTGAGTGCCAGCTGCTGATGCAGAAGGCTGTGTGTGGATGTGGGGTCTTCCAGGTGCAGGGGATGGTGGGGCTGAGCTCCTCTGGGCAGCTGCTGGTCCCACCAAGCATCTGGGCTAGTGTGGCTGCTGCTCTGCAGGACTTTGAATGCCTGTGCTGTGGCTGTTTCATATGTAGGCTTTGGAAGTCAGGGATTACAAATAAAACTGTATGGTTAAAGACTGTTTATTTTCAGCTTGTTTCATATATGAAAGTAACTAGCAGGTGACTAATAAGAAAGAATTTTGTCCCCTGCCTTAAGTTGATTTACTGTTATGAAAGCAAACACAGATTTCCTCTCTTGTAGACTTGGTGCTTGAGACTGCACACAGGGTTTTGTACAGCATTCCTGAGATGCCTGAGTAAGCGTGTGGACTCTTTTATGTAAATAACAGTGCACGTAAAGGAAGATGTCTGCATGATGAATGTTGGGTTTGGGGGGTTTTTTAAGTTTAATTCTACATGGATTTTGTGAAAGAAATACAACATCATGCAAATCCAGGTGGAGAACTTTGATTTTTGGTGAAAGAAGATAAAAGTTCTACTCAGAACAGGAGAAATTTTGACAGTTTCTCCAAAATGGAGTTTGCTGAAAGATAAAGTAGACTGCATCTATCTACCAATACATGATTATATAACTGTTTGTAGATATGTTTAATATTTTCCTTCTATTGTTAGCAGCTAATGAATAGATAAAAGTTCTCACAGTCATTAGAAGTGTTTTTTGTCAAGGCACTTTAGGAGCACAAGTCTAAATGCAGTAGGTTGTTGTCAAGTGTCTTGTGTGCCTGGAAAAGCTGAACTATAACACCTAGCAGCGTGCCCTTGTGGCCAAGAAGGCCAAGGGTATCCTGAGGTGTATTAGAAGGGGAGGGGTTAGTAGGTCCAGAGAGGTTCTCCTCCTCTGTAGTGTACCCTGGTGAGACCACATGTGGAATACTGTGTCAAGTTCTGTGCTTCACAGTTTGGGAAGGACCTCAGGGAACTACTTGAAAGAGTCCAGCACAGAGCTGATTAAAGGGAGTGGAACATCTCCCTTATGAGGAAAGGCTGAGGGAGCTGGGGCTTTTTAGCTTAGAGGAGGCTGAGGGGTGACTTCATTCAGGTTTACAAATATGTGAAGGGTGAGTGTCGGAAGGACAGAGCCAGGCTCTTCTCAGTGATGTCCAATGATAGGACAAAGAGTGCAAGCTGGAGCACAGGAGGTTCCATGTGAATATAAAGAAAAACTTTTTCTCTGTGAGGGTGACAGAGCACTGGAACAGGCAGCCCAGAGAGGTTGTGGAGTCTCTTTCTCTGGATACAGTCAAAATCTGCCTGGGTGCATTCTTGTGTGACCTGCTCTGGGTGATCCTGCTCTGGCAGAGGGGTTGGATTATATCATCTTTCCAAATCCCTTCATTGCCTAACATTCTGTGATTCACTGAAGTCAATGAGGAGAAGGTTGTTTCTTAATTGCACTTAAACTTGGAGAGTTTCAAATGGCATGGTGCTTAGCCTCATGGTGTCAATCAAAAAAATGTGTGAGTTGAATGAGAAATAAAAGTTTCCCTTCCAGGAAGTTTCTAACATGCAGCCCCATGAATATGCTGCAATATGTTGCTGTTCAGAGAAAAGGGGGAAAAAAAAAGGGCAGTAAAAATGGAATCAATTCAGCTGTTCATTCTCTCTGACATTGCAACACTGAACCTGTGCTTGTGCTTTCGCTCTGAGGTGTTTGTGAAGGCAGTGGTGCGTGGAGCATACATGGGAACCCGGGAGGTGGTTCCGTTAGGGTTATGATTGTGCATCAGTCTGTATAGAAATGGCATGTGGCAGTCAATGTGAGTCCAGAATCTTCATATGGTTTATACAAGAGTTGCTTTGGAGCACAGATTTCAGGTGTAGGCATGCCTTATTCAAGAGGGCAAAGAACAAACAAATTATAGAGTGGGTTTTTTTTTTCCTTCTAGAGAGCTATTAAAAGCTTTAAATCACTCCATTTCGCTACAGAGTATTTTATATACTCACCAAGTATTAGGGAAACCAATAAACATTTTAGAGGGCTTTAAATGGTATTAGAGGTATTATTTTTTTTGTGCTTATATAAGGTATAAGTACCTTAGTTCAAAGGTAGGGCTTAGAGAGTGTCATAAACATAATCCTAAATGAACTAAAATAGATTTCTCACTCATAAGTATGTCACAACTTGTAGGTTCAAGACAGTGAATCTTCTTAAGCGTTTGAAATATGCATTTACATCTTTCACTGGAAATTTTGGGAATCTCGCATTTTCAGATGTGAAATTCACATTTTAGGCCTGCTGTTGTATTCTTTAGAGTATTATGTATCCTTCCCAGTCAGGGGATATAACCATATGTGGGTGGATAAAGGGAACAGTTGGTGGAAAGCAGAGGAAAACATTTTGATTAAACATCTGAGCAGTTTGTGAGATTTTTGTTGTTGTTTTGCAGATTGTTTGTTTGAATGTTGAAAACTCTTTCAGGAACTGAAACTTAGTGCACAAGTCACAGATGAAATGCCTTCAAAATAGAAGATGCCCTATTGGTATGCTGGCTTGATATGTGTGCACAAGACAGGTAGATTTATCTGTGTACTGTGTAACATGCATAAGCCAACTCAGATGTCTGGAGATGTCTACGTGATGGATCACATAGCCTCATGATAAATTAGATCATTCTCTGTGTAGCTGAATACAAACAATGTGTGTGCTTTGTGCCCAAAAACTTGTTGTAAGCTGCCTTTGAGACTTGCTGTTAAATGGTTCTCACAAAGGTATAAATAAAAGTGGAAATAGCAGCATCCTGGTATATCAAAGAGGATCTTGCTATGAAGGTGGAGCTAGGTTTCTTATTGAGATGCCCAGAAAGGTAACAAGAAACAGTTATCATGAATTGGAGATAAAAGGAAAAACCAAAACCAAAATCAAAACCAAAACTGTATGAGGCTAATTAAGCAAACAGATTATTCAGGGAGGTTGTGGAGCTTCTGCCTTGGAGGTTTTCAGTGTCCAATAGGATAAAGTCCTAAACAATGGGATCCAAATTCAGAGAACAAGTCTAGACTGGAGATGTCCCAAGGTCCCTTTGAACTTGAGGGCTTCTGAACTCAGTCAAATTCTGCTTTCAATTGTACACCATTTCCTACATCAGGAGTTGATGACTGTCATTCCAGCGTAGCTGTAGTGTAATTTACCTCTCATTTTATAAATAGAAACCCTTGAAGGTTTAAACATGACATTAGTTAATTGCAGTATTTTTTCAGTGTCTTGTAAGATGCACCCTTTGGAATTATTATCTGACGTTCCTTGTCATCACAAAACTCTGAGCCTGAGCCTTTGCAGTTGTATTTAAATTTTTCTGCTATCACTGGAAAACAGCTTTTAGCTCACAGTGCCTTTGAATCCTAAACAACTTCACTTCTTACTTCTCTGGGTCCTCTTTGAGCTGGCGGGTAGGGGGAGCTGTTGGTTGGAGTTCAGGCCATCTGGTTAATATTGTTTTTCTTTCTTTATTATTATCCACTAGAGGACTGACTGTTTAAATGCTTGAGTGAAAAGACCATTTTTTCCAGTTACTGCGTTCAGAAAATATTAATTTGGGTACAGGAAAAGAGAAAGGAAGCATGAACAACAATCTCTTGATGTTCAGCTCCAAACTGCAACAGCTTTATCCTTGGGACGAAGTAATTAGTAACATGCCTTTACCTAGTACTGCCACAGGTCCTTTGAGGCTTGAGCTAAGTATTTGTAAATAGGATCTAGCCTTGAAGTGATACCTTGATAAACTTCGTTGTGCAGATCATAAAACCAGCAGGGTTCATTTGTATTTCAAATTGTGCTCTGTTCCAGCATTTGGAAAGTGTTTGATTTGGCTGCATATCCTTCCCAGCTCCCACCTTGGTTTGGGTTGTGCTTTTTTCCTCTTTTCCTTTTCTGTGCTGGATGGTGCAGCTGAAGCAGTACTTTGCTTCCTATGCTTGGCTAAGAGCGGAATGAGAGAGTTGTTTCTTCCCTGGGGGCTGGTGTGGGAAGGAGTCAGAAGTGTTTTTTCAAAGGGTCTTTCAAAGTCAGGAATAATTGATGCTTTTTGAATTTTCCACACTGTGGTCTGTAGCTTGCCATCAGTCATGTTATGTGGGTTTTGCCCCTATCTGCTTGTTCCTAGGAAGTTTTAGGCATTCATATGATCTTCACCACCAAGAAGAGTCTGATGTCTTTTATGAAAACCTGGAAACAAAGAGAAGGCAGCCAAGTAATGCCAATGTTCAGATCTCATAATATAAAACTCTTGTTCGAGTGTTGTGTCTGGTGCCATATGATTTAAAGGCAAAGCCTGGGAGCAATAGCTGAGGAAAGCATGTAAACACAAGAGATGTGCCTCACCAGCCTTGTGCCATGGAGTGCAAAGAGGCACCAGCTCATTTTCAGGTGCATTGTTGAAGGTAGTGTAGCTTTCTCAATTGAAAACTGCTTGTGCCACAGTCAAATGACCACCCTTTGAGGGCACATACTTCTGAATGTACTCTGTCTTTATGGCAAGGATCCAAACTGCAGCCACGCTCAAAGTGTAAGGCCTTGAGCTCAGATGTTATTATACCTAAAATGAAACATTTAAAAGAATTGAAAAGAAGACCACATGGCTCTTACGTTTCTTGTCTAGCTGTTAGAAATGATCTGCCCACTTGTGCATTTGTTTCCCACTCAGACACAGAAATTATGAGCAATTATAAGCTCCGAGGGTGAAATGTGCTTGCCCGGACTGCAGGCTGACCCCTGCAGAGGGAGCTGGCGTAGAGGAGTTCCCGCAGGCTCTTCCCCAGCTACCTTGGGCTGTTGGAAAGATTTGGTCTGCATGCAGATGAGCCTTTTCTGTTCCTATTTCCTCAGTTTGAAATGTTGACTCTTTGCTTGCAGATCATCTTTTGATCCTTCTTTGTCTGCCCCACAAACTTGTAAATCATGTCATTCACGTCCTCATGATTGCCAACTGTATTAATGTTTAAAAATAAAGCAAGCCAGTGTATTTTCTTATGGCAGACATCCTGGAGCCCTCTTTTTTGGATGTTATAGGCATCACACTACACAAGGGCCAACAGAAAATTCCTAGGCATAAAATGATGGAAACAAATTTATGTGTAAGATATCCAGTTTTCAAAACGAAGGGGGGGTGGGGGATGGGGGGGGGAAAGGAGGGTTTTGCAAATTGGGAAACTTTTTTGGGCATCAGATGTTCAAATAAACGGCCCTGCTTCAACCAAAACTTCAGTGACTCATAATTGTATCTGTATAACATTTCTCCCTCCCACTGAGCTGTTTTGGCTTTTCCAGCTGACTAATAAGAGTATCTGACAGTCGTCTTTATTTCTGATGTGCTGGAAATGTACTCAAAGATTTCCAAAAACATTTTTAAAACAGGCATAATATTATTGAAGAAGAGCTCATGGGATCCAGGTGCTATTTACTAAATGATTTCTTACTCCCCACTGTATTAAAAAGTAAAAAAGAATGAAGTCCTTCAAATTTATTTCAGTGACTTAAAAAGATTTGACAGGCGTTCTGCTGGTGAGACTTGGCTAATTATTGATCCTTTGTTTTCCAGGGGTTGTTTCTTTTTAATTTGGCAACAGGTGTGTGTGTGTGTGTGTGTATATGTATATGTATATATATGTGTGTTTGTATATGTATAAAATGATAATAAATAAAGTAAATAATAATAAATAAAATAAAATGATAAAACTACCTGAAAGGTGGTTGTAGACAGGAAGGGGTTGGTCTCTTCTCCCAGGCAACCAGCACCAGAACAAGGGGACACAGTCTCAAGCTGTGCCAGGGGAGGTTTAGACTTGAAGTGAGGAAAAAGTTCTTCACTGAGAGAGTCATTCGTCATTGGAATGTGCTGCCCAGGGAGGTGGTGGAGTCACCGTCCCTGGAGGTGTTCAAGGGGAGATTGGACGTGGCACTTGGTGCCATGGTCTAGTTGTGAGGTCTGTTGGGACAGGTTGGACTTGATGATCCTTGGGGTCTCTTCCAACCTTAGTTATACTGTGATACTGTGATAACACGTTTATCTGTGCAGACCTGAGTAGACACTTGATTTTAGATGTGTAATTCCAGAGTGAACTGATTGCAGATTCTGATGTTGTGTTGCCATACTCTTCCCATTGCATACAATCCTACATTTATGTTTTACTTTGAGAAGCTTTTGCCTCACTTGTGACATACTGTAAGCTTTAGCAGGCACAAAGGTTCTTCTTTTCCTTTTCCCTGTTTTATTTGAACTATAAAGTATTAAAAATGATCACTTATTTTATGCCAGCTGTATTGCTGCGAAAAACCTGTGGGTGATTGCTTAAATGGTAATTGTGTGTGAGAGTTCCAGAAGCTGAAACCCAAACTTGCCAAGCAGCAAGAATAATAGGAAGGCAACACTGGCAGTATCTGGGATCTTAGGGCAGAAGGAAAGGGAAAGACAGCTGGACAGCCCACTTCTGGGACTACCCTCAATTCCAGAATATTATCAGAGGTCTGTCTCTCCTTAGAGGGAACCACTTGGGGCATGATCTCTCCTGATTTCTGGGATATGAACAGAAAGCTGTAATAGGCTTCCTGCTGATCATCCTTTCAAATTTAGCAACTCACAGATGTGGTGCATTCTCTCAGCCCAGTCAAGGAACAGTTTTCAGTTGCAGGCCAGTTTTCTGTTCAGCAGCTGTGCTGCTGCGTGGCAGTGCAGTGAAGGGCTGAGTAATGGGTTCTTCCTTCAGCTGTGGTGGTATTTGATGGGGTGGGGCTTGCCTGGCTGCATAAACCAGGATTTGTTTTTCCTTCATTTCTTTAAGCACATTCTTACTTCATTTTGCTACTTTAAAATTATAGGCTTTGCATTGTGAACTCATGTGAATTCAGGATATACATCTTTTCAGGAGCTTGCACAATCTTGCATGTGTTTATATATTATATTGGTTTTTAAATACAAACATTGGCAGTAGGATTTCCAAAGCCATCGTACTTGATTCAGAACACAGAGGAATGCAAACAGCTGTTAATGCATCTTTGCATGTTCTGGTCATTTCACTTTCATAAATATCTAGCAATGGATTCACAACTGACGAGCAAAACTTTGCAGGGTGTGCAAGGTGTCCATGCATGAGCATATAACTGCAGAGGAGACTTACTAAATGCGCATTTAACTTAACCACTATATGGTATATGCACAATTGAGAATTACAGGAGAGAGGAATAAGCCTGTGAAAGTTTATTTCAGCAAGCTGAGATTTGAAGGAATAGTTAGATGAATCAATCATGAGTTCGTCAGATCAAAACCGTACTTGTAGGATGTTTTGATTCCAAGAGCACATAGTCATGTGCAACAGTGGCTGGGAAAAAAGTATTCCTACATTTACTGCAGTTTTTCATAGTAGCTTGCATCTGGATTTTGGACTTCATTTCATGTACCCAGGATATTTAGCAAAGTTCATCCCTGGGGAATTTTTTACACAAGTGTAAAACATGCATTTTCTGAAGCAGCATCTTCCTGTCTGTGACACTGTGAGATGACATTCTATTAATGAGGGTTGAAAACTGGAAGCTATTGAGTGGGAAACTCTAATCAGAACAGCAACATAGTCTAGGCTCCTTCTGCTTCCATGTCCTTCCCTTGCATCAGTTGAAAACTCAGGCTGGCCCTTGGCATAAGTTCCCCTCTGCCCACTGTAGATGCTTAGTACTTCTTTAGACAAGCGGCCTCATCTTGGTATTTCAGTTCTTTATTTATACAACTGAGCTAGTACGCTGCTTTTACCCTGCTTTGACTTTCACATCTGTTTTATCTCCACCCAACAGAGCTCTGAGTTGGTCTTTATTTCCTCTTCTGTTTTAAAAAGAGCCTTGCTTGCTGGTATTCCCATACCAGGTGGGGCCCCGAACCATTGCTATAATAAATCAATCTAACAATAAATAATCATATTTTAAACCCACAATCCCCTACATTTCTAGAAGATTTTACACTGTCTGTGCACCCTATCATGAAAAAGGATCCTGCTTGCAATATTTCAAATAACTCATAAACATTTGATCAGAATTTATGGCAATAACCATGGTCTCAGACCTTTCTGCTGTGAATACATTCAGTTCAGTAGTATTTCAGTGTACGGTGTGTGGTTTTGTATAAGCTTTATGTCCTTTAAAAACAGAAGTTTTAAATTAAATGTGAAAACAGTGTGTTCAGCATATTGTATTCAGGTTGGGGTTTTTTGTTGTGTAATTTTTCTTTTTGGTGATTTTTTTTTGTTTGTTTGGTTGGTTTGTTGTTGGTTTGGGTTTGTTTTTACTGCTTTGCAGGCTGTGTTTCCAGTGTATCAGTCTTCTCTGTGACTGTGCATAAGTACTTTAAAAAGCCTTGTTGGGAAGCTAGACACCTTGGTGGTGTTGGCAAAGCCACGGGGTGATGGACCAGCGTCTGCTTAGGTGTGATGGCTGACACCTGAGTGTATCTGGTGAAGTGACACAGGGAGGGCAGGTGTATGGCTGCTGGCCACTTGTGGAACAGGTACCATGTCTGCCTCAGGGAACACTGAAGGCTGGCACTGTTGCAATGATGGCAGCTGCCTAGGGCAGCTCATGCGCTCAAGAATATGCCAGGGAATTTCCAGCAAGCTTTGAACTGGTGGAGCAAGTGAGCA
Organism: Dryobates pubescens; assembly: GCF_014839835.1. Taxonomy (NCBI): domain Eukaryota; kingdom Metazoa; phylum Chordata; class Aves; order Piciformes; family Picidae; genus Dryobates; species Dryobates pubescens. Next base: position 40,070,610 of record NC_071615.1, read on the forward strand.
AGTTAAAAATACTTAGATTTTTGGTTGAATTCAGCATGGCCTGATGTGTTAAGAATCCCATCCACTGGCAAGGCTTTCCCCAGGGGACACTGCCAAACTGCACTAATAAAGGCAGGAGTTGAAGTACACCAAACAGGTAAACTTTGTCCTCTCATGGAAAAGGCAGGCCTGTCCTTCCCCCAAGCTAGTTGTCATTCATGTGGCTCCTGATAAATCCTGGGAGTCTACTGAGACAAGCTGGGAACCTCATGTAGATCTATGATTCATTGCTGGTTCAAAAAAGTTGCATTATCAGGCCTCCAAAGATGTCCTAGAGACCATCCTAGAGACCTCTGCCATCAAAGGCAGTTTGGTTACTCTTGAGCTCGAACCAAGGAGTAGCTTTACACCTGCTCCCTGCAGTAGTTCTTAGTGCTGTAGCATGATGGGGTGGGCAGTTCTACTGAAGCAGTTATATGCATACCAATTATTTTTTTAATTATTGTTTAAAAATGTTGCTTCTCTGGTATTGTATTATATTAATTGCTGGGTGCTTGTTCATTCTGTAGTGCCATGACAAGGGCAGATTGCCTTTTTACCACATGCAAGTCATATTTAATAGTGAAGCCTTCTGAGAGAGGTGGTGAAAAACAGTATGGTGACATCATCAAGACATTTGTTATTATCACTAAATAAATTAAATAAGAGCAATTTAAAATAGTTTTATCTGAAGGGTAGATGAATTCTTGTTTCCACTGGCATCAGTGCAACTTCTGCTAATTTAGTGTATACTATATGGTCCATAGCTCTTTACTTTCCTTCTTGATGTCATTTCAGAAGAACAATGGGAATTTCAAATGAATGGAAGACACAGAACTGAAGAAGTGAAGCATTTAGGAATAGTGTGGCCAGCAGGAGCAGGGAGGTCATTGTGCCCCTGTACTCTGCATTGGTTAGGCTGCACCTTGAGTACTGTGTCCAGTTCTGGGCCCCTCAGTTTAAGAAGGACATCGAGACACTTGAACATGTCCAGAGAAGGGCAACAAGGCTGGGGAGAGGCCTTGAGCACAAGCCCTATGAGGAGAGGCTGAGGGAGCTGCGATTGTTTAGCCTGGAGAAGAGGAGGCTCAGGGGAGACCTCATTGCTGTCTACAAGTACCTGAAAGGTGGTTGTAGCCAGGAAGGGCTTGGTCTCTTCTCCCAGGCAACCAGCACCAGAACAAGAGGACACAGTCTCAAGCTGTGCCAGGGGAAGTTTAGGTTTGAGGTGAGGAGAAAGTTCTTCACCGAGTGAGTCATTTGTCATTGGAATGGGCTGCCCAGGGAGGTGGTGGAGTCGCTGTCCCTGGAGGTATTCAAGAGGGGATTGGATGTGGCACTTGGTGCCATGGTCTAATCATGAGGTCTGTGGTGACAGGTTGGACTTGATGACCTTTGAGGTCTCTTCCAACCTTTGTGATACTGTGATTTAATGAATTGTAATCTAAAAATAAAGAAAAACAGTAAATTAAGCATACATTTTATATGCAAGTTCTATAAAAAATAGTTTTCTTAAATGGTATAAAAAAAAGTATCATGATGCTCTAAAATCCTGTAATCTTTCATTGTAAAGATCAGTAGGGCAACCAAACCACAGTTTTAGATTCAGGACTTTTGGCCTTGATTCCTGAAGCAACAAGACTAAAATGGTAACAGCCTCTGCCTTTAAAACAGTTTGAGAAATTTCAGCCAGGTTTAGCAGAATAGCAGAAGTCTGGAACTCATGACAGAAAGACTGCAGCCCAGGCAGTGACTGTGTGATGGCTTGGCTTGCTAATAGCTTACCCTAAGCATTAGCACTGTTAGCACTAGTAAGGGGTAAGCTGTAAAATTTTAATTTGTCTTCATTGTTCAAACAAACTAATTTTAACCTGGCCTTTTGTTTTTAAAAAGCACATAGGTACACACAGGTCAAAGTGTTAGGTACTGTTTTTGTGTTGGATTGGTTGATGGGTTGGACGAGATGATCTTGAAGGTCTCTTCCAACCTGGTTTATTCTATGTATGTATTCTATGTATTCTATGTTTGGTACAATTAGAGTAGAAACTGAATTGGGGGGGATAAGAAAATACATATATGTATTCTAGTGAGTACGGACCTGTGTTCCTCTTTGCTCACAGTATTAGAAATATGTCTATTTTTAAAGCTAAATACAAAATATTTTGAGGAGTCATGGATAAAGAAACTATTAATTCTGTCAATTTGTTTTCGTGACTCTTTGGAGGATCATCCACTGACTCTGAATTACACTGCACACTCACAAATTCAGACCGGCTAACAGCCTGAATTAATCTTGCTTGCCTACTTTAAGTTCCCTCCTGCTACTTTCTGCTGCTGAGGGCAGTGTGCAGTTGGTCTTTCAGGCTAACCATTAAAGATGAAACAGCGTGCTTCATTTCTTTTGACCTTGGTGTCAGTCAATTTGAGTAGCAAATCACTGCTGTGTACCAGTTTTAAGCACTCACCCATAATACAGGCATTTTTCTTGAAGAGCATTGTATTTTTTTTCCTCTCCTGATCTAGTTCAGTACCTGAGTCTGCAAATAGTCAATTTGAATGTCATTATACATAAAAACTATGAAACAAAGGTTTTGAAGGACTTTTCTCAGGTTTTAAATATTTGCCTCTTTTTTTAAATTTTAATTTATTTTTAGGAATATTTTTGTTTTCTTTTTTTACACCCTGGGTTATTTCACGCAGCATTTGTGTTACTAATATATGCCAATACATCTCAACAGACAGTTCCAGTCACTGATTTGCATAGCTGCAGCCAAAACATTTCCCAGTTTGGTGCTGATATTACTAAGCAGTGTCACTCTCTCTTATAAAAATATTTTGTTGCTGTCAACTGCAGTAGGCCTTTTGCTCCACAGTTTCCCCGTGGAAGCTTCCGTGTTTCCTACTGTTATTTGCATGATGATTTTTCTAAACCTTAATGACTGAGATACAGTAAGAGAAAACCTTTTTATTAATGCTGTTTAACCTAGATTAAACATGTAAATTTTTAATGGTGAGCCACAGGGTAACTACACCAATATAGAGTATGAGAAAATAGTTATGCTTTATTTGTACTTCTTACACAGGTTTCTCTAAAACTCAAATTATCCCATGGCTAGGGGAAGACAATCTGTTAATGGAAACCTAGGCTGCTTTTTTCTTTCTTAAGGCCCAATTTAGACTAGATTTCAAAAACTAAATAAACAGCAGTCTGCCTGCCTATTAAAAAGGAGTGTGTCGGGTTTCTGTGCAATTAAGTCTTTTAAATAATCTCCACTTAAGCATTCACGAGGGACCATGTAATCTTTAGAGATTTACATTGCTGTCGCCTTTTGGCCCAGAGTGATGAGGCTATGCTAGGGTGTTGCAGGGTGGGAAGGATTTGCTCACTCAAATACAGCTGTAGGTAAGTGTGCACTGTGTGCCACCAACACCACGTGCAATATGCGCGTTTAGAAAATGGTGACAGAAAGGTTTTGTTTATGCTGACACTTTAGTCGATATGGAAGCTGTAACAGATGTGCTGACTGGTTAAATACAGGGTTTAAGTGGGGCAAGCTCACTCTGTCCAATGTGTCTGTGTTATAAAATTTACTTTATTAGAGGCATTGAAAATGTAGGTATACAGAAGATGTGTATGGCCCCTGTGCGTTGCAGCTCTGTTTCCTCAATCTCAGGGATGAGCATGACTCTCCTGTCAGTCTCTGCCTGCTGCCAGTTGCAGCCACTCTGGGTTGGGTTGTCTCGATCAAAACTAACAATAGAGACTTACAGGCAGAAAAACTTGTACAGGGTAGGTTTCTGAGCACACTGGAGCTCCTTGGGAAAAAGGCAGGGAAGCTTACAGACCTCACAGTGTGGAAGGAGAAACCTGAAGAGTTGGAAGTAGGAAGGTGTTTGAAAGTGGGGACTTACATGGCAGTGGTGTCACAGTGATCCCCTGGGCAGGGACAGTGGCACTGTGACTGGAAGCTATAGGATTGCCTCTTGGAGCTGGCTAGACAAGGAGACTGGGACAGGGGGAAATCCACCACAACACTTCAGTGCGGGGGAAGTGTAGAATAGCTGTGCTTGGATTGTTGCAAAGACTGTGCAATGCTAACCACTGCTTAAGGACCTAGGTCATCTCACAGGTAATACCCTAGATCAGCAACTGAGGAGTGGCTCCTCTTTACCTTCAGTCTTGGCACTGCATTTCTGCTTTGATGGATCAGTGAGCTACTACACATCTTACTAGGCTTCACAAAATTCAAAGTCAAGCATGTGGCTGCAGTGTGAATCCGAGGAAAACCTGTAAAGAAATGCCAGGAACCTGGAAAGAACTGTCTTTAGATGTGCATTGGTAGTCCCTGCAAAGAATAAGGTGTGAGTGAAGACTACAGTGTGATCAAAGAGGAGAGAATAAAAGACGTAGTGAAGCAGTGACTGCTGTAAGCAAATGTCTCATAAATTCTGTAGAAAAGGCCAGCACATAGAGGTGTGGTTAAAGATTCAGTTACAGGAGCCATACACAAGGGTATTGAAGTGAAAGTTGTGCTGTCAAGATTAATTTGGTATTTCCTGCCTTTTTAATCAAACCTCTTAAAGTTTGAGTTGCTGTCTACGTGTGGTCACATCCTGGTGTGCAGGTGTGTAGCATCCTATCACTACATCTGTGCTGAATCACTGTAAATCATTAGCGTTTTATGTGCCAAAGCCAAAGGAACATTCCCAAAGTCAAAATCTCCAGAGAAAATGACAGACTTTTTACATGAAATTTTTACTCTTGCAGTGGTTTAAATATATCAGAAGACATGTCTGGCTCAAGATGTTGTTGAGCTGAAAATAGTTGGAGACTGGGAAAACAGAATGTTTGTTCTTTTCTTACCCTTTCCTAAGTACCTGTGCATGAGTCACTGCATTAGGCTGGGTTCACAACTAAATTAACTTGTACTCTGACCCAGGACATCCATTCCTATGTCAACAGAACTTTAATAGTGCAAACTAAACAAAGGCAAATTATTGACGTGTTTTGACAGTTCTAATGCCAACACTAGTGATACCAGAAAAAAACAGCAACCGGAGAAAATAGTTATTGAAGCTTGCCAAAGTTGCAAGCCTCTTGCATTTAATTTTTAGGAATCAAATGAGAGAAAGAAATTAATTTAGTTGAAGTTTTGAAAAGTATACATTAAAAAAAAAAACAAACAGAAGATTTGAGAGTGTTCAGATATTTGTGATAGTATCTGGAAAGAACAGTCTTTGAAGACTGTACAATGCTTAGGATGCCCTATTGGTATTGCTGGCTCTGCTTTACCACGGGGAAATATTTGGCTTGGTCAGGCAGGTGGTCAGCGAAGAGATCATTTTGGACTTTTGGGGTCAACCCTTCAGATCCAGACCCAAATCTTTGCATGTGTGGAATTTCTTTGACTATTTTTCACTTCACTGATTTTAAAACAGCGAAATTGAGATTATTTTGGGGTTTTTTAAATTAAATGATAATTGAAAAAAAAAAATTGCTGCTGAACTGAGTCTCTCCATGCTATGTTTCAGCCCCAAGCAGATTTTTTTATGGCTGTGTAATAAACCCCTGCAAATGGGGTTTTATAATGGAAAATTCAACTTAACCTGAAGTAGAACAGCACCTTACAATAACACGTATTTGGAACCCTACAAAATCCCTTGCTCCCAGGGGTGGTTTTACAGTGCAAAGCAGTGTAATAACAGTTTTATTTATCATAAATACACAACACACTTTATGATGATTTGGTTGTGTTGAAAAATTTTGCCTTACAGATTTTAATAAAGCATCCTACTGGTAAACATATTGCAGTTGGCTTGCTTTTCTTTTGACTAGAAGTCGCAGCAGAATGGAGCAGAAATTACTTACTTTTAGAAGCTGGTTAATAAAAAATAGATTTCCTTTTCCTTTGAGTTGTTTATGAAGCTGCAAAATGACTGAGCATGTCACTGGTATGTGGCAGAGCTAGATTCTGCAGTTCAGCTGGCAATGAGTAAACCATTATGTTTAAGCTCAGTAATTTTATTCTTTTTTTTTCCTGAGCATGAAACACAATAAATGATCTGAGATTGCAAGGGTACAGTGAGAGCCGTGTTTCTTAGCCATATTCTGCCTGTAGTGAAGTGACATCAAGGTTTGCCACAAAGCAAAGCAGAATTCACATAGACAGCTTTGTTGCCCAGTAACTAACTAACATTTGTGACACCTTTCAAATAAGGATTATTGCATTTTCAGCTTTGCTTGTCTTCCCATTCTGTATGATTTATAAACTAGAAATTAAAAGTAGAAATTGGGATTTTAGTTTTCTGTATGTTGTTTTGTTTCACTATTATCTTGGTCTTATCTAAATTTTAATAATTTAGAGGGTGAGGGGTGGAAAGTGTTACTTGACTTAATCTTTTGGTTTGGAACCTTTAGGATTGTTTCAGTTAAACTTGGGAGAACTTTTGAATCAAAAATACGTTCTACACCAGCACTGTATACTTGTATGTAAGGTTATGGTGCTTGCAGCTGAAACTTCACACTATATGCAAAGCCCTTAAAACCTGGAAAAAGCTATCTAAAATGACTTGAATTATTATTGAACATCTACAGAATCAGAAATAAATGGTATTGCTTCTTCCTTTTTAACCATTCATACTATCATAGTATCAGTCAGGGTTGGAAGGGACCACAAGGATCATCTAGTTCCAACCCCCCTGCCATGGGCAGGGACACCCCACACTAGATCAGGCTGGCCTCCAGGGACGGTGCCCCAACCACCTCCCTGGGCAACCCATTCCAGGGCTTCACCACTCTCGTGGTGAAGAACTTCCTCCTCACATCCAGCCTGAATCTCCCCATCTCCAGCTTCATTCCATTCCCCCTAGTCCTATCACTACCTGATATCCTGAGAAGTCCCTCCCCAGCCTTCTTGTATGCCCCCTTCAGATACTGGAAGGCCACAATTAGGTCACTTCGGAGCCTTCTCTTCTCCAGACTGAACAGCCCCAACTCATTCTGAGACTCCTTTCCTGAGAAGCCAGGAATCTCTCCAAGAAATTCTCAAAATGCTATTCCTGCAAAATGTGAATGCAAACTGATATTTTGATTGCTTTTATTGGACTGTGAATTGAGCTGATGACTAGTAATGGTGGAGTATATACTTGACATTATATGTAGATCTAGAACCAAGTGAATGATAAACTAGGTACTAAGAGAATGTCTCAACTTTGAGTTTTTGTTGTAAAATATTGTTTTGTCTGCACTTGTAAATGGTTTTGATCCCCTTTCCGTTATAATAGTGAAATGAAAAGGAGATAAAAATAATGTGAAGTCAGAATGTTTTCAGTTATGGTTTATAGCCTGTGCCTGAAAATGTTTGGTTTATGGACCTTTGGTTTGTTTTGGTTGTTTGTGGGTTTTTTGTGTTGTTGTTTGTTTAGCTTGGTGGTTGTATTGTTTCTATTTTTTTCCCAGTATGGTAATCAGTTTCTTTCTCTCCTACAAATATTGATTTTACTGTAATTCTCACAAAGGCAAACACAAAGAATTTACTAAGAAAACAGTTGACTAGGCAGAAGCCAGATGTTTTTCTTTATTTTATTTCTAATATGATGGAAGATGTTTTGAGTGTGCCATAAAGACCAGTTTGTGTCAGTTTGTGAGCCAGGTAAGGCAGCACAAAGGAAAAACAAATGTTGCCCAGCAAGTACTTCTTTTCAGTGGTAATAATAGGTGGTGGTCCCCTGAAAAGTGATGGCACACAGTAAAACCTGCAGACCTAAACTGTGACCTGGCCTGACAAAAATCTCAGCGGTTTGAAAAATGCTAATAATGATTCTTTGAAATTGCTTCGTGGTTCAGCACTAAATGCTTGTCAAGTTCTAAAGATTTTCATTACAGATTGCAAAGGCTGAAAGAAGGGAGAAAGGGATAAAAAGAAGAAGAAAACACAAGTTGAGATTCCTGTGCAGTAGAAACAGCTCAGAGCTGATTCTAAGAAATTGTTTTTACCCTTGTCCTCTTAGTGGAGTTTGTAATAGAGAAAAAAGTTGCTTAACTTTTGTCATTAAAAAAATGGGTATTGTTTTGATCAATAATGCTTATATTAACCAGAAACTGTTGTCTCTGAATTCAGTGCACCTTCATCAAGTGGATTTTGTGGAAATGTTTTCTGCATTTTGTGCAAAGCTCTTGGAAGCAATGAAAATATTGTAAAAGGTTGGAACTTTACCTAGTTGTTAATTGGCAGGTTAAACTTTTATGGGTTTCTGGTACCCTGGCGATACATGACTATTAAAAATTGCAGGTGGTTCAGGGGAAAGGGGGAGCGGAGTTCCTTTGCTAGTAATATATCATAAAAGTATATATTTCATGTGCCTGTTGTGAAAGTGGAGACTTTTAATACTTTTTCACAATACAAGGTGATTAAAGAATCTTTATGGATCTCATTAACTGAAGTTTTTCTTTGTGAATGTTAAAAAAAGGTAACACGGATAAGAACACAAAAAATAATTAGCTTCTGTGATGCCTCCTTTGATTTAACAAAAGCCGTGTGGTATCAAATGGGCTTATTTGTTCTGAGCTGAAGTTTGTGCTTTTGCACAAAATTCCATTGATGATTGGGCCACTTTCCTTAATTCTGGCACAATGGAGCATAGGAAGTGAAAAGGTTGGGTTGTTGCATGCTCCAGCTACAATAAAATACTACAATGTGTTTCACAGAGTCACAAAGCCATGGAATTGTTGAGTTTGGAAGGAACCTCTGGAGCCCATATACTTTAACCTCCCTGCTCAAAACAGGGTCAGCTACTGCAGGTTGGTCTGGACCAAGTCCAGTCAGGTTTGAATAGGCCCAGAGTTGGGGACTCCACGACTTCTGTATTCTGGTGTTTGAAATATCCCACACCTCTTTGCAAGAGACTTGATTTTATTATTTTCTTATAATAATTTTGTTCCTTGTATCAAAACCAGCAGAAAGGTACATGGAGGCTTGTTTGGAATGGCCCACAGAGGCCAGAATGATCTTACTAATATTAGCCATATGGTAGAGTAGGTAGGTAGTTAGTAGTGAAGACAGAAGTTGTTTATGGTCAGACTTTGACGCGTTCTTAGTCCTGGGGCTGCACAGCATCTTTTGCAGAACACAAGATGTTCCAGCTTGTGAAGAAGGTACACCAGGAAGTGAAACACAACACTAAACTTTGAAAGAAAGCAATCTAGTCTGGTCAGAGCTATTCTGAGCCCTGCTCATCTAACTGTATTGATTTTTGAAACCCAGAGCAGAACCTCTCAGCTTTTTTGTGGAGATTCTTTGGCTTTCTTGAGAGTCCCTTCAAGGCTCTTTGGGTCTCAAGTAGTCCAGGGTGTCTGAGATAAATGAAAGAAAAGCAGTGTAGAGAAGTGGTAGTGTTTATCTGTGTTTCCTTGTACAGGGAAGATGTCTTCAAAGTCAGGAAAAGTGTTCCCTGCGTATGTGTGTAGATATGCATACATACCCATCAGGACAGCCTTTTAAAGACACTTAATTGTGAGAGCTATACATGTATGACTTCCTTCCCTAATGACATTGAGATAAGCACTGAAAATACTAACATGAGAACTTGAAAACTTGATTGTTGTTTGTACATGTCATAATTACTATTAATAAATTCACTGTTCTGATCACCCTAGAGACAGTGTCACTGGACATTACTGAGTGGGGAAGACTTTTCAAATCATGGAACAGCTATGAGATTCAGTCTGTTCCTTCTTGTCTGTGCTGAAATTCTGGTGATGAATATTGGAAACAACTGGGCAGGAACCTGGAATGTGAAGCATAGCAATTCAAGAATGAAATAAAAATATTTGGATAGAAATATCAAGATATTTTGGTTACTGGAAGGATCTTGATTTTTCTCTCCTTTTCAAAGATTTTATTGTTACAAGTACGGCAAGAACTTATACTGCATGTCTCCAAACACCCTTTGAAAACAGAAACAGTGATCATTTACATGTAACAAGTAGCTTTATTTATAAACCATAGCTTTGTCTCTCATACCATTGAAATGCAAGATTACTATCTTACATTGATCATTTTAAGGATGCCTACTCGTTTAAAATCCAATGGCTGCAAACAGAGAAGCAGAAGATTGCTTGAGTCGTAACTGGGAGCTGTCACTGTACTGGAAGAAAAGAGGAGTTCTTGTGCATTAGCACAAAGAACACATACAAAATATTTCTGTGCAGTTCTTGCTCTGTGATCTTCACAGAGCTTCAGAAAGTGCAAAGAACACAATTGCAAAACCACAAAGATTTAGGCTGGAAAATCAACATCTCAGTACAGAACAATGTTTGTGAGCAACTGTGAAGATACAAAAAAAACCCCAGAATTATTGTCTTGAAACAAAAAAGACTAACTGCAAGCATGCCCCCCAAAGGTATGTGTTTCTTAATGAAATAGGAAATTGAGTGTATTGTTTTTCCTTCAGTAAGAAATGTTATACTTGTGGTGGCACGGAAATAAGAACAACTCCCAATACTACATGAATGGGTTCCAGAAAGTTCAAAGTGTGCCACCAACGAAGCACTGGCTTGCAGGCACAGAAAGAATAAAATGGCCATTCAAGAACTGCAACAACATTTAATACTAGAAAATAAGGGTACCACTTTTACATTTATTCCATAGAGCCTCATTCCAGAAAACACTTTCATGAATAGAAGTCAGTGGCACTGCTTATATGCATAAAGGTGCTAATGGGCAAGAGCCTTTCCAAGGACTGTATTTGCTGTTTCTGTAGTTGAAAAGTTGCAAGAGTTACATTCACTCCCTTTTAAATTGCTGTTATAAAAGCCATGCAAATGCACCTGAAGCCTGCTTAGCTTAATTAAATAATTATAAATCCAATTTTAACTGTTGTAAAATAACTTTAAGTGTTACATCAGTATTTTATTTAAGCTATTTAACTAATTATTAAACAAGTAGTAAGTGTGAATGTGTTATCTTTGTTATTTACATGAGTTAAAAGGCTTGGAGCATTTTCTCCTTTATAACTAGTTATTTCTTTTCAAACTTGAGGTATGAAAGAAATGGGCACTCCATGTATGCTCACTTTCACTTAGTACATGTTGACATTATCAAGGCCTATAAAAAAATGCTAGGAATTTCGGATATGACTGATTTTGAAATGGGAGTTACAGATCTAAGATCTTTAAGGATAGGATTAGGATCCTTAAGGATTTAGGATCCTTAAGGATAGATGAGGCACAAAACCAGAGATTTATTGAATGAGGAGAGTGGACTCAAGGGGCCTCCAGGTAACAATAGTGTAATTAGCATGATATCATATGACTAAACAGCTCCTGTTCCTCCACCACCATTTTTGTACCCATACCAGAGCCAGGAGCAAGACCCTCAACCAGCCAAGATACCACACAGAGGAACTCAGCTCCAGTAAGGAAAGCCAGCCAGCACCCAGGGAGGATATTGGAGTGGTCATCAATTGTCTTCCTACCTAACCGGGGGGCCACCAGGCCCCCCGGCCTTTGTTGTCACCACCACCATCACCCAGTGTGTGCACACCATGGGCACTCACCGGTGATGAGAGGAGGATCCCTCAGCCCAGAAAGGCTCAGCTTAGGGCTTCTGCCTTTCCTGGGGGGAATTAAAAAGGGGAGTGGGCGGGGAGGGCCAAGTGGCCACACCTAGGGTGGGAGGAGACTGCAACAGAGCCCAGGTGCTCTGAGATTTGAGGGGAAAGTGGGGCAGGTGAGGGACTTTGAGCGTGTCAGGTAATGATAGGAATAGGGGGAATGACAAAAAAAAAAAAAAGAAAAAAAGAAATGGATAGATTCAGTTTGGATGTTAGGAAGAAGTTCTTCACCATGGGGGTGGTGAGACACTGGAACAGGTTGCCCAGGGAGGTGGTAGAAGCCTCATCCCTGGGAGTTTTTAAGGCCAGGCTAGATGTGGTTCTGAGCAACGTGATGTAGTGTGAGGTGTCCCTGCCCATGGCAGGGGGGTTGGAACTGGGTGATCCTTGAGGTCCCTTCCAACCCCAACAATTTTATGATTCTAAACCAATTTTGCAGTTTAAGCTGGATGTTAGGAAGAAATTCTTCACAGAAAGAGTGATTTGCCATTGGAATGGGCTGCCCAGGGAGGTGGTGGAGTCACCATCACTGGAGGTGTTTAAAATAAGACTGGATGAGGCAATTAGTTCCATGGTTTAGTTGATTAGATGGTGTTGGGTGATAGGTTGGGCTTGATGAATTCAAAGGTCTTTCCCAACCTAGTTAATTCTGTGATTCTGTGATTCTTATAAATTGTATTATTTGAGCAGTAAAGCTTGCTTCTTCCATGCTAATGGCTGCATAGAATATGAAGAGTGAACACAATCAGATCATGTTCTGTCTGTTAGCTTTCAGCTTGTTGCCCTTCAGGTTTCCTGCAGCAGCATTATAATTTTAATAGTATGTAAAATCAGTCCTTCATTAGAAGAAAGTTCTTAAGCCAGTGAAATGACATCTTCACATTACCAACAATGAACGCCAAGCAAATCTGTAATGAACTTCCTGTGCTACTACACATCAGTGATTCTGGCTTGTTTCCCTGATTTGTTTTGCCACTTGAATTTTCAGCACGGAACCCTTAATGCTCTTGTTTCCTCATACTGATACAGAAACTACTGTTGTTTCACATCTGAGTGATGTGAATTTAAATGGGCTGTGAACTAAGAAAAAAAATCTCTGCATCAGAGGTACGCTTGTAACGGAGCACTTCTGGGAGCACTTTGAGCAGAAGAACGCTTTGCAGGGACGTGTCTGTGAGGGAGATCCCAGTCCTTAGTCTTGAGAGTCTCAAGATTTTCACAATACACTCATGTCTGGCATTCCTATTTATATCTGTAGAAAACTGCCACTTGCTTTCAGCCTGTATTTTGGTACCTCTAAGCAGTCATGTATTATATTAAACGTTAGAACAAATGTTGGATAAAGCCATTGACATTCTGACTGTCTTGGAAGAGGAGAGCTGTTAGGAAATTTAATATCCTCACCCCAGAACAGGAAAAGTAATCTTGCAGGTTTCAGTAGACAGATGGATGTATACACTGTTTTATTTTTCTACATCAAGCTCAACATTCTCTTCATTAATCATTTTGGAATCTCTGCATTGCTATTTTTAAGAGCATAAAGAATTTCAGTATTATAACATGATCTGTGCTAGAAAGAGGGCAAATAAATGGTTTGCAGTGGAGATTTGCTGTTAGAAATACATTGGTAGAAAGTCAGGAGTAACTTTATAGTGCAGGACTACTGGGTGGGTGTTCAGTAATTTACTAAATTACAACAGGTTTAAACTGCTGGAACATTTTTATTAATACTCCTATTTGTTTTTACAATCCGGTTACTTCAGAACACAGGAGTTTATTCAAAACAGGCAGCTTGGATTTCATTTCTGAAACTATTTTGGTATTTTTTATGAACATTGAAAAACCAGAGGCTCTGTGTGCTAAAAAGAAAACAGACATTTTATGGCTTTCTCACTTCCCCCCCTCCCCCCACCTACTATAAGACTATACGTATTGTGCCAGTTTATTGAATAGAGGCAGCTCTGATCAGAGGCTGAGGGACCATGTACCCCATCTTTGGGAACTGCTCTTTTGCAGGAGCATGTGCAAGATATAAGGAGCTCAAGTGGTGTCCCTCATATGCATGCACATGTGTACATTTCTTAAGAAATGAACATCACCAAATTCAGACCTCTTATGAATTTACTAGAGTGTCACGTGTGTAAAACACAGAGAATCTGGTGAGATCAAGCATAATCTTCTGCTGTCTTAACACTATGGTTGGCTTGTTAAAAATGTCACTGGAGCTTAAGTTTGAGGATAGTCCTCTTTGCAATGCACAGGTTTACTGCAGAAAATCTGTTTTTAAGAGCATTACAAGTTTACTACACCTCCAGCTACTTTTTGTGCAGTTTAATAGTCAGTAAATTCAAAACATGTCATAGAGATACAGAACATGCAGCCTGAATTTCATGTCTGGGTTCAGATTCAAGCCTGTGTGATTGAAAACACAAGATTAAGAAAGAAAAAGGGTAATCTGTGCAGACTGATATAATTTCTCTCAATTTTACTATATGGATGGTAGTTAAGCCTACAGATGAACCTATTATATTAAGTAATTCAAAGGCATTTTGTCCTTGAACAAATTCAAAGGCATTTTCTCCTTGAACATGGTACCTGTAGAATCTATGTCTTTTTGCTAATGTGATGAAAACCAGAAAAGTGTCAGGTGGATATAGACAGTTTTAACATCTCATGTGCTGGAAGAGCATTTTCTTGAGCAGCATATATTCATATTGACTGTATAAAATACACTTGAGCTGTGGTACTCTTGGATGTTGTAAGTGAAAATATGGCTTGGGATTGTGCACAAATTCAGGGCTGATTCAGGAATTGGTTTTGTGGAAGATGGTATTTTTCTTCTTTTGAATCTTCACTACATCAGTGGTCACAGCATTATAGCTTCAGTTCTGGACATGCTTTTAGCTGTGTTGTAAAATGGAAACCAGGTGATAAATATTTGGGACAATTAAATGATCTCAGGAGTTGAACTCCTGACATAATAAAGTCAACAGCAGAACTCCCATTAACTGTAATGGGGCCAGGGATCCAAATCATCATCTCAGGACTTTGATCAAGAGTCATGGCATTTAACCTTGTTTTCATAGTAGATAGAGCAGGAAGGTGATTCCTTGTCATTAATCGTCTGGAGCGCTGTTCAAACGCTCATAGCTTGGAAAAGTAACATACACAGATGTTTTAAGGATTGTATTGAAGCCTTTATATATGTCCTCTTAAGAGGTTATATATTGAGATCTTTTGCTGAAATGTCTCAGAAAGTTGTTCACCATTTCCCACATTGCTAGCTGCCCATAACTGCTATGATATGCATGCATTCATGTACAGAAGTAGTATTTTAGTCTTACACAGATGTGTTGGTTGGTTTTTGTTTTGTTTTGTTTTGTTTTGTTTTTCTTCCCCCTGAGGGAGTCTCATTTATTACTGCTTTCAAGCCCAGATAGTTTAAGTGGAAAAATAAAAGTGCATAAATAAACCCTCCTGAAGTGGCAAAATCACTTACTGCTAGAAGATTTAAGATGCTGAGAATTTTAGTTTTAAAAACAATAGGAAAAGTCTTACTACTATTCACTTGTTTACTGCCCTTGTCTTTCTTTCAAGCACATAGTTTATGAATCTACAAATTATTGCCTTTATTGGAAAGTTTGTGTGTTACTCAAGATGACTTGTAAACTCGACTCAATCTTCCTTAGCAAGGGAAACAGGAAATACCAGAGAATGCTAGACTCAGTAAACCTATAAAATTTGAGAATGCAGCCCATTATTTCTAGAGACATTTCACATAACACTTTGGGAAGCAATGACTAATTAGTTTTTGGCTTTAACAATAACAGTTTTAGGGTATTTTGTTTTGCTTTTATAGCTTTCATATTAGGTGGAGGAGGGAAAGTGACTCTGAATGATGAAATATTGGCAGTGTATACACTTGCTTCTCAGTAGGAGCTCAGCTCTTTGATCCCTAGTACAATTACATTCATTGCCCAAGTTTTATTGCCATGCTGGAGAGTTAACAAGCGGCCACTACGCTCACGACAGCATCCTAATAGTGTTCTTTTGTTCAGTAGGTAATTGAATATTTAAAATTAATGTCTTAGATTCTCTGGATTCTTGGTAATAATTAAATGTTCCCAGTGTTTGGTCTTGACTACTTCACAGCAGTAAATAGAGTATTTACGTTCATCTGCTCTATCAAGCGCTCCAACAATGCTTCTGAGTGTTAACTGTAGCTAGAGCAACATTTTAGCTATTGTTCCTTTTCCCTGCCTGAATAGTGTGTTGAGTGTTATTCTCTGAATTCATAAAATGGCAAAGCTTGACTGCCAGAAAGCTCCACAGCTTTCTGACGAATATTTAAATGTGTTCTCACTTTGGGTTCTTACCACAAGAATGGACTTGCCAAGTACTAATTAAATCTAAAACTACATGCAAAATAACATTGCTAATTTTATTTTTCTTCCCCCTACCTTGTTATTTACTTATTCCTTGCTGATCCTTCACTTCAAGAATAGAATAGAATAGAATAGAATAGACCAGGTTGGAAGCGACCTTCAAGATCATCATGTCAAACCTATTAACCAATCCAACCCACCTAAACAACTAACCCATGGCACCAAGCACCCCATCAAGTCTCCTCCTGAACACCTCCAGTGATGGTGACTCCACCACCTCCCCAGGCAGCCCATTCCAATGGGCAATCACTCTCTCTGTATAGAACTTCTTCCTAACATCCAGCCTAAACCTCCCCTGGCACAGCCTGAGACTGTGTCCTCTTGTTCTGGTGCTGGCTGACTGGGAGAAGAGACCAACCTCTGCCTGTCTACAACCTCCCTTCAGGTAGTTGTAGAGAGCAACAAGGTCACCCCTGAGTCTCATCCAGGCTAAGCAACCCCAGCTTCCTCAGCCTCTCCTCATAGGGCTTGTGTTCCAAACCCCTCACCAACTTCATTGCCCTTCTCTGGACATGTTCCAGCAAGTCAGCATCCTTCCTAAACTGAGGGGCCCAGAACTGGACACAGTACTTGAGGTGTGGCCACACTGTTCCTGATGCAGGCCAGGATGCCATTGGCCCTCTTGGCTGCAAGATTCTAGTTGATACTTCAGCTAATTATGTGTAGGCTATATTCTATGGGTGCCTTTCTGAAAGGAAGCTGGGTGAGATGCCATTAGCCAGTAATTCGAACAAGAGACTGGAAATCGGAATGACCTGATTTCATTTGCACTTCCTCCTCTTCTGCTAAGTGACATTGAAAAAGTGGCTTTTCCCATGAGTGCTTTAAGTTTTCTCTTTACCCTTCTGTCTTTTAAACATAAGATCTGACCTGTTCTGTATGAAATGCTTATCACCTATCACTAGTATAGGCTACAGCAGTCAGACTACAGCCAACCTACAGTATTTATTTAAGTATAGCTTGACATCCAAGTATGCTTGAAGGTTTTAAAGAATTTCTTTCTCTTAATGGGAGAGTGTAGAAACATGAGCATGAGCTAAAATATAAATAATTACCCATGAATCTGAAGGGTTCCTATGTAATGTCATACAGAAGAAGGTACTAGAATTTATGCCACAAGTTACAACTAGTGTCATAAGTAGAAATGCAAATATCTTTGTGATAGTAAGTTTTCATATTATCTTAAACCCACAACCTTTTCATGTTTCCAAGTTCATCAGGCCTCACTAGAATAATCTACACTACAGATGGTTTTAATTTTCAAGGTTAACTGATAGTCTGACAGGTTGCACTTCTTTGCGCTCTCCAAATCATCCTGGCATGATTATCATTGCTCTTAAGAAAAAGAATGGAAAATAATATAGACAACTCTTTATTAAAAAGACACACTTTCTATTAAAAAGCTAAATCAAGATAAACCAGGGCTAACATCTATCTGATCAATATTTGTTTGCTCAGTTGACAATAACTAATTCAAGGAAGGTGTACTGGCATCAATACAAATTTATTTCTCTCAGATTAAAGAAAGAAATTATACACTGGCAGGTTTCTATGTGTTGTGATTATTCAGAAAGTGGTTGCTTGTTTGTGACAATGGAAGCATAACAGAAAATGAAAAAATGTCTCTTAAACATTTCTCTAGCTGTTCTAACAGTGGGATGCACCAGCACCTCTAGCCATACTGGTGACCTTCATTTTGGCAAGTGAGAGAAGGATCGTTCCATGCTATTGTATGTAACAGAGGTCTCAAAAGACATGAGGAGATGTGGGCTTAGGCTCATTAGTACAGTGGCTACTTAACCATTTAAACCTGGATAGGTTTAAAACTAGTTTCTGATCAGCACCTGAATCACTGACTTTAGCTCTGTACTAGACAATGGGTGCCGCAGAGCCTGCCAGGTATGGCTGCTCTAAATCTGTAGTATCAAACCTCTGGCCACCTGCAGATCTATAGTGTCCAGGGAATGGGTTCAAGCTGTCACAGTTCTCTTTTCCAGTTAGCTTTGATTTTAAGGTCTTTATTTTATATGGCTGCAAATAGATTTAAGCAATGTCTCAGTCAAGATGTTGTCCAAGTAGTATGACTTCGTTGACAGTAGCACTGTGACAGGCCGTATCAAAATTAATGTGTTCAGACTTGATGATTGATATCTGCCTTACATTTAATCTATTCCTTTGTTTTATACATTTAAAAATAAACACTTGGAGTGTAGCACAAATAAGTTGTGTCCTGATTACTAATATGAGTAAGATTGTTAGGAATTCCAAGTGGTTTTGAAATATTTTGTGAAGTTTGATAGTCACTGGCATAGAAACAACCATTTTTTGTGATGAAACATTTTCTGATTTAGGAGCAAGAGTACAGAATACTAGAAAAGTAAGTATTGTTTAAGCTGCTTTATGTTTGAAAAGGTGAAGTACCCCCATTCCTGAGAGCAGGTCTGTCTTAGAATTCAAAACCTAAGTGGCTGAGTTTGGTCTGTAGATGTTGTCTAAACCCCAGTCCTGCTGGCTGTATAAAGCTGCAATGCAGCATGTTATTGTGAAGCCTACTATAGATCTAGAGCACTTTCCATGGGAAACTGGCAGGGTTGGTTTGCAGTATTTATTTTTCTGGAAGGTGAGAGGTAAAGCTGATGTGATGGAAATGACTGGCTCCCTCATCCTGAAACCTTAGAACCAGTTTGCACTAATTCACTGTTGTATGTGCCTAAACACATTAATAAGGCTAAAATAGACAAGGGCACCTAATGACGCATGCTGGGCTGGGGATAATGGACTAGCGGAGGGCTTTACTGAGGATCTGTTCCACTGGGAACAGAGCCTTTATATCCTAATTAAAGCTCTGTAAACCTCCATTTAGAACTGGAAATCCAGTATGGGGTTTACTGAGCTGATTTTAATTAAAGTTGATGTTAGCCTCAACTTCATGTGGATTTCTGACCAAAATAGTCTTTTGCAAGCAAGGCGTGTGTGCATGTGTACGTAGATACGGAGCGTGCTTGTTTTCTGTTGCGTTTACGTCGTCTGTAATTAACAACAGATCATCCCTGTGTTTAAAGTACTAATTGTCTGACTTTGAAGGGAATACTGACAAGTTATTTTTACTTCTGTGTTATCACCTGTCATGTTAAATCTAGTACCTGGTGAGGGCTCTGTGACCCTTACACTGGGGGAGGTGGGAGGGATGTTTGTGCTTCCCTGGTCTATAAATAACCATCTTTGTGTAACCATTGTGGAACCAGATGTCATGTTGTAGAGGAATAAAGCATTACTCCTACACATAAATAGAAGTGTAATATCCCAACAAAGGAAATAGGGATGTTTTGGGGGTTTTTTAATTTAATTTTAGAGATGTGGTGCATTAATACAGATTTTAAACAATAGTGCACTCTGAGGGAAGAGAACCACCTGCTATCTTCTGGTCAGATGAAAAGGGGCATTCTTAACTAAAAAAACATATTTCTTTATTTAAAGTGTGTGTGAGAGAGATACCCATGTGCAACTGTAAAAAAGGGAGAAAGAGAGGTAAAATGGTGGAATGCTAAAACATTTGATTGTCCATATACCCTTATGGGGTGCTTGGTGCCATGGTTTAGTTGTTTAGGTGGGTTGGATTGGTTGAGGGGTTGGACGCGATGATCTTGAAGGTCTCTTCCAACCTGGTTGTTTATTATTATTATTATTATTATTATTAATTTTCCTCCTTGCCTCTGGTGCATAGCCATTTCACTTTCATTGTTGTGACTTCGTTTTGGTACAAAACCTGGCTTGTTTTGGAATACTTAATAGATGGTCTGGCTGTGTAGGTTGCTCTGCAGAGCTGCCTTATTCTTTCGCTTCTCAATAAAGCTCTAATTTATTTACCACCAGTCCTCCAGCCCTGCACTGGATACAGAATGTTGTGTCCTGAAAAATTTTTGATCATGGCTGTTGACTATTTTGTGTTACACAGATTTATTTTTTTTTCCTTTTTCCCCTCATAATGTTCTTAAAAGATGAAATGGTGTTAGTTTTATTTTATAACAAGACAACTCAAACCCAGGGCACTGCTGTGCTGAGTTACTTTAGCTAGTCCTGATTGAGCTAGTTAGTCTACCAGAAGCTGCATAATAAGATGCTCTGTATTGTGCTTCCCAAATTAGCCTGAGTGAAGCACTGTGGTTGTGCTATTTTAAGACAGGATATCTCTGAATTGCAGAGCATTCTGCTGTTTAGATACATTCTCAGAGGTTATCCAAAATAGCAGTACAGCCACTCAACCTTAAAAATTCTATTTCTCAAAGTAGTTATAATATAGCTGTGTATCGAGTAAGATCCATTCAACTTCAGTTGCAAATATAACTCTTTCAGCAGAAAATCAACGCTGAACCCCAGGCCAATCATACCAGACCATTCAGTTAGAAAACAGCACACACACACTTGCCACTTGGGATAAATTTGGCTTAAACTCCTGTATCTCAGAAAGGTCCTATGCAGCTAAAGCTGATTAGTGCACTGTTTAACTCCTGGGTTCCTGCAGCAGCATCCTGGGCATCCTGACTCTGCTGGCCTGAAGAGGAGCCAGCATGAGTTCCTGGGCTCTCCATGAGCTCTGTGATGGGCTGCTCCCAGATACCTAGTAAGAAATACTGAAGGCAGAAGTGCGTGCAAAATCCTGTTCCTCTCTTCTGCAGTAGCACCTTACATAGAGATTCAAGAGCCTGGTGTCCAGGCTCCACAACTGTGGAGAAAATGGTCATTCAAAGCACAGACAGCCCAGGGAAAATGGTGTTTTAACTAACAGAGTGGCAACTTTCCTGGAGAAATGTGCTCCCTTCCTGCAAGCAAGGTAGATAATAAGCCCACTGCAAACCACAACAATTAACAGGTCGAAGGCACTGCTGCTGCTTACTCCTGTCTTGCTGTGTGTTAATGGTTGTGCAAACAGCTAACTTAAGTCACCTTTAATTTCATCTAAGGGTAAGATGCTTGCCCTTAGATGAAATGCTTACGTCTGTGTTGTGGTGGAGGTGAGATTCTGGTAGTGCTACCACTTGAGAGCTAGCTGTGAGGAGAGCTGGGATGTTGATTATAACCTCTTAGCTGGAGTCTACTGCACACCACATCAGATTTTCGCTCTAGTCAGTGTCATGCCACTGTAAAGGGGACAGCTTATCTGGTTAGCTCTTTCCTCCAGAGAGAGAATTTCACAGTCATAGAATGGTTTGGGTTGAAAGGACCTTAAAGATCCTCTAGTTCCAACCCTCTGCCATGAACAGGGACACCTCCTACTAGACCAGCTTGCTCAAGGTCCCAGCCAACCTGCCTTTTAACACTTCCAGGTTTGGATCCTCTGTAATTCTGGGCAATCTGTTCCAGTGTCTCACCACCCTCATGGTGAAGAATTTCCTCCTAATGTCTAATCTAAATCTAGCTTCTTACAGTTTGAGGCCATTACTCCTCATCCTGTCAGTACATGTCGTTTTACAAAGTGCCTCTCTGGCTTTCCTGTAGCCCCCTTCAAATTCTGGAAGGTCTTCCTGCATCCTTCTCTGGGGCTAAACAGTCCCAACTCTGTCAGCCTGTCTTCGCAGAGAGGTGCTCCAGCCCTCTCTTCATCTTTATGGCCTCCTCTGGATCTGCTCTAACAGTTCCATGTCTTCTTGTGTTGGGATCTTCAGATCTGGGCGTTTCACAAGAACAAAATAAATGGGGGGAATCCTCCTGGTCCTCCTGCCAGTCTTTTGCTGCAGCCCAGGATTCTGTTCTTTCTGGGCTACAAGTGCACATTGCTGGCTCTCTTTGAGCTTCTCATCAACCAGCACCCCCCAAGTCCTTCTCCTCAGGCCTGCCCTCTATCCTTTCTCTGCTCTGTGTGTGTTTTCACTTGGGACTGCCCTGACCTAGGTGCAGAACTTTGCAGTTGGCTTTGTTGAACTTCATGAGATGGTCATTGACCCACCTCTCAAACCTGTCAAGCTCCTTCTGAGCTATTGACACTCACTCTTTTTAGTGCAATAACCAAGCCAAATTCTCACAGCCTGCTCCAGTAGGCTGAATGGCTGCATGTAAATGGCATGGGAAAGGCTCACCGAGCCCTGGGCATTGGCTTGGGCCAGATGAGTGGTGTGAACGTGCCTTTAGTCTTTCATGCAAAGGGAAGATGTCTTGTGTGAAAGCTGTGGGATGCTGATCCATAGCTTTCGTCTTCCTGGTGACTTCAGGAATCACTGGCCAGTCACTTCTGCTGTCCACAGGCATTCAGGAACCATATACAAGGGCAAGGAGAGAATTCAGGTCTCACAAAGTGTTAAGCTTCTATAAAGAACATGAAGACTTTTCTCTACTTGCAAGTTCATTCCTCCTTCACATAAAGCTTCCTAATGCTGTAAAATCCCAAGGAAGTATCCCTGCAGGTGGCAGTCTCCAAGCTGAGCATGTGTGATGTTGAATTTGGAAAAGAAAAATACTGTCTGGCACAATGCACTGGTTTTAGACTGACTAGACTCTGCCAGGGTCAAACCCCTTAACTACATTAATTTATCCATGCTTGACTCCACCAGTTGACAGCCAGTAGATATTCTCATGGTCTGCTTCACATTCCTGGCAGAAATTTCTGGCAGAAATTGACAAACAGTAAGCTCAAGATGAGTCTCAGTCAGCAGTGAGCTAGATTGGCATTTTTCAGATAATGGAAATAGTGAAAAACAGGTCAGAAGGGACCTCTAGAGGTCTTCTGGGCCAATACCCCTTTTAAGACATGTCTACCTGAGTATATCAAGATATATAAACAAAGAATTTTCTTACTAGTCCTCAGAAAATGTTTGTCCTTGCACTATGTCTAAATGGTGCTTCTCAGAGCCATAATTCAGCAAAAGATTTATTAGGTGATAGTGAAAAGCATTTTTCTGGTCAAGTGATATCTCTGTCAAATTTTGTTACCTCAGACTGTGGGAGTGAGGATTCTAGAATACTGGAGGTGTAAGTGATAGGAATTTTGATAGGCAAAACAATTCTTCCCTCTGTTCACATTTACTCTCCAAAAGAGCTGTCTTAGCTGGCTCACTTGTTTCACCTGCAGCTTTGCTTCCCCAAACATTGAAAATGAGGCAGAGTTAAGGAAATGATTAAGTTACTTTGCAACTATAAGGATGATATAATGAAGCTATGACACAACTTGAACAGTGGCTTCATCTCTTACTCTGTGAGACTTGAACATCTCTCCTATGAAGGAGGACTAAGAGAACTGGGGCTGTTTAGTCTTGAGAAGAGAAGGCAAAGAGGGGATCTTACCAATGTCTATAAATACCTGAGGGGTGGGTGTCAAGATGAAGGTGTCACTCTCTTTTTGGTGCTGCCCAGTGATAGGATAAGGAACAATGGGTACAAGCTAGAACACAGGAGGTTCCACCTCCACACAATGAGACACTTTATGGTGAGGGTGATGGAGCATTGTAACAGGCTGCCCAGAGAGGTTGTGGAGTCTCCTTGTCTGGAGAATTTCAAGACCTGTCTGGCTGCATTCCTGCATTGCCTGCCCTAGGTGATCCTAGGTGATCCTTTGGCAGCAGAGTTGGACTCGATCTTTAGTGGTCCCTTCCAACCTCTAATATTCTGTGATTCTGTAATTGCTTCCTCTTATCTTGGCTCCTCCAAGACTTTGCTCCCAAAGGTCTGGTGTGCTAAGTTTGAAGAGGTCAAGTAGCCCATGCAGAAATTATGTCCACTTTTGCCTTTTCTAGTCCTGCCAGTGACAAGTCAGTAGTGAGCCTGGCTGGGTACCCCAAATGCCACTTGAGCATATTTGGTACAGGAGTGGTCTTACTTGATTTACCATAGTCTACATTGTGCCTGTAAAAATGATCCTGGCATTTATGGCTTAAAATGAGTTTTCAGGACACCAGTGTGTAGAGACTGTTTGACAGCAGGCTACAAGGCATATGGAAGTGTGCAGCTCTTGTACTCCGAAACTTGGTTTTGACACTTGTTTTAACAACACAAGGAGAATAACGTAGCAGTCTGAACTCCATTGCAGGTGGGTCCACCACAGGTAACTTTATAAACCACACTAGAGTACCTGGCCATATATTGTGGGAAAGGCTAGTGTTTGGGCCAGTAACATCAGTATTCATTTATTGAAGAGCCTGGAAGAATTTTAATTATTTGCTATGTGATGCTGACCAAAAGATCACAGATCAAAGCTTGCTTGCTGTGCTAAACCAACCTAATAAGAGTATGGTATTCTTCATGATCATCTGATCATACATCTAATTGATTTTACATAATATTGTTTTCCTCGTGGTAGATTTCTAATGATGTAGTATATCATGTCAGGATTTATATTGTAGGGCTCCAGCAGATGGCAGAGGAGGCAGACATTGAAGAGGTGAGGTTTTCAGGTACTCCATTCAATTAGTACAAGAAGATTAGTTTTATTTGAGCTTCAGCAGACTTGCTGGTTTCACTTCACTCAGTTTCATTGAAGTGGAACCAGTGTGTAGGGTTTATGGGGGCTTACATGCCCTTCATGGTTGTTAGGCCTTAGCTTGAGAAAATAAAACATGCTCTAATAAAGGTTTCCTGTTTGGGATCTGAAAAGATTACAAAGGTCTTTTACTCCTGTAAATTCAGTCACTGGTTTTAGAATTGTCTCTAGAGGGGCAAGTAACCTACAGGGACAGTCCTGCTCTCTAGTTTAAAAATACTTCATAGAAGAGGCTGTTGTAGGTTAAGGGTTAACTGTTGTACCATAAAGTGGAATTGCTCCTGGCGGGGTAGAAAGTCTGTCCCAGAGAGAGGCACCGGATAATGCAATGTGGCAGAGCTTCCGGTCAGCTCTCTCTTAGCTCCTGCTTTCACTGGGCTGCTCGGGCGGAGGCTCTGCTGGTGGAAGGCTGTTTGCTGCTGTGCAGTGGGGCCTTAGTCCACCGCCGATGCTGGTTTTGTATATATATTCCTTTTACCTTAATACCCTTTGTGTTTCATTTACTTTTGTTAGTTATACTGTTATTAACTTCCAATTCTGTGCACATGTTTTGATTTATTTCTTTGGGGTAAATCTACATGCTGTCTGGGCTGGAAGCTCAAACCAGGACAGAGGCATAAACACAAAGGGCTCTGATGTTTAGTAGGTAAGAGCCAAAACCTGTCTCTGCTCTCATTTACATCACAGTAAACCCCAAATAATGAAACTGGAGCAGTCTGTAAGCATTGTTAAGAGACTCAGTTTGGATCAAGATCCCCTGTGTAATGCTGTAGAACTCTCAATAAAGCAGCTGCAGAAGTCCCAAAGTAAGTAAGAAAATGCCATGTACACTAATAAGCCATACACAGCCCTAGGTAAAGCATAGAAAAGCTGTGTATATCCACTTCCAAAATGTTTTTGCAATCTGCCCTGTGCTCACCTGAATGAGAACTACAGACCTCTCAGCCATATGAAGCACAAGAATAGGCATAAATGTGAACCTGTAGCTTGTGAACTTGGCCAAAGTTCACCGAAACTTCACATGAAGAGATGTGAAAAAGGAACACACAGAAGGAGAAGCAGCAATATTACAACAATCAGATTTTTTTGGAAGGGGCATGAATGTTTGTTGATGAATTAAGAAGATCTGTATTAGGACATGCTGATAAGGGAATTTACAGTCTCAGTGCATCTCCTGATGTGTGCCTGCTTTCTTGAACTTCCTGCAAACTAAATAAGGTTCTGTATCTCCTGTGATCCCTTTTGCAAAGCAACATCTGTGGCCACAGCAGTGTTTCTCTGGTGATTATTCCCCACCCAGGGAAATTTCTTTATTCATCAGCTTGACAGCAAAGTTAATAAGTTTGTCCTTGAGAAATTCTGTGCTACTTTAAGAAGAGATACCAGACCAAGTCTGTCCATCAAATGCTTTCAGGGACCATGAACAGCCATAAGTAAATAGAAAGCACTTTTGAAGAGAATGAGATTGCAGCCGCTTATGCCGAGAGCTGAAATGAATTCTATTACTTTACACTACTGCTAGGGTGTCTGTAAATAAGTTGTTAACCTTAAAGGCACAAACAGAACACTACATTTCACTGGTGCAGGCCACACATAAAAGGCAGTTAGAAGTTGTTAATACTAACCCTACCTTAATGGTAAAGAATTCCTGGCAGTGTTTATCTAAAGAAATAGATGTGCTGATTGATCACCATATAATACAATATGTGTGAGGAATAAAAGCACAACAGCTACCACCTCCTTCAAGAACATCTCAGGTTTTAAAGTACTCGAAGACTTTGTTTTCTCTGTTAATTCCTTCCAAACAAGCAAGGATAAATGCTAGCTTACTGGATTTTTTTGCCAAACTTCTGATGTATGAAAATAAATATTTTTTTGATCCTGTGATAGCAGGGTACAAATAGAGGAGATTTTTCACTTCATATCTGTCATGGTAGGGCCAAACGACCCCAGCACAAACTGAGACAGACACTAAGCTGTCTAGACATGGTACCCCTCTCCCCACTCCTTCCTGCAGAAAGCCAGGGTAACACAGGAAAAGGAACAAAGGGGACAGGACCATGCATGTCTGGTAAACAACCCTGTATCTATGGTAAGGGCATGTGTTCTGGCCACAGCCTGGCAGAACCCCTTCCCATTGGGTAACTATGTGCTGGTTTCAGTGCCCTATTGGCCCAGTTGATCTTGGGCAAGATTTATATACAGGATGATTTCTAGCTGCCTGTGCCTTGCTTTTGCCTTGCTCAAGCCTTGCTCATGCCTTGCTTAGCCTTGCTCAACCCCCGCGTGCTTGAACCTGCTTGGAACTTGTCTGGCATGAAGTTGCCTTGAATTGCATAGCCTCGAGTTGCCCGGTACAGCACCTGGGATAAACCATGAGCATACACACCTCAAGCTAAGAGAGAAGCCATGAGCTTAGGAGTAGGAGCCAAGCCTGCTTCCCCTTGAGACCAGGATTTTGCCGTGCCTCAACTCACCCAGGACAAAGCAAGTGCCTGTTGCGATAGCATCATTAGCAGCCCGCCGTCCGTTGAAGCCAGACCAGCCATCGAAGACCGTGTGGCATTCCGGCCAGCAACCTGCTGTGCCTGGCGCGTGAGAGCACCCCAAAGCCTTTAATACACAGCAGCAGCACTCCTTTACTTGGGTACATCCAGTTGTGAGTAATTAATTCACTGCCTCCTTGGCATAATGGTTCTTGTCAAGCCTCCCCCACACTGTGGTCGAGTGCCATTTCACTCCCGGGGTGTTCTCTTTCTGTTATATTCCTCCTGGTTTGCATAAAATAGTTAAACTGTTAGAGTTGTCCAAATATGTACATTCCCATTGTGAATATATTCTAGCCATACATCAAACCTTTTGATACATTTGGCAATTTTCATGTTAATAAATGGTCATTCGTATCTTTATTAACATTGCCATATAGTTTATAAATAAAGGAAATATTATATCCCTCTCGACAATATCTTATTTCTCTTCTCTTGCAATAACAGCACCCATAACTAACATTTATCCATTCCAGAATGGCACTACTTGACAAACCGTGGTATCCAAATAGATGTTTCAGGTTATGTTGCAGTTCTTTCACCAGAGACTTCATAGCTCATATTGAGTTAGGGAGACTATTCGCGAGGCACTTAGCTGGGTACTTGCTGTCTAGCTACTGTGGGATGCCAGGTGTTTGTCAAAATCTGTTGGACAGCAGATGTCAACCCCACCTGCACTGCTCTATCCAACTGTCTTCTGTATCCTTCTGCTACGTCTAATCTTTATTCATGTTCCAGTCTGAGCAACCAAGTACTTTGTCATGTGAGTAAATGATGTTAAAAGGGAACTGCGGCTAGATAATGTCACCATTATCATTTTTACCTCTGTCTCTTGCAATGTCTTGGTATCAACAGGAGCTTGTGAAAGTTTTAACTTTCTTTTTTGTGGTATTGTTGACTGGGACCTTGAGGAATGAGAGTTGGCTTCATAGTTACATCTATTTTATGGCTGAGAACACAGTTCCTAAGCCCACAATTTATCAGCCACTCACAGAATGGAGTCCATACTGAACAATGACAAAAGCTGCAGAATTCTGCATGGGAATTTTGCATGTTATAGGAGAGCTGAATAGCCAGGGAGTGATGGAATGCTTGCAGTGCTGCTGAGCATACTTGTTAAAGAGAAATCTGTACCTGCAGCAAAACTAATAAGGCATTTTTGAAAGACAATAATCATGTCAGAGCCAGCAGCTAACATACTTAATTCTAATCAGCTTTCACTAATCACAGAAGGTAAAATTAGTTATTAGTGTTGAGTCACAACTTTCTTTAAGTAGCAGTCTAAATCTAATTACAGTAAGTTACTATAATTTCCTCTTAATACCTTATTGTTGTCCACAAAGGTTTTGGTGAACCGGAGGCTGTTTGTACCTGAGTTGATGGCGTGCTGTCTTTTTCTTCAGTTTATATGTATGATTTATGTGGAACAATTAGATACTAATTCAGATACTGATTTTGCTCCTGAAAAGTTCTTGACTCTCATTAGAGCAGAGTCTTTAACATGATGTGGTTTGAACCTGATTTCAAATTCATGTAAACTAGCATGACTTCATGACCCCTTCCAAATTCAGGAGAATCCTTATCTACATTTGTAGGAAAAGAAGGTTAAGAGAAAATAGAGGAAAAATAATTAATTCTTCAAGGAAGTTTTATTAAAATACAAACCAATTTAACAATGCAGTTAATTAAACAAAACCAAAAAAAATCAAGGTGCCACAGCAGAAGAGAGTATTTCTGCTTCTGCCAGACTCCTGTTGTCTTAAATAATAGTATGACCACAGAGTCTCTAGACTAGTAGAACTAAAACCAGTGGGAATAGAATTAGACCAGTGCTTAAGGCATCCAAAAATTCTGTATCCTTATGAGTTCATTCATGGTGAGGCCATACATTTGAACTTCATTCATTGATACCTTTAACTCTTTAACTTGGAGCATCTGAGGCCCCAAAAATGGTTGGCTGGGGTAGCTGCTCATCCCTACCACACGCAGAGCCTGCAGGATGGATGGCTCGCTCTGGCCTGGAGAAGCCACCATAGCTGCAGAATAGAGGTGAGAGCATAGAGTTTGTGCAGCAGAATGGAAGTGCTTGGGCTGTGTTATCCCTGCAAGAATTGGGTGATCAGCTGCAGTGATGAAGGCAGCTTTGCTATCTTGGGTGTTGCAGCGTTTGTGTTGGACTCCAAGTGGCATCCAGAGCCTTTAATTCCAGGCAATGGAATCCAAATAGATGCATCTGCTGCCAGGTCTATGTTGGGGATGGAGAGCAGCTCCAGGCCCTTTAGCTGTGGTGGCTCTGGAGCAAAGTCAAGATCCCTGGTGTGTAACAGTGCCAGGGCCTTGCATAACTCTGCTCCTGGCACGTTTGAACACAGTGAACAAGTCCAATTCTGACACTGAGAGATGATGGGGCCAAGGATGACTATAGTAAATATTTGCTATGCAGAATTTAGAAAAGAACATAAATTTGAAAAACCCTCATTTTCTCTCCTTAAAATGGAATTACATATAGAAGTTCCAAAACAATTTGTAAAGTTTTCCCAAGTGTTTCATGGACATTTGTTGGGTTTTGGTATGTGACCTATTTTTCAATGAATAAATAAATAAAAATAATAATATTATTATTAATAATACTAATTGTTATTTTTATTAGTATTATTCCACTTTACATTTGAAAGCTGTGGTTCCAGCACTTCTATAAATGAGGGTTAATGTTACTCTTGAGTTGTGCAGCTTTCCCAGAGAAGGTAAAAGCACCTGAGACATCCCATGAGGTTATCTGATTGGTGGTCTCTTCTGCTTGCAGATTTCTGCAGGCAGTGGACCAATATTAAACCATCAGGGCTAGATCTGAAGCAGGTAATCTATACATGGCTTGACTTCATTAGCTGTGTATTTAAATTAACCAAAATAGGCTGCTTAAATAAATCTAGCTATGCTTTAACCACCATTGTAAATTATTTAAATAAAATATAAATCACTGTGTCCAGTTCTGGGCCCCTCAGTTTAGGAAGGATGTTGATGTGCTGGAGCGTGTCCAGAGAAGGGCAACAAAGTTGGTGAGGGGCTTGGAGCACAAGCCCTATGAGGAGAGGCTGAGGGAGCTGGGGTTGCTTAGCCTGGAGAAGAGGAGACTCAGGGGTGACCTTATTGCTCTCTACAGCTACCTGAAGGGGGATTGTAGTCAGGCAGAGGTTGGTCTCTTCTCCCAGGCAACCAGTACCAGAACAAGAGGACACAGTCTCAGGCTATGCCAGGGGAGGTTTAGGCTGGAGGTTAGGAAGAAGTTCTGCACAGATAGAGTGATTGCCCATTGGAATGGGCTGCCCGAGGAGGTGGTGGGGTCGCTGTTGCTGGGGGTGTTCAGGACAAAGCTTGACAGGATGCTTAGTTGCATGGTTTAGTTGATTAGGTGGTGTTGGATGACAGGTTGGACACGATGATCTTGGAGGTCTCTTCCAACCTGGTTTATTCTATTCTATTCTAACTCCTAAGTGCAGATCTAAGGCATAAGTCTTGCACTGGAAGGTCTTCAGGTGGTCTCCTTGCTCACGTGAGGCACCACAAAAGATGGAGGACATCTCTGAAGGAACAAAGGGATATTTTGTTTGCAGCATGTTGCTGGGCTTGATCTTGGTAAGTTCTGACTTCTCAAAAAAAAGGTTTTATCTTTTCCATTTTGGGGAAAAAACCCTGTCATCTGTAGCAGATTGCCCAGTCAGGTTTTGAATATCTCCACAGAGGGAGACTTAACAAGCTCTTTTGCCAAATTGTCCTAGTGTTTGATAATCCTCACTAAACGAGGGATTTGGTTTGGGGGTTTTGATTGCTTTGTTTTCTTATTTCTAGACAGAATTTGCTGTATATCAGTTTCTACTTAGAATCATAGAATCTTAGAATGGTTTGTCTTGGAAGGGACTTCCAAAGGTCATCTAGTCCAACCCCCTCTGTGGTCAGCAGGGGCATCCATAACTAGATTAGGTTGCCCAGAGCCCTGTTGAGCCTCACCTTGAATGTCTCCAGGGATGAGGCTGCAACCACCACCTATTCCAGTGTTCCACTACTCTCATGGTAAAGAACTTGTTCCTAATATCCAATCTAAATCTACTGTACTCTAGTTTGAAGTCACTGTCCCTTGTCCTATCACTTCACTTGTTGCCTCTTGTTCTTTCACTGGCCACCACAGACAGACGCCGCCTCCTTCTTTACTATCCAATATTTATACACGTTCATAAGATCCCCCTAAGCCTCCTTTTTTTTGCAGGTAAAACATTCCCAGCTCTCTCAGCCTTTCCTCCTATGACAGATGCTTTGCTATGTGACCCAAACTCTACTTGCAAGTATCAGGTGGTTCCTTTTAATCAGCTGCTAGGCAATTAAGCAGGCCAATATGGTTTCACCTAAACTGCTTAGAGGACAAGAATTTCATAGTTAAAAGTATTTAATTTTGCCCAAATAATCCACATTCTTTGAAGAGCACAAAACAGAGTCCCTGTGCTATTATTCCTGTCAAGGCTTTTTGGTTTTCTTTGTGTTTTTTTTCTCTGTCAGTAAAAATCTGCACTATGTGGCAGGAAATTGTGCCTGTTTGCTAGCCCTCACCCTTCATTCCTGGAAAAGGATGAGAGTGTCTTGCGTTGCTCAGCTCTGACTTCATAGTCCCGTTAAGGAAATGCATGAGAGATAGTGAAGCTATTCTGCCAACCCAGAATAAAAGTAATGAGTCAGTCCTCAAAACCAGTCAGCTCGGAAGGTATTTAATGAATAATTATATATTGTTTAAATATCTTTAGGCGAGTCTCATGTTTGCCTTCAGGCCAGTTCTTTTTTTAGTCTGAAGATCTCTGTCACGTTCTCCAGCTTTCACTTGGACCTTGTGGGATAAAAATACGTCTATATCACCCCCAACCTTTTACAAGCATTCAATTTGTTCATTTCTCTGTGTTCATACACACAGATGTAACTTCTTAACTAAAGTTCTAACTGTTGGATTCAGATATTTAGCGAAAAGCAGAGGTAGTATCTAAGCAATCTCTGGTAAGCTTGTGTGATGTAGTAAGTACTGCACAATGGGCGCAACTGCATCACCCAAAAGACAATAGCAAGATGTAATTATTTCTCTTGGAGATTATCAGTGATGGGACATTCTATGGAGATTATCTTTGTCTCCACTGTGTATTCAATAATGTACTAAGTACAGTTTTATTGGCTTCAGTCTTTGAGAAGAGTTTGGTTTACTTTCATGTTTTTTAGATTTATTTACAGGTGTATATGTTTGGCATAAATAATCTCTCAAAATTTACCAGCATGTCACAGGATAACAGGCATATCACAGAATGTTAGGGGTTGGAAGGGACTTCTGGAGATCATTGATTCCAACCCCCTTGCCAGAGCATATAATCTAGTGCAGATTGCACAGGAACAAAGCCAGACAGGTCTTGAAATTCTCCAGAGAAGGAGACTCCACAGCCTCTCTTGTCCCAGTGCTCCGTGACCCTTACAGTAAAGAAGTTTTTCTGTTCTGTGCTGCAGTTTACATCCATTGCCCTTTGTCCTATCACAGGGCACAGGTGAGAAGAGGCTGTCCCTTCCTTCTTGACACCCAGCCCTCATATTTATAAACATTTATTAAATCCCTTCTCAGTCTTCTCTCCAGACTAAATAGCCCCAGGTCTCTCAGCCTTTTCTCATGGGGCAGGGCTCCAGTCCTTTAATCATCTTTGTAGCCCATCATTGGACTCCCTGAAGTAGATTGCTGTCCCTCTTGAACTGGGGAGCTGGTGTCTCTGTTGTAATCTGTACTCCTATCTCCTTACCTCAGAATATTAGAAAGCATACTAAAACTTTACAACAAAGAAATGCAGTGTAAGGAAGTAATTCTTCTTTACTCCTAGCCTGTAGAAATGTAAGTTCCTCAATTACATTTTAAGGAGGGGTGTTTTGTTTATTTTATTTTCCTTTGGCTTTTAATGTTTTCCTTGCAGTTATTTTGCAGCAGGTGTGAGCATCCTTGCTACCAGGCAACTACTTTGCTGGCTAAAGTGTAAATACATGATTCATTGTCCCTGTGGAGCCCTAAGCATAGGTCTTTAATGACATCACAGTTAATTATTAGTATAATGTTATGGGGACACATTTTTCCTTTAGCTGGCTGGGGATGCTATTAAATAAGGGGATGGCTTGCTTAGAAAACTTTTTAACTGTTAGCTTACTGTGTCTTCAGGCATAGCTTGTCTGAAAGATGGCATTCAGATTTCATTAGACTTACTGTATTCTTGAGGGTTTGAATCTCTTGAAAATTTATGAAGATTTGCAAACAGGTTGAAAAACAAACTGGGTATCCTGTCTCCAGGACCAGCTCTAACCAGATGTCTGGGATGGACTCATTTCTCCTCAGTGGTCTCACAACCTCCATCTGTTTTCACCTCAGGAGACCTGTTTTGCAGTCCTTTACATCCTTTTTCAGGGCATTCCATAGGTCTATTATCTGGTCTGTGAAAAAACTGCATAATTTCACTTCAAGTGAATTTCTGTGAGTTTCTTTTTGATGACATTTAGCTCATGTACTTAAAGACACTGAACAAGTGGTCCCCATCCACCATCTCTATACTACTAGTGAATTTGCAGGCTTTTATCATATCCTTCCTGGGATACAATACCCATTTAAACCAGACTGAAGAGCTCTATCTTACTTAGTAGTTCCATATCTGGAAGTCATATTTTCTCCTTGCTGACCTTACTTGAACCTTTCTCAATTCTATATATATCCTTTCTGAAAGGAGGAGACCCAAACTGTACAAGGTATCAAGGTAAGCTGCAAATTTCATCAGTGGCGTGACGCTGCTTTCAGTTTTGTTCCCTGTCCCTTTCCTAATACCATTTTCAGTGACTTGTTATCCTTTTGACTTCTGCTGACCACTCTGCAGGTATTTTCTCGTGGAACTATTTACAAATCCAAGATTTCACTACTGAATCGTTGTGATTGTAAAATGGCATTTTATATGTGAAGCTACTTGTGTGCATTGCTTTCCCTTTCTTGAATATATTTGTCCTTTTATCGCCAGTTCAGTTTCAGAAATCTCTTTTGCAAGTCATGCATGTTTAGCTCTTATCTTTACTACTCCAGATTTACCATTTCATCACTTAACCCTGTTTCTGAGTGAGCCACTGTTCACTCTGTGTGCCCAATACTCATTATCACAGCCTGGATGTTAACTGGGCCTACAGAGTCTCTCTGACAGTCTTTTGTACCTCATGTGTTTGGAGACAGAGTTATTAAATTAATTTTCTAGTTGAACCTTACACTTTAGTGGGTTGGATGATGGATTATTGTGTTCCTGTATTTAATTTGCTCCTCTCTATGATTTTTATCTGGGCACTTCAGCTTTTTGAAGGATGTTGTCTTGTTCTCAAGTTCTCCTTACTAGGAGAGATTAATTAGTAGGTTGTTTTCAGTTGGGTGTTTTCCCATGTAAGCTCTCTGCAGCCTCTCAGAGGATGTAGCACTTCTTAGTGTCCCATTTCTGCTTCAGCTGTTCTCATCCTTTAACTTAAATACAACATTGAAAGTATATACTAAAGAAGAGTGAGTAAAAAAATAAGTTTACCTTGTAGCCTTTGGCAGTAGCCTCACTGGATCAGGCCCAGCCAGGACCTGGCTGCTTGGGTCAGACAATTACTGTTTGTAGTTATATCCACTTCTGTGAAGTTATGGTGTATCACACTTCATGCTTCTGTGTTTCCAAAAGCCACAGCTTTTTGTATTTAAGACTTCATAATATACTTACATGGTGTTCTTCCACAAGGGATTTCCCTGCAATGAAACAGGTCATACATGTAAGCTCCAGTGGGTCGTTTTTATGAGAGGTGAACCCTTACATCACTCAAGTGAATGATGGTTTGTTTGGGTTTTTTGAAACACAGTTAAAATGGTGCAGCACCAGCTCCTACTTGACAATTGCAACTGTGCTGCTTGTTAAGCAGGACTGAGAAAATCATGCATCCAAGAAAGGCTAGAAATAGAATTTTTGATTCATATTAGGAGAAGGCATGAAATTCAATGGATGGGGTAAATGGGAGCCATCTTTGCATATACTGCTTGGCCTCAGAGGTCCCTTTTTTATACATGGTTGGGGAGCAGTGAAAGCCTTTTGTGAAATTAGGCACTGCATTATAAACCCATGAAGATTATCTAGTTACGCAGTTTGGCTGGTGCTGTAGGTCTTGGCTTTTCCCAGCATCAGAGATCCACCTGCTTCTGAACTTGAGATGCTGAGGTTTGGTCACTGGCTATAGGTGACAACACACATTGTGATTACAAGTCTATGTATCCAACCATGTAGCCAGCCTTGAACTCAAGGCTGCAAGGCTTTTACCTGGGCAGGTATCACAGTTCCCAGCAGTGCGACACTAGGTACACAGTCACTTTGGCCAGTTGATAACAGAACTTTGTGTGCTCCTTACAAGGGCCAGCCTGGCACTCCTTTGTGGTAGCACCATTACACAGATGAACTGTGAGCACCCAAAGGATGTGACACCTTCACATGCTTTCTTCATTAAAGGAAAATCAGATTGTTCCTGCATTGCTCTTAGCACTAAGACAAAATACAAAATGGAGTAACTTACAGCTTGTAGAACAGTATAATTTCAATTACAAAAACAAGGTAAAGAAACATTAAAACAAATAGAAAAGGAGATAAAAGTCTGTTAGACTAGAATATGCTTATTTGAATAATTTTATATTGCATAAATAACTGTTTATAGCTGGGATATAAAGATTGGAATCATAAGTTCAGCACTAATTTTCCACCACATAATAAAAACCTATTTTCCAAGACACCAGTGTAGATGTTTTCCTATGGTTTTAGGCAATACTGCAGAAAATTATGAATATCATTTGAAGAAAATACTACATATTTGGGAATATATTTGCTTCACATAGCAATGAAGCATTGTGCTTCATGTTTGTGTCATACTTGGAGGAGGTGCAGAGCTGCTTAGGCCAATGGCAGAAGACCCTTTTGGCTCCACTAGGAGAGAGCTCAACCCACATGCTCTTTTCCTTTGTTTGGGAAGTGTAATGTACATTTGCAGTTTTCCCTGTCCCTCTTGGAAGTCAGGCATTCTGAGCACTGAACACGTTCAGCATCTTGTCAGAAAGTCTGTAATAATTTTTGCCACAGTGTAATCTGAAGAAATCAAGCCTTTGTAACAGAAAGATGGTAAAGTGTATGTTGCACCTCTTACATGGTAGAAGTGTTGTCTGTTATAATTCCTCCATCAATCTGATATGGTTTTGAAAGCAATTTCATACTTCATGTGACCCCCATATCTTAGCCACATTTCCCAGTTAAGTGTTCCAAATAGCTGTAGACAAAGCTAACATGCACAAAAATGGATGCTGATAATGATTTAAGTTTCGAGTGACATCCCAGTCTTCCTTCATCTGTGACATCATTGTCATAAATGATAACAATAAATTTTAATGTGATCTATTTGCCCTACTGAGTACTTTACAAATGGAGTTACAGAGTTATGTGGAAAGTTTGCATTTGAAGTGGAAACACAACAGAAAAGCACATGAAGTGTGATTAAATAAATTACAAAGCAGCAGTAATCAGGACATGTCTTGTTAAGTTCATAGTTCTGGCTTTGTTATTTTTCCCCCATATTACATCCCTTCCTTCCCCCCCCCCCCCCCCCCCCCACCCCAATATAATTCTGTGCTCTGGGGTAGTTTAGAAATAGTTACTGACCTCATTGATCCTGTCAGATGGTATACTGAAGTAAATAAGATCATGTAAGGCTTAGCCTTAATATGCAATGTCATTATTTTTTTCCTCTCTGGGTCAAGTAGCCCACAAACCTGCAGGGTTTCAAATAATTTGAAGCAGGTTTAGTCCTGTCAGCCACTGGCTTAGAATTTTGAATTGAACTTCAAAAATTAAGAACATGTTAGTCTTTATAGAAAACATAAATGTTCAACACTAATCCTCTCACTTTCTGCTCTGTTTTCCTGCAGTATTTTATCTAAATTTATATTTTTTTCTTTTTTACTCTGTTTTCCTCCCACACCCCCCCCCCCCTTTTTTTTATTTTCCTCTTTTTTCTTGCTGTTGATTTCTGATTCTGCAGTCAAATCCTTGAATCCCTTTTCCTGTACCACTTGGAAGGTGCTTAGCATTTCTCAAGGTTAGACTCAGTGTTAAAATCATCACAGTTGAGATTTCTTTCTAATTTTAGATGTGACACCATCTTTTGTGACATGATGTGACCATGTTAGTGAGGAAGGGATTAGGACAGAAACAGCCATATCTTCACCACTGTATTCAATACAAAAGCTACAGATGAGGAATTCTCAAAGGGATGATTTTGCTGTGCTACTGTCGTCTCACTCACATATAAATAAATAACAGAATAGGAAGCAATCCAGCAACGTTTGTGACTAAAAGATCAGCATTTTCTTAAGGGTAGAAGAAAATTTGACATAATATTTATGAGCAGTTATCAAATGTGGAAAACAGAGCAACAGCTAGCTTGGTGCAAGGCTTACTCTTGATGCTTTTCTCAGCAGCATTGCTAGTGCATTTGTAGAGCTCATAAAGGAGTTCTCAGAGTTGCAGGCAAATAATAAGTTGTAGATGTGACCTAACCTAGTTCATTGCATACCTCTAACATTAGCTCACAGTGGTTATTTTAAGCCTTTCTTTTAATATAACCTAGTAATTTCAATGCTTTTTTTTGCTTAGTTGGTCTAAGTCACCTGTAAACATCAGGGCTGAATGTCTTGGTGGAATGATAGACCTCACTCTATTCTGTTATTGTTATTTCTAGAAAGTTTGATCTTGAAAACAGACTGAGTCACTCAGATGAGACTTTAAAAATTTATGTGCTGTGTTTGAGTAGCTTAGCTTTCTGCTCTTTGCCATAATACTTGATTATGTTTATCAATATTCAACTAATACAAGGCAACTAGTGCCAGTCCTGAAGAGGCTTAGATGATTAATTTTGTAAACTGTTCAGTCCTTTGTGAGTGCAAGCACAAGGCTGTAAAGCTGGTTCAAAAATCAGCTCTCCTGTTATTTCTGTAGTATCATGTGTGTGCATTGTGCTTAAAGCAACAAATATGAAGTGCCCCCCAAGAGCAGACTTTTGAAATGAAAGTGTGAGGATTGAGTAGTTCATTATCAGATTTAGCTTCTAAGACTGTCAAGGCAGAACAGACATGGCTGTCACGTTTGTGGGCTGCACAGCACAATGCAGACTGAGGGGAAAGAGGAACAGTGAAAGGGTGGCAGTGATTTGCAGCCCCTACCTTGGTGACAGACAGATCTGCTGACGTAGCTAAAGGAATGGTGTCACTCTATACCAGGTTTATTTACTGCCTTGAGCATGTTTTAAGCCAGGCATAGAAAAAGGATCCATACAGCGCTGAAGAAACCAGATATTTGGACATCTCTCATTTATTTTTTTGAAATATTTCCTCTTAAAATAGATGCTAGACATATCTGCAAAGCTTTGCTGTATGCTGTGCAAGGTTGTCCTGTTTGGTGATGTTGAACATGCGCTTTTAAGTCATTGTATCTTGGTCAGTCTCAGACTGATAAACAGTGTGGTTTTTCCTCAAACTGCCATTTTTCTGTGTTTGTTTTTCTAGCAGGCTTCCAAGTTGCATAGTAACTATCCCTCTTCTTCAGCCACCCCCTCACTTCTCTTTTTCTATTTAGAATGCAACTCCTTTTCTGTGCACTGTGGGAAAAGAGTGTTTTTCTCTCATGGAATAGTTGACCTTTGTTTCATGTTGGCCAAAATTAGGGTTTTATACCTCTCTGTTTTCCATATAACAAAGGATAAACTTGACTCTGCACAGGTGATTACAAATGATCAATATTAATTATACAAGCCTTAATGTGTTGTTAGTGTCCTTACATCAGTTTTGACATGAGTCTATATTCAAAAGGAAACTACACTTTTTGGATGCTTCCTTTTTCACTTTTCCACCCATCGGTATGGCACCAATTTAGAATATAAAAATATTAAAGTCAAGTCTTGCTTGGACAGATGGCAAAACAGGAGAGGTCTCTCACTTTTTTGGTGGCCTTCCTCAAACTAGATGTTTCCAGGAGGAAAGAGACACAATATTCACAGCAACAAAACTTACAACACTTAGAAATCATCCCACGTGTTTCTAGTTTTTATCTACCATTGTCCTCTCTCTCAAAAAAAAAGAAAGAGGAATGAGAGATGACAAAATTGGCTATGTTTGAAGTTTTCTTTGAATTTGAGAACTCAGAGGAAGAATTTCTAGTAGAGAAAATAATTTCTGCAGCATCTCTATAGACTGAGGAAAGATGAAAGTATGCAAGTACGAGAAAACAAGCGGTAAGGAACACAATCTGAATTGCATTTGATGAAGAATGTTCAAGCTGTTAATAAGAAAGGAATTGCAGGGTACGATGTCTATTAAAGGATCAAAGAGTAAGAGACTAAGTTGTGAAATATAACTAGCGATAAATATAGACAGAAGAAGATTAAAACAGAGAATTAGTGATCAGAAGCTTCTGGGAGAAGAGATAGTGGAGCACTCTGGAGAAACTATATAAAGCAAATACAAGAGAAAACAGTAAGAGAGAGAGACATTTATTTATGCACAAAAAGAATTGGAGACCTGATAAATGTTTGACTTGAGCTGTTCTTTGAGGAGTGCTTTGCATTTGCTTTTTGAGTTCAACATTCAGCAGAGATTATGGCTGTTAAAACCCTGTGAAATGAAGTCTGAATTAATGGGTTTGAAATAAATGTGACTTCTAGACTTCTTTGAAATAAATGTGACTTAAACTAGACTTGAAGGGGGAAGGGGTTGAAACCAGTTCCCCCAGACAGGAGGCTAAGGCTGGTAAGTGGGAGTCAGGGTGAAACCTGCAGCCCAGCAGAAGTGCATGTACACTAATGCACACAGTATGGGTTAGAAACAGGAAGAACTGGAAGCCCTGGTACAGCAGGAAAGTTATGACTCACATGACTAGAGCACTGTAATTGATGGCTACAGGCTCTTCAGGAGAGACAGGTGAGGGAGAAGGGGTGGAACTAATGACAGATGGTGGTTGTGGAGTTCAATATCCCATTGTTCATACTCATAGAAAGATACATAGAATAAACCAGGTTGGAAGAGACCTTCAAGATCATCACGTCCAACCCATCAACCAATCCAACCCACCTAAACAACTAAACCATGGCACCAAGCACCCCATCAAGTCTCCTCCTGAACACCTCCAATGATGGCGACTCCACCACCTCCCCAAACAGCCCATTCCAATGGGCAATCACTCTCTCTGTATAGAGCTTCTTCCTAACATCCAACCTAAACCTCCTCTGGCACAGCCTGAGACTGTGTCCTCTTGTTCTGGTACTGGCTGCTTGGGAGAAGAGACCAACATCCATCTGTCTACAACCTCTCTTCAGGTAGTTGTAGAGAGCAATAAGCTCACCCTTGAGTCTCATCCAGGCTAAGCAACCCCAGCTTCCTCAGTCTCTCCTCATAGGGCTTGTGTTCCCAACCCCTCACCAACTTCGTTGCCCTTTTCTGGACATGTTCCAGCAAGTCAACATCCTTCCTAAACTGAGGGGCCCAGAACTGGACACAGTACTCGAGGTGCAGCCTAACCAGTGGAGGAGTGGCCCCATACATCAGGGAGGCTCTAGATGCCATGGAACTAGAGATTAAGGATGATCAAGTTGAGTGCCTGTGGGTGAGAATTAGAGGGAAGGCCAACAAGGCAGACATCCTGGTTGGAGTCTGTTATAGACCACCCAACCAGGATGAAGAGGTTGATGAATTCTTCCATATGCAGAGAGACTGTCTCAAGATCACCAGACCTTGTTCTTATGGGCAATTTTAACCTGCCAGATATCTGCTGGGAACTTAACACAGCAGAGAGGAGGCAGTCTAGGAGGTTCTTAGAGTGTATGGAGGATAGCTTCTTACCCCAGCTGCTGTGTGAGCCTACCAGGGGTAAAGCTTTGCTTGACCTTCTTTTTCCAAGCAGAGAAGGGCTGGTGGGAGATGTGGTGGTTAGAGGCTGTCTGGGGTCCAGTGACCATGAGGTAGAGTTTTCAATATGCAGTCAAGCTAAGAGGGGCAGCAACAAAACCTCCACTCTGGACTTCCAAGGAGCAGAAATCAGGTTACTTAAGGAACTAACTCAGAAGGTACCTTGGGAAACAGCCCTTAAAAACAAAGGGGTCCAGGAGGGCTGGACCTGCTTCAAGAAAGAACTCTTGAAGGCTCAGGAACAGGCTGTGCCAATGTGCCAGAAGATGAGCCACTGGGGCAGATGGCCAGCCTGGATGGGTAATGAACTTCTGAATGAATTAAGGGAAAAAAAGAGGGTGTATCATCTTTGGAAAAAAGGAAAGGTTACCCATGAAGTGTTCAAGGATGTTGCTAGGTCATGTAGGAAAAAAAAATTAGAGGCAAAAGCCCATTTAGAGCTTAGGCTGGCCACTGCTGTGAAGGACAACAAAAATGCTTTTACAAATATATTAATGGCAAGAGGAGGGGCAAGGACAACCTCCACTCCTTAGTGGACATGGAGGGGAATATTGTAACTAAAGATGAGGAAAAGGCAGAGGTACTTAACACTTTCTTTGCCTCAATTTTTAATAGCAAGATAGGTTGTATTCCAGACAACTGGCCTCCTGAGCTGGCAGATGGTGTCAGGGAGCAGTATAGTTCCCCTGTAATCCAGGAGGAAGCAGTTAGAGACCTGCTTAGCCACTTGGATCCCCACAAGTCCATGGGACTGGATTGGATCCATCCTAGGGTGCTGAGAGAGCTGGCAGATGAGCCTACCAAGCCACTCTCCAGCATTTTTCAACAGTCCTGGCTCACTGGAGAGGTCCCAGATGATTGAAAGCTGGCCAGTGTGATGCCCACCCACAAGAAGGGCCAGAAGGAGGAGCCAGGAAATTTCAGACCTGTCAGCCTGACCTCAGTGCCAGGCAAGATTATGGAACAGGTCCTCTTGAGAGCAATCACACAGCACTTACAGAATGGCCAAGGGATCAGGCCCAGCCAGCATGGATTTTAAGGGGGGGGGGGGGGGGGGGGCAGCCAAAATGCCACACAGAGGAGCTCAGCCCCAATAACAAAGCCCAGCCAGCACCTGTGGGTGATACTGGAGTAACCATCACATCTCTTCCTACCTAACCAGGGGGCCACCAGGCCCCCCGGCCTTTGTTGTCACCACCACCATCACCCAGTGTGCACCATGGGGACTCACCAGTGATGAGAGGAGGATCCCTCTGCCCAGATGGGCTCAGCTTGGGCTTCTCCCTTGCCTGAGGTGGAGATTAAAAAGGGGAGGGCCAAGTGGTCACACCTGGGATGGGAGGAGACTCCAACAGAGCCCAGGTGATGATCTTGAAGGTCTTTT
This sequence comes from Dryobates pubescens, assembly GCF_014839835.1. Taxonomy (NCBI): domain Eukaryota; kingdom Metazoa; phylum Chordata; class Aves; order Piciformes; family Picidae; genus Dryobates; species Dryobates pubescens. The sequence continues at coordinate 40,113,130 of NC_071615.1, forward strand.
CCAACCTGGTTAATTCTGTGATTCTGTAATGAGTGCAGGGTGTTTTCATAGCTGTAGCAGATCAGGGGAAGAGCTTTTCTTCTAAAAGAAGGCTGTCAGCGAGTCTGCGGAGGGTCTGCAAGCCTCTGGAAGAACAAGAAAGTATCAATGGCAATAGTAGTACAATTAAAATACAAACCCACAACCTCTTCTTTTATCTGATAGAGGGGAGGGCACATCATGTTCATCTTCACAAGAACAAGGTCTCCTCCAAGCATTTTTTTCAGCCTAAGTAAAAGTAGTATCCTTGCTATATATATATATAATCTCCATACCTATTCATATATGGGGGGAAAAAAAAAGAACCTGCCTAGTAATGTCAGTGGTTTTGTGAACAAAGGAGCTCAGTTCCTTTTATTGACCTAAGGAGGAGAGTTTTAAGACAGCTGGTGGAAGAAAAGCCAGGTTATTTGGAGACTTCTTCACAAATAAGAGACTAGCATAGAAGAAACTTCCTAAGTGTGTTTTGCCAGAGACTTTACTAAGTGAAGCATGAAGGGTGTCAACATTTCAGTAGTGAACAAAAGATGGGAGTTGAAGAAGAGCAGGACAGGCAGTCCTGTGTCTGCATAACTGAAGAGAGACTGAGAAGGAAGGAGAAACATAGAAGAAAGGAAAAACATTTTAAAAATGGTCATTGGTTACTAATTTTCACTGGGAAGGCAGCATCCTTTTTGGTGGGATTAGTAAACGAAGAATGAAAGGATGGAATTTAGAAACATGGGTGCCACAACAATACAGAGACTGCTCTGGGCAGTTTAAAAAGGAAAATACTATGGAAATATTTGCCCCTATTTGTGAGTGAAGTTTCCAGGCTCATCTGAAGGGTGTAAAGAGGACCAGCTAGTTTAATGTTGACTAGAGCAGGGGCAGTTTATCATGGTCAATCATTGTTCAAATAGCCTCATGCCAAAAATAGACCAAAAACTGAACAGCACGCCAGGTCTGTGCTGCAGAAGAAATAAAGGGAGCAGGTGTATATGACCAGAGTTTCAGGCAAAAAAAAAAACCTACTTCAGTTGATCTCATTAATTCCTCAGTGTAGAACAGATTTAAGGACAGAAATGTTTGTGCAAAGGCATGCATTTGTTTTTTACTATTCTGTTGTGGGGATTTTTCATGTTATCTTGAGCTAAAGTAGACCTTTTGTTTGTTTGTCTAACATCAAACATTTAGCGTCTCTGTGAGTGTGAGTAACTGCTTGCCACGACTAGTGCAAAGCTGTCCTGTTTCTCCTTTGGAACAGAAATATCTCTTTAAGTTGTAAGCCTGAGAACCTAGAGAGAGACATAAGAAACTTTTTTTAGCCGTGTTTTCTTGCAAGTGGCAATGTTCTATTTACAGAACTACATAAAATGTTCTAAAGAAAAGGACAAGTTAAGTGAGCATGGGTGAAAATAAAAACCTTTTGAAATAAGAAAGCACTTTTGTGCTTATCTAACTTCTGAGTTAAAAGCAGCTCCTCTTGTGATTTGAGGAAATCTTATGTAATTTTCTTTTGCTAATAATCAGCTATCTGAAGTTACACAGACTTTTAAAAGCATTGACAGTTGTAGATCGCCATCAGAGTGTTGTCAGTTCAATTCCACATGGAAGGATGCTGATCACCAGCTCGTAACTGACTGCACTGTAGAAGTAGTTTGGCAAAAATATTTTGGCTTAAAGAAAGTGTAGGTTCTCCACTCCTGTGATGATTGAGCACCCTTAAAGCACTTCTCCTCTAAATAGCAATGTGAAACATCCTGCTGTTTATTCCCATTTGACAGACAGGGACACAGAACACAAAGTCACTGGAAATTTGTGACCAGTGGCTTCAGCTCAAGAGTGGTAAATCCTGAGTGCTCTAACAACCATCTTAATATTTATTTGACATTCATTAGCCATCCCTCAAGGGCACTTTCAAGAACTGTATGATGAATACATAAATGCAACAAACTTCACATGAGCTTTTTCAGTGTTACTACAGGAAAAGTAGAAGACTATAAGGAAAGAAAAAAATAATCAGACCCAAAGTCCACAAGGATTATTTTATGTATCTAGTGGGTATTTCCTTTCTCTGTGTGAATTAAATGCAGATTTCCTGCCAGACTAAGATTGCTGCAGGTCTTGCTTTCTGCCAGTGAAGAATTACATTGCTTCAGGTAGAGGGACTACTGTTACCTTGTCGAATATGGGAACAGGCCATCTATGCGAGTCAGAAATAGATTGTTGGCTCTGCAAGGCAGTGGATGGCACGAGATGTGCTCGGGCTGGTTTGCTCTGCTGTGTGTGAAACCATGTAATGATGCTGCACTTTCCAACAGGACAAGAATTCAATCCCTTTTCAGATGGGATATAGGATGTTATCATATCTTGTCTCCAAAATGAAAAATGGAAAACCGTAGTATTAATGGTAATGGTGGGCAGGATTAGGTCTCTCCCAGTCTGTGTCTCAAGCGTAACAAGCCTTACAGTGTGTTGTTTTTTCTCCTGCGCAGATGATAAAAATAAATGTAAGGCTTATCAAATGGGGTGGCCAAATGATTGTCTGTCAGCCTCTCCTGTGACGCCAGCAGAGCTGGAAATGTCCCTTTGCCCTCTCAGTGCACAGACAGCATGCTCTGATCGCTGCCTCCTCTAGGACAGGAAAGTTACCCACTGGTGAGGGGGCTTTGCACATGCGCATTGGAAGATGTGGAGGAAGCAGTCTGTTTGCTGAGCTAAGTCCTAAGGTAGCCTGAAATTTTATGAAAAATAATGGAAGTTACTAAACCAAATATTCCATTTTCTGCATCATGAGAAAAGGCAGACTTTTGTACTGTAAAGAAACCAATTGAATACTCTTCTCCATTTCAAAGGAGATTTTAATTGTTTATTTAACTCATGCAATTTAGGTCTAAACCATAATGACTACAAACTGTTAGCAACCTGAGTTTTTACAGAAACTTTATAGATTTCTAAGAATTTTTCCCCTCTTAGTCTTCAAAATATATCTGTTGTTGACTTTGTGTCTTTAAATGCTATTGCCTAGTTTCAGCAGTCAGTTAATGTTGATTATATATATTGGCTTGACCATATAGATTTTCTGTGACAATCACTCTCTTCAGGTCCTCTTGAATATATCTGTAATACCCCTGGTGAATAGAGGGCCAGGAGGATGATCAGAGGGCTGGAGCACCTCTCCTATGAGGACAGACTGAAAGAGTTGGGGCTGTTCAGTCTGGAGAAGAGAAGGCTCTGAGGGGACCTAATTGTGGCCTTCCAGTATCTGAAGGGGGCCTACAAGAAGGCTGGGGAGGGACTTCTCAGGATATCAGGTAGCATTAGGACTAGGGGGAATGGAATGAAGCTGGAGGTGGGGAGATTCAGGCTGGATGTGAGGAGGAAGTTCTTCACCGTGAGAGTGGTGAAGCCCTGGAATGGGTTGTCCAGGGAGGTGGTTGGGGTGCCGTCCCTGGAGGTGTTTAAGACCAGGCTGGACGAGGCTCTGGCCAGCCTGATCTAGGGTGGGGTGTCCCTGCCCATGGCAGGGGGGTTGGAACAAGGTGATCCTTGTGGTCCCTTCCAACCCTGACTGATACTATGATACTATGATACTTCTGGGGTAGCATAGCACTACAAGGAGGAACACTTTGCACTCCTGTCACTGGGCTTGTGGCTTGATGAGGCAGTGGACCTCGGTATGATAAAAAGCTCTTGCTTGTCTTCTGTTTTTGGGGTTGCTTGTGCTTTTTGAGCTGCCTTGGAAAACTGATCTCATTTTCTTTAGAATGAATGAGTAAATGCACATGAAACTTTACCATGCTGAACAAGTATAGGAGAGGAGCGGGACTACATAGGGAACTCCTTAACATGTTGTTGCCAGCAAAACCCCTGCATGCCATCCAGCCCAATATCAGCACTGATCAGCAGTGCAGCAGTGACAAGACTGCTGCCATAGCTGGCTTGATGTAGATGTTTCATAAATGTGTTTATTACACATGGTCATATTTAAGACATCTTATTTAGGACACATGTCCTAAATAAGAGCATCTGTGCTGGATAAATGGCTCTCCTTGCATTCATGCACTGCCTAGAAACACAGCATTTCCCAGTACCACATGAGAGGAAAAGGTTGAAGGAGTTACCATGGTCATTCAGTCCAGCCCTCCACAGCTGCAGGTCACACTGGGTGCCATATAAGACTCTGCTGACCATCTCTATACCTGCTTCTCTCCTTGCACCACAACAGTACACACAACCCCCCTTGGCATCCTGTGACAAGCTTGTGGTCTTTGGATCCAAAAATGAAGTATCACAAAACAGCTGAATGCCAGAAAAAGAGTGTGAGAAATGAAAGCAGTTACCAAACTTGTTGGTTGCTGGTGTCTGCAGTGCTAAATAACTTGGCAAAAAATGAGATGGGAGCCACAGTACTGCAAAAGACTGATGAAATATTTCTGTTGGCAACCATCCTAGTGTATTTCTAGCCTGAAATTCTTGTTGGTAGGTATGCCTTGGAGACTTCCCCTTGCAAATATAGTTAGTTGCTCAACTTCTCAACTCATTCATTTTCTGATGGGTCCCAGAATAGCATACTGCCTCTCTGAATTGCTGGAGGCTTTCTGCTGCATCTGAGAGGACACTAAATGAACAGAAGTGAATGTAATGATTTAGGCCTGAAGTCAATAAAATATTCAGTCATCACATGTTTTAATCTAGACACTTGCTTGTGTACATTTTGGCTTAACTTTCTTTTGTTTACGTCAATGTAGCTACACTTCAATATTTCAACTGTGGTGTGTGACACCAGTAGCTGAAAGTGTGTTATCTGTTTATACTTTTATACACACACTATGATAAAGTTTCTAAGAGAAATACACTTTCTTTGCCTGTAGTGATTGAAAGAGAATACCGTGATTAGATTTATTACCACAGCATTTTCTTTGAAGTTGTCTAAATAAAACCAGCTCTGCTCTGTTGCTTCGAGTAAATTACTCCTTAAATATAAGGTTGTCACTTTTGTCTGTAGTCTGAAAGTCGAGACAAGCATTTGTTTAGGATAAGCAAATTAATATTGTAAGGCATGAGAATGCTATTTTTAGAAGTATTCTTAATGGCAATTACAAACAGAAAAATAAAGCCTGACCAAACCTAAGCCTGTCTTATCACGCTGGTAATTTAATTATGTGGAAGTTTTTCAGCCTTATAATTACATTAGATCTATGTTTAGTTAGGTGGTGCCCAACTTGGCTGTGCCCCTTTGCCAGGTAACACAAAGCCAGATTGATAGCTTTCGTTGTCATTTTTCTTCTGAGATGTAAAAAGTTTTCTTAATTGTGGCAAATAAACCATTTGTAAACTGTTTGCACATTCTTCAGTTTTCCAAGTTTTCTGTCTCCACCTTTTTAGCCTTTTTTTTTTTTTTTTATGGAATTCTGGTAGAGGTAAGGAGAGGAGATAGAAAATACAGGTTGAGGTTTGAGGTAATCTAGATAATGATTCATTTTTTCATCCCTGTGGACACAGTCCACAGGTGATACCTGCTACCTTGAACAGTCTAGCTTTTGTCACTGGTTACTTTTAGCCACTTAGCTAGCATGTAGTATTATTTTGTGGGCTGCTGAAAACACACTCAATTTTTTATGCAGTAATGACAACACTTAAGTTGTACTAATTTCAGATCTAAAAGGAAAAAAAAATAATGTTCAAATGTTCTTAGCAGTTTATTTCATTCACAACTGCTTTACAAGCAGGCAAAGGGGCTGGAGAGGAAAGTGCAATCATAACATACACAGGCCTGTCCATCCATGAGTGATGACTTAACGTGAGACCTGACTTGTGATGGTGTAGAACCTGGGATTTTTTGACAGGAAAGTTGTGTTCTCCTGCTATTATCACCTACCCTACCATTCTGTTCTCTCGACTACCAATCGACAGAATATGAAATGCGTGACTGCCGCAGACCCATGCTATTTTTAGAGCAGGCCCTGAGCCCAAGTTCGATCCTACATTTTGACCACTCAGAAACTTAAGCCCATCTAAAATAGTCTGTCATCTCTGCTTGTGGCATGGGGATTCCAACATTTGTGAGTTACTTTTAACTGATTAGTTCATTTCTAACTGCCCTTTCCCAGCAGCTCTCTGTATTGAAGTGAATATAAAATCTTTCTCCTGTATTCCTTGAAAGATGTAAAGATACCTGATGAGGATTGATTAGAATGAGAGATTTGTCTGCACGTGCATTCAATGTATAGTTGTCCCAGTCTGAGGCAGATCCTCGCCTCCCACCGGGGCAGAAAGATGAGACTCAAACCAACAGATTGCAGAAGTGATGGAAAGTTTAAATGGAAAAGCAGTGAGTGTTTTACAGAGAACCACAGGTGCAGTGACAAAAGAAGATCCCAAAGCATACCCAAAAACCTCCCAGCACTCCCCTTCTCCCTACCTGAGAGTACACCCAAAACCCCCAGGGCTCTTATCTTCCCCCCCCTCCACTGTTAGGCTAATCTCAGCTGGCCAGATCTGAGATTGCCCTTCCCTCCTTTCCTCTTGGCATTAGGCCTAGCCAGGCCTAAGAAGCCTTGAGATAACTCCCCTTCCATTACCAGATTGGGAGCATCTCCCACAGGAACAGCGAGGGAAGAAAGAGGAAGTGTGAGCCCTTGCAGATGGATTTATAGGGAGCAGGACATTATGGGTATGAAATACGCAGCTTCCTGTGTCCACCCACTGGGCTGGACACCCGGGGCACCAGAGGTGCACCCCATGTGGCAGCAGCAGGAGGCACCCAGCCCAAACTGCCACAGTGGTCTTCCTGGTTCCCTATGCTTTCAATGCAAATTATCAGTTCTGTCCTGTGCAAGTTTTTAGCCACTGCATAGTGCTTTGAGGCTCAAAACAAATTGGCTGCGGTTTTTCTTTTTGTGAGCAGTTCTCCCTCCAAATGACTGTGGGGCTTGCGACCTCCGCCTTGCCTTTGTTCTAGAGAGCTTGAGTGCTTGCCTCTTGCTACAAAGAGCCAAAGATGAGACAGATGATGAACAGTTGGAAGCAGCAGCTGCAGCTGCCCACATCTGCCTCCTGAGGTGTGACTTTGCTGGGCACTTGCTGTAGTCTCCCCCTGTGTCTCATCCCTTCTACCTTCTGTGCACCAAAGTGATGGTTGCATGCTATGGTTAATGAGCTTGAAGTATGGATAAAAACCTTCTGGGGGCTGCTTCTGGCCTTAGGAACAGCAGCTGGATGCCTGTATTTACAAAAGTCAAATGTTTTGGTAATATTATTGTATCTTCCAAAGGTATTTTCAGTTACAGTAAATAGCTGCATTAAGATTTTCAGGGTGGTTTACTTAGCTAAAGGGAGTGAATATGCTTAGTTGAAATGTGTTGTATTTTTCTTTGCAGAATTACGAGACCTTGCTTTCAGATGTTGGTGGCTGTTTTGGTGGGGTTTTTTTCCCTTCTCTTTTTCAGTCTATAAATTTGTTTCTTCCACAAAGGAAATTAAGATCATGTTGCTTCTTGTTCTACTCAAGTCAAGCAAAATAATTAACAGTTCACCCACTGAAGTCACAGTTCCATCCTTTTAGCAGTGCCCCAAATTCCCTGGCACAACAGAAACGGCTCCCAAGCTGGTGTATTGGCAACGTTTTGGTTTGTGAATCTGTTCCTTATCAGAGTGCAAGGCAAGGAAGAAACTTAGATAAAAACTGGGTCTGGGTTCACTGAAATATTTTGGGAAAAAAAAAGAAAAAAGAAAACCACAGGAGAGAACTGGGAGTGAGCTTTGGTGCCGTCCTGGACCAGCGAACCAGGAGGGTTTTTTTGTGGTTTCGTAACAACATTATTGACCAGCAACAGATGTGACCTATTCACAGCATAGGAGCAGTCAATTTGGTACTGCTCCCAGAGGCATGTTTGTCGATGTAACACTGTTTCTCCTTGTGCTTGAATGGTCCCCAGCGAGGGGTGGAGGAGCTGGGAGAGGAAGGACGTGCCAGCAGGCAGCCCAGTTGGGACAGACCGGCATGTGTCCACAGCCTAGTGCATGGCCTGGTATCTCAGGTACATTCCGTGGCCTGCATATTAAGGAATGTCCTTTAGGTAAAATGTTTTTCTTTGCCAGTTATCCAGTGACTGGCAGTGACAGTTCTCTAGCCACCAGAGCCAATGCTTAGTTGTTATTATTCCTATTAGTTAAGCAATAATTCTTAGTGTTTCTTTGTAGCTTTGGAGATATCTTCATGAACACCAGGTCTGACGTATAGAAGTGGGGTTTTTAGAGTTGTTGTTTTCCCAAAGACACAGCCTCTAAATGAAAAGATCGTTTGTAAGCTGTGTCAGTAATTAAAACACCTTAAAAATGTGTGCCCACTTCTGACTTGAATCTTCTGATCTATGGATTTTTCTTAAAGCCTTGTTTCTTAAAATAAAGAGCATTTTACTACACCACTGTGTATATATAGATAGTGCCAAACCACTCCTAAACTCCTTCAGTAAACTTAGTAGCTCAGGTCTTTGAGTTGCCAATTTCCAATGGTTTTCCAAACCTATTTTATTCTTGTGGCATATCTATCCATTTCAGGTTTACAGGATTCTTTATTCAAGTATCTATACTGCAACAAGAAGTTACAGAATCTCAAGAATATTCACTTTGTTATATATGTATCATCCCACTCCTGCTACTCAATATAACTTTGTTTATACATCCAAGGATTTTATTGGCCTTTCTGGTCCCAGTATAGTGACAGGACCACATATTTAGTTGGCTGTCTTCTGCTGTGATCCTAAATCATGAGTCCCGTAGACACTGGTTTTCACAATGCAATTCTCCAGACAGCAAGCATGGCATACATTTCTTGGCTTCAATCCAAAAAAGCACTTAAACCCAGACATATATTACAAGCTAGAGATGGTATTCCTCTGGTTCCTTAGTCTGTTATCCAGAAATTCTGGGTCCAGGTTGGTTAATGTGACCTGTCAGACTACCCAACATCAGGAAATCTTGTGTGAAACACTGCATGGGGGTACAGATTATCTTCTCAGTAGATGTGTGACAAGCTTGAAATGCCTGAATTACACTGATTGTCTTGCAAGCTGAGCTGTCACAGGTAATGGATTGCAAGCTATCCTAAGGTTATGTGCTCTAGGGTTCCTTTATGTATGTCCATCCAGGTGAGTCTGGTGGAGCTAGACCTGGCAGACACAGCGCACATATGCACTACTCTCCATCTAAGGAAGCTGGGTATAATCATGGAAGACCCAGTAAATCTCACATTGCTCATATCTCTACCTGCCTCATTAATGGTATAAAAGGAGATAAGGGCTCTGCTGGTCTGAGGCATTTAATTGTCTGACATTACTTTTGACTCCATGGATTTTGTTGTTTGTTATGAAATTTACCTCAGCCTTGCTGCAAAATATTGAGGATTTTAGTTACAACCTGATAAATAACTGTCACCATAATAACTGAATTGTGTATGCAATTGCTAACCTAAATATTATTTATTTATTTGATGTCTTTCTATGTGGTGTTTTTTTTTTAATTATTTGAGTTTTGTGATTCGGGAAAGTACCTTTGAATTTTTGATGCCTTTAAGCATCTACTTAACATAAGCCTGGTGCTTATAATCAAGTATGTGTTGTCCTGAATCTAGGACTTAATTTCTAGTAGACTTATTTATGTGAATAGAAAGGCATATTTTAAGAGAAAGGAGTGATAAGTCATCATCTAGTTCCAAAACCCCTGAGCTAATTTGCATGAAAAAGATGTGAAGCTGCCTGTATTGTTATGTGAGAGATGGTAGAGACCCATACATTTATCTAGCATAGGGCTCCTTATCCTCAAAACTTTGTAAAGTCTATTCTTCCATTGTTTGTCACAAAATCCCCTAAAGCTACAGATACGCCTTTCTATGTCCCAGAAAATTCCTTTGAAGCTTGAATTGAGCTTAACCACATTTAGAATCACAGGTTTCTCCTCACTTGAAAAAGGCCCATCACATGGTTTCATAGCACTGCAAAGAAAAATCAACATGTATTCCTGCACAGGCAATGCCAAAGGCTTGCTACACAGAAAACCCATCAGAGACATACCCTCACTACATCTTTCCAGCCAGAACACGTGGATTAAGTGATCCTCCAGGGGCCTGGAATATGGTCTCTTAGTACTAGGAGGCAGCAGAACCAGACCACTTGAGCATCTCCCCTGATTTCTTTCTGCTTCCAAACCATCTGCTTCTCTGTGGTAATAGTCTTCTGCTGTTTGTTAACCCAGTTAACCTCTATCATAAGCTGTAGTAATTTATGCTGGATGTTTGGGTTTCACATAGTACTAATGGTATCTAATGAACTGTGGCTACAGAAACATCTGTTCTATACAATAGCTAGTGGTTTGTTTTTTTTAAATCCCAGTGATTAGATACACAAAAAAAATTAGTTCTGAGCTCTTTAGGTTGTGAAGATTAGAACTCAAACCTTCAGTACCAAAATAGGCCAGATTTAATACTACCCCTGCAACCTTAATTCAGTTTCCACTTGTTTATGCACTGTTTGATATTGATGCATGGGATTACTTGCTGTGTTTTCACTTATCAAATGAAAAATGGGCTGAAGGAAGGTTGAATGAGACACCTGTAAGACTGTGGCATCCTCACTTAAGAATAGGACTAGAAGCTAGAGAACATCACTTTATTTAATTTTGCATGTAATAATTATACGATGCAATTGAGAAATAGGGTAGAAGAATTGATACAGGAAATCATTTCCACTAAGAAACCTGCAAAAGGTATTAAAATTAACAAAGGCACAAAATAATGTGAGTGAGAAATGGGATATGCTAAAAACAGCTAGTGTTTGTACTTAAAGAGAAATGTAATAAAAGTGCTACTTAATTATAATGTTGCAGTTAATAATGCAATAGAAATCTTAGCTCTTTCTAATTTGAGTGCTTAATTTCTCGGTCTTAATGTTGCAGTAATGTGGTTTCCAGATTTAATTTCCTTATATTTATTTGTTTTTATCAACTCAGAAGGAAAATAGGAGAAACACATTGTGAAACCCCTCTAATGAGATCTTAATGCTACTAACATGCCTTATGTTTTCTATAAAGTCACTGATTGCATTTAATCACCTCAGCACTACTAAATCATTTCAACAGTTTACTCTTACTTCCAGTGTCATTAAAGTTCTCCAAGTTTAGGAAATACATTTGAAAAAACAAAGAGAAAAAACCCCACCAGAACAAAACCCCCTCACATTCCTGTATAAAAACGTCCCCTTCTAACATCCACGGCTTTAAAAATAAGATCCAGATTTTCTTTAGGCATGAACCTTTTATCCTTGCCCTGTGGGGCTCTATAAGAGCTATTTAAACTCATGTGATCATGCAGTTAAAGGCTGGGCTGACTCAGCAAAGTGTTTAACTATGTGCTTAAATTCTATTGTGATCAATAGAATTTGAGCATGTGCTTAAATATTATGTTGAAAAGGGATGGATTTGCAGATGTGTTTTAATGTTAAGCATGTAACAAAGTAGGCCCATAATATGTCAAAGCAAGTTGGAATAGTTCAGGTTGTAAAAGCCCTACATTTGGGGTGACTGACTTCATGAGTAAAATATTTTGATACAGTTTTAATATATCATCTGAAATACAAAGCACAGTGCTGTGAATTAGCTTACACAGGATATTGATATGTCTGTCAGTTTAAAATATGTATGCCAAAATTAAGAATGCTGTCTTTAAAAATGCAGCTGCATATATAAGAACTAATATATGGGTACCTAATACTAGAATCCCACACTCCACAATTTTCCATGTTCTGACCTGTTTTTAGCTTATTCCCCCAGTCTTTCCCTGTACTATGCAATGATCATTTTGAGGCTCTGAATCACTAAACACAATCATGTTCTGATTGGCTCAGGGGCATGAGTAATTCCACTTTTTAAATTTACTTCTGCCTATAATTAATTCTTTCTGTATTAGCAAAGATTTGTCTTCCTACTGGTTATCCCCCTTGCACTCGTGTTTGGCATCTTCTGCCCTGTGAAAGTACCACATTATTTCCCACATAACATTGGAGTATTTTTATTCTGAAGAGAAAATGCTCATGATACCAAGTTGTCAGCTGTCAATACTATGTTGATATCACAGTATCACCAAGGTTGGAAGAGACCTCAAAGATCATCGAGTCCAACCTGTTACCACATCTGTGGTGCTCATGCCCTGTCTTGCATTGTAACATGCTACCTGTTGCTGTGCTTTCACTGTCCATATCTGTGTCCTGCTGCAGATTTGGGAGTGCTCCTGGGAAAAACTGGGGAGGGGGAAGAAAGAGAGAAAGCAAGAAGAGGGAAGTGTAGAGTAGCAATAGGTGCTGACTTGAGGATCCTGTAGGGAAATCCCCATTGTCAGCTGCTGCAGTCCACCTGTCTGGGGGGACAGATCTTGATGGATGATGGGGGAGACTTGAGCCACAGACCTCTTGGGTGCCATCAAGTATCCAAATATAGGAGCATCACAGTATGTTGTTATTGTGAATCATTTCTTTGGCTACACAATTGTGAGAAGCTTAAAAACCCCAAGAAAACAGACAAAAACTGCCCTTGACTGTGATCTATTGTATTTGTTGAAGAGCAAACACACAGTGCTTCCCCAAAATGCAGACCAGGGCCTGAAGTACTGGGCAGATCCTTCTTTCTTCAGAAGTGAAAAATGCAGGAGAAGGTTGAGGATTTGGCAGATTTCTAGAAAGCTCCAAGACAACCTCTTTATTGGCTTCTAGAGTACAGTGAAGAATCACATCCCTGTGGTCATTGTTGCTCCCCTAGAGCAGTGACATGAAAGGAGACTTGTAATTTTGGTAGGTGAGAGATCAGACTTCTGGTTCCTGTATGTAGGTAGTGATAGGCTTGGTGACCCGTGTAACAAGTGCTATAAGGCAAAGCAGGACTCCGAGCTAGAGATTAGGGACAATCAGGTTGAATGCTTGTGGGCAAGAATTAGAGGGAAGACCGGTAGGGCAGACATCCTGGTTGGAGTCTGTTATAGACCACCCAACCAGGAGGATGATGTCGACGAAGCATTCTATAGACAGCTTAAGGCTGTCTCAAGATCTCCTGACCTTGTCCTCATGGGCGACTTCAACCTGCCTGACATCTGCTGGGATCTCAACACAGCAGAGAGGAGGCAGTCTAGGAGGTTCTTAGACTGCATAGAGGACAGCTTCTTATCCCAGGTGCTGCGTGAGCCTACCAGGGGCAAGGCTATGCTTGACCTCCTCTTCACCAACAGGGAAGGGCTGGTGGGTGATGTGGTGGTCGGAGGCTGTTTAGGGGCCAGTGACCATGAAATAATAGAATTTTCAGTATTCAGTCAAGCTAAGAGGGCCAGCAAGAAGACCTCCACTCTGGACTTCCGGAGGGCGGACTTCAGGTTGCTCAAGGAAATAATTCAGAGGGTTCCTTGGGAGAAAGCCCTTAAAAATAAAGGGGTCCAGGAGGGCTGGACCTGCTTCAAGAAAGAGCTGATGAAGGCTCAGGAGCAGGCTGTGCCAATGTGCCGGAAGAGGAGCCGCCGGGGCAGACGGCCAGCCTGGCTGTGTAATGAACTTTTAATTGAACTAAGGGAAAAAAAGAGGGTGTATAATCTTTGGAAGAAAGGTGAGGCAACCCATGGAATGTTTAAAGAGGTTGCTAGGGCATGTAGGAGGAAAATTAGGGAGGCAAAAGCATATTTGGAACTTAAACTGGCCTCTGATGTGAAGGACAACAAAAAGTCCTTCTATAAATATATTAATAGTAAGAGGAAGGGCAGGGACAACCTCCACTCCTTGGTTGACATGGAAGGAAATGTTGTAACACAGGATGAGGAAAAGGCAGAGGTACTTAACACCTTCTTTACCTCAGTTTTTACTAGCTGGAAAGAACGTCTACCAGACAGCTGGCCTGCAGAACTGGCAGAGGGAGCCAGGGAGCTGCATGGTTTCCCTTTGTTCCATGAGCAAGTGATAGGAGCTCTCCTCAGCAGCTTGGACCCCCACAAGTCCATGGGACCAGATGGGATCCATCCTAAGGTGCTGAGAGAGCTGGCAGATGAGCTGGCCAAGCCACTCTCCATTATTTTTCATCAGTCCTGGCTCACTGGAGAGATCCCAGCTGACTGGAAGCTGGCCAACGTGGTACCCATCCACAAGAAGGGCCGGTTGGATGAGCCAGGGAATTACAGGCCTGTCAGCCTGACCTCAGTGCCAGGAAAGATTATGGAGCAGGTCATCCTGAGTGCAATCACGCAACACTTAGAGGATGGCCAAGGGATCAGGCCCAGCCAGCATGGGTTTAGGAAGGGCAGGTCCTGCCTGACCATCCTGATCTCCTTCTATGATCAGGTGACCCGCCTGGTGGATGTGGGGAGGCCTGTGGATGTAGTCTACCTGGACCTCAGCAAGGCCTTTGACACCGTTCCCCATAGCAAACTCCTGGCCAAGCTGTCAGCCCATGGCTTGGATGGGAGCACACTGAGATGGGTTAGGAACTGGCTGGAGGGCCGAGCCCAGAGAGTGGTAGTGAATGGTGCCACATCCAGCTGGCAGCCAGTCACCAGTGGTGTGCCCCAGGGATCAGTACTGGGCCCCTTGCTCTTTAACATCTTTATTGATGATCTGGACGAGGGCATCGAGTCCATCATCAGTAAATTTGCTGACGACACCAAGCTGGGGGCAGGAGTTGATCTGCTGGAGGGTAGAGAGGCTCTGCAGAGGGACCTCGACAGGCTGGGCAGATGGGCAGAGTCCAATGGCATGAGATTTAACACATCCAAGTGCCGGGTTCTGCACATTGGCCACAGCAACCCCATGCAGAGCTACAGGCTGGGGTCAGAGTGGCTGGAAAGCAGTCAGGCTGAGAGGGACCTGGGGGTGCTGGTCGACGGTAGACTGAACATGAGCCTGCAGTGTGCCCAGGCAGCTAAGAGGGCCAATGGCATCCTGGCCTGCATCAGGAACAGTGTGGCCAGCAGGAGCAGGGAGGTCATTCTGCCCCTGTACACTGCACTGGTTAGGCCGCACCTCGAGTACTGTGTCCAGTTCTGGGCCCCTCAGTTTAGGAAGGATGTTGACTTGCTGGAACGAGTCCAGAGAAGAGCAACAAAGTTGGTGAGGGGTTTGGAACATAAGCCCTACGAGGAGAGGCTGAGGGAGCTGGGGTTGCTTAGCCTGGAGAAGAGGAGACTGAGGGGTGACCTTATTACTCTCTACAACTACCTGAAGGGAGGTTGTAGACAGACGGATGTTGGTCTCTTCTCCCAGGCAAGCAGTACCAGAACAAGAGGACACAGTCTCAGGCTGCGCCAGGGGAGATACAGGCTGGATGTTAGAAAAAAGTTCTATACAGAAAGAGTGATTGCACATTGGAATGGGCTGCCTGGGGAGGTGGTGGAGTCACCATCACTGGAGGTTTTTAGGAGAAGACTTGACGGGGTACTTGGTGCTGTGGGTTAGTTGCTTGGGCGGAGTTGGATTGGTTGATGGGTTGGACGCGATGATCTTGAAGGTCTCTTCCAACCTGGTTTATTCTATGTATTCTATGTATTCTATGTATTCTATGTATTCTACCATCTGTAACAGTGAAATGAAATGTATCTATGTGTAGATACATTAATCAAGATACACAAGTTTTGAAACACCTTTGTGAAAAAACAAACTTCACCTAGCATGTGTGAAAGCTGCCAAGGTGCAGAGGGGCATCCAGCGAGCTCTTGTCTGACACACTGTCAAATGCTGCTCTTCTGAAACCACATCATCTTGTAAACCTGAGAAAGATGCCGTGCTGATGCTTCTAAAAATAGCTGCGGGGTGCTCAGCCGCTCTCCAAATTTCAGCAAGTCAACTGAACAGCGTGTGGCTGGTAAACTAGTCTAACGGGCTGTGCCAAGTGCACAGGCATGCCGAACACGGCAGGGCTGCCTCTGCCTGCGCGCACAAAACCCGGCCCCTCGTTCAGCGCTGCCTCCTGCTGCCCCCAGCCCCGTTAGTTCAGAACTCGCCCCTCCCGAGGCGGCCACAGGTCCTGAAGGAGCGGGCAGCAGCCGCCCGGCTCCCCCATCGGAGCCAGCTGCGGGGAGCCGAGCAGAGTCAGCGGAGCGGCCAGATGGGTGCCGCGAGTGGGCGAGGCTGGGCCACGCCGCCAGCAGAGCCTGTCGCCGACACAGCCTCCGGCCTTATTCTGGGGCCGATGCAGAGGCCGTGGCGTTGTGGTCTCCTTGCACTAAATAGCCCCTGAGGGAGGGAGAGGGGTGCGAGTCCCAGGCGGGGAGCATTTCTGTCCCGCTCCCCCCCTGGCTTCTCCGCGCCGAACGGGCTGGGCAGGGGGAAGGGGTTAATGGCGCTGGAGGGAGGGAGGGTAGCCGGCGGTTTGAGAGACAGAGCCTGGACAGCTGTGTTTGCTGTGGTATTTTTAAAGGCATTAATGCAGGCTCCAATCACCCGGCCGAGCCTGACCTATTTTTGGCTCAGGCCGGCCATTGTTCTATTTCTGCCGCCGTTGGGCCGCGCGGGTGTCGATTCAGATGCAAATGAGGCACCGCTGCCGCTCCCGCCAACTTCGCCCGGCCGGGCAGAGCGCGGAGCGGGGACAGCCGCGCTGCTCCGCACTGGGGCACTTCGGGTTGAATTCGCGGGGGCTGCCGGGCCCTTCAGAGGGGGTTACTGGTTTTGGTGGTCTTTGAGAGGCAGTGTTCCCCTCCTCGCCCCAGCAGAGACCCCGAAGCGCAGAGATAATTCTTCATCTCTTCCTGCACCTGCCGTGGGCCGCCCCAACGCAACTGCTCAGACCCGGCGGCGCGCAGCCCCCCGCGCCCCCACGGCTCCTTCCAGCGGGCGGGGGCTGCTGCCGAGAGCGCATCTGGGGCTTTCCCCGTCTCCCGATAGATACTTGTGCAAATGCTTAAACACTGCTAATTGCCGAAGCGTATTATCTTACAACCCGCGCTGGAGGAGGTAGGACCGCAGAGGGTCGTGCCCGAGCCCCTGTGCAAGTGCAGTGATGAATCTGTGGTGTAGCTGAAGTGCAGACCAGCTGGAATATGCTGCAGACCATTTACGAGAGTGAATCGTGTTTTTCCTCAGATGGGGTTTCTGGACGTGAACAGCTCTTGGCTCAGCAAAGAATGCACAGTATGATCAGCTCAGGTAAGAGACAGCTCCGTACCTCAGACTCCACTGGCTGACCGGCAGCACTCAGCCTAGCACGATAGGGAAACACCCTTGCTTTAAAGAAGTGACTTTATTTTTGTGGTTTTTATGTAAGCTGTTGTTAAATAATTATGGTAGTATGTTAGATAGCAGCTGCTGCTTTTGCACGGAGTTTGCCTCCTTCAGCCTGCTGCTCTCCAGACAGAGCAAAATGCTCACAATCCAAATCTAGTTTGGGATTCCTTGTTTGTTTTGTTGCATGGTTGCAAAATGGGGCTTACTGTACAGACTTGTTCATAGAGAGAGGCTACCTCAGACATGCCTTGTCAAGAGGCTGCAGTTACAGCCCCTCATAGGCAATTCTGTTCACATGTCTGTTGTAAACAGGATTTGATCTTTCTGTGAGTTTCCTTTTCTCCAGTTTTCATACCAAGGGAGTTTAACGCAAATCACTTTCTCTTTTCAGTACAGTGTTACTTTAAAATGTCTTTAATGTGTATGGCTTATTTTGTAAGTTCAAAAAATATTTGTGACCCTGACAATGGTAAACATATGTAATGACTCACTGAGATGTGAATTGGATGTGGTTTTTAATGAAGATATTTCAGAGCTGTTCTCAAAGAATACTGGACATTTCTTCATGCATATGAAGCTGCCTTTGTATTTTCTAGTTACTTTGCTAGCTGTTTTTGAAACCTGCAGATGATGCATTAAGGATGGACTAAGCTAGAAGAACTGTTGCCATTCAGATAAAATGTCAATGTAGACAGGCTAAAAAAGTCAACATTCAGGTTACTCATACCCAGTCTCCCTTAAACTCAGTGAACTGCATTTCTGTTTTTATCAAACTGAAACCTGTCTTTTGAGGCACAATGTTACCTGGTTAATATCTTTTTCGTTTAGATCACTAACTGTTCTCCATAAAGTTGGCTTTATAGACATCTTATATATAGGATACAGGATGAATTGTTTACATGTACTTTAATCTTGGTTTACCCTTCCTTTTTTCTTTTCTTTCTTTTTTCTTTTTTTTTCCCCTCCTTTTTTTTCTTTTTCTTTTTTTTTTCTCCCTTTTTTTTTTCTTTCTCTTTCTTTTTCCTTTCTCCCCCCTTCTTTTCCCTTTCCCCCCTTTCTCCTCCTTTTCTTCACAAAACTTGGCAGCGCTTCTCAGTTTTTAAGATTAACTATTTGTGTAGACCACGGCTCTTCTCACATACTGCTTCTTTTGCTACACTTGTTGAGGCCATGTTTGTTTCTTTTAAAAAGATACTTATTTTCCTGTTTTATAAGAAAAAGAACTTTTCACCTGTGTTTCTTTCTCACATACCTTTTTTAGAACAGACTTCTCGTTTCAGATATGAAAACAAATTGTGATTGTATCAAAGGTAGCATCTTTCCTGTTCGAAAAGACTGGGCTATGTCTTAACCTTGTGATTAGTGGTTTTCACTAATAGAATGCCAAGGTTATAAGACTGAATGAGAGATTGAAAAGGTGTTATGTGCAGGTTAAAATACTGAGAATACCTGGGGGAAGTGGAGGCTTCCACATGATAATGTTTAAGATTGGCAGTTTTTCTGTTCTTTTATGAAACTGCTGGGTTTGCTTGTACCTTTTTGGATCTCTCAGAGACTTTACTATTTCTCCAACTTCAAAGATGAGATGTTCATCACCAATTACAGTTCCTCTGTCAAGGGCAGGAATCAAGTGAAAGACTTGCTTACGAAGCTCTAGCAAATACAGTAAGTAAAAGCAGAAGTTTCTCTGAAACATTTACAGTGCCAGCCTCTCATTGGTTTTCTTGAACAGCTCAGCAGGTCTCAAGTGCTTTTATATTGGCCAAAGAGATAAGACTGACTGATTCCCATCCCTCCTGTTTTGTTTGGTTTTGCTTGTTTGTGGGTTGTTGTTTGTTTTGTCATTGTTGTTTTGTTTTGGTTTTGAACGCTGTGTCAAATGGAAGTTAGCTGTACACAAGTGAAAGTCTGGGATTTTTAGCTCATTATAGTACATAGTTACTGCCAACTAGTGTTGCTTGAGCAAGAGCAGTTTTCTCACTTGAAACATAAGAAAGGAAGGTGATTTTCACTAAGTTTGTAGCTCAGCTTCTCTTCACAGAAGACAAGAATATCCTGATATTGTAAGGATATCAAGAATATCCTGATACTACATTAGGCCCATTTAACATATACAATTTCCCCTGTAGTATCAAGTAGAGCAGAAGGGATGTTTAGGCTTTTGAAAAACCCAACAACTTGGTCAAGAACATTGTCCATGTAAATATATATTCTGTAGAGCATAAAGTATTCCTCAGTGTTTCTATTGGCCTTTAAAATGCATAACTGGGCTTCAAGAAGTTGACGTGGTACATAGTGTGCTGTTTAATTCATGTCACACGAAACCGCAAAGCTTGGTCTTGCTGTCACTTACCTTCTGTTCTCCCAAGTTCAGGGTAGCTTTTCAAGTATTGTCTTCCCATGTGCTGCATATAGGAAGGAAGTTACCTTCACTGACAAGTGTGTGAGTTTTTCTTAGAATAAAAAGTTGCACATATTTAAGAAAATCACAAATCCATGAATGTTTATACTCTGCACCCCTGATACTGTTAAAGTCTTTGAAGCAAGCACAGCTTCAGCACTCAATGGATTTTTAGGTTTGCTGGTTTCCAGATGCAATAGGCATGCATTATACAACTGATTTTAAACTGGGCTGGAGTCATCCCCAAGGAGGACCGATTCAATGGCTAATGGATATGTATTTGCAAAGCAAGCTAAGGAATTTCTGACAACAGCAGACATAGGAAATACTTTTGTCATGTGAAGCAATTCTTCTGGTATTCCCTCAATTACTGCTTTGCCTGTCTCCAGCCTTGCCTGTAAATCATACTATGAATGAGATTATCTGGATAGGTACCAATCAAAAGTCTAATTATGAATGGAGCAATCTAGATCGGCACTGACTCAAGAAGCTGTGTAATTTGCAGACACCTACACCTTACTGCAGAGAGCTGTTTCAGCTGTCTTGAGAAGACTGAACTAGATTCTCCCATATGGTACTGTTGCTCTCACAGGCAGCAGTAAGAGCTGTGCATCTTTGCTTATGAAAATGATGCTGATGTATTCTTACCCGATGCCATAATTATTTTAGTTTCACAATTTGAAAAAAACAAGTCTGGATTCTAAAGCCACTTACTTAGTTGGAATTACTTTTTAACTGTGGTGTTGCTATTATTTTACCCAAAGAAGTCTCAACTATGTGTGTGCAGTGCCACAGTGGCATTCATCTGGCCTCTTACCTTACTACTATGCAAGTTATGAACTATTAGATCCTTGAGAAAAAGCATGTGGTGCAGCACAGTCCGTGCCAATAATGCTTTTTAGAATGTAGAGAATAAATATCTAATGGAGGTCTGCATTACTCAAACACGTCAGTTATGTGAAGGAGAAGAACCTGCTCAGCCATGGTATCTGTAGATGTGGGACTTTAACATGAAGTTCATCAACTTCTGGTTATTCAGCACATTGTGCTGGTTTTCTGAAGGGTAAGCTTGCCACATATACTTCACTGGCTATACTTTCACAGCCTTGTACTGCCCTGCCTGAATTGCACCTTGGTTTTCATTGGATGAGGCATCCTTTGCTTCCTGCCCAAAGCCTTGCACTGGCCTGCCTAAATTCCACCTTGGCTTTTGTTGGATAAGACATCCTCTGCTTCCTGCCCAAAGCTGCTGAAAAATCAAGAGTTGAAGGAGATCTTGAGCTTAAAGCCTTGGCTCATCACTGAGTTAACAGGTGACCTGAGCAAGTTACGCAATCCCGCGTGCGTCAGCTAACCCTTCTGTGAAATACAGAAAGCGATACCTGTCAGGCTCAGGAATTTACAGAGCAAAACTATTCTAAAGGTAATATAATATTCAGAATGATTAATTAATGTGATTGACCTCATCTACCTACAGGCTTGCAGAACACCTGCAATTTCACAAATGTAGTAAGTGAACATAGTCGCAGGATGTTATTCTCTCCACTAGTCAGGAAATACAATCTGTGTCACTTGAGTATAAATGACAAAATCACTGTTAACACACATCATGTTGTATGTGGGTTGATAGGTCCTCCTGAGCTGTCTTCCCTCAGTAAACCCCAATACAAAATTTATCTCCTACGCTGTTTCTACCACTTTGCCCCATGACTCTGCATACTCATTTGTACACATGCACTTACATTGCCTTCAGGATCTCCTGGCCAAACAAAACTTTCACCTGCTCAGCTGTTCCTGCAGAGGGATTGCAGAAAGCAAATAACTTTAAAAGTTTTCTCTGCTATTTATGAAGAACTTGGCATATTTGCATATTTTAATTGAATAACATAAAATTCTGACATATGAATCTGGTATCTCGGGCAATAGCTCTTCAGAGAGAGTGAGAATACATATGCTGACCTTTTACTTTGTGATTCTCTTCAGGGTAATGAAAAAAATTGAGTGTGAAAATTCAGGGAGGTTCTGGATAACAGCTGGAGAGCCTAGTTCAATGCCTGTTGTAAAAGGCTAGGTAGAAAAAAAATCTAGTCCTTATTGAGGAAACATTGAGTACAGTCCATTGTTGTGAGCTTCATCTGTCCTCTAGTGCTGTAATTTGGCCTTTTTTCTTTCTAGTTTTCTATTTTAGGTCCCAGCTTCTGGAGCTGTGTGATTACCTGACAGTCTGACTTTGTATTAGAAGATAGAGGTTGTGGGAAAAGCCTGAAATAAGAGTTTCAAAGTACAAGACTGACATGGATAGCATGCTGCAATAGCTGGAAAATAAACACAAAACAGTGCAGAACATAATTTCATAACCTCTGTGAACCTCTTTCCTGGTACCATTGGACACAGCATTTAATACAGAGGTTCACTACTACTGGCACTAGGGCACTAGCTTCCCTCTCTTTAGTGTGTTGAGCTAAATCACTTTATTGGAAACGAGCTTTTTACTTCAGCCATTTATTATTCCAGATGTTCAGCTTTGAAACACCTATTGGTTTGCACTGCACTCAAATGCACAGTTTCAGTCATCCCTCCTCTAAAACTGTCCTTTTAGTTCATTAAGGTTTGCATTGAATATGAGGAATACTTGTAACTCCTCCTACTACCAGAGATTTAATCAGATTGCTGTTTCTGTACTGACTGCCCAGCCTCTGTTTTCTGTGCAGTCTTTGCAGAGAAAGCAAAAGCTGTGAAGGAGGAGAGTAAATAGCCTGCAAATGTGTATATAAACATTGATTTCAGGTTTTGATATAGATGATGTGTAAGGAGGTTTCAGATGTCATTGCATTTTAACCTTTCCCAGCTACACTTGTGGGTGGGTTTTTTATAGGGTGGGTACAATCCAAAATGTTGTAGGGAACCTATTGGGCAGATATTATTGTGAAACACATGAAAATCTAAAATGCCCTGTTCTGTGGATCTCTTTAACAGGCTGACTCCTCTGGGTCAGTTATTCTTAGCATAGTTATTTTCATCTTATGGCATTACGGGTCTAAGATTAGTCTGTTAGGCGTTATCATGCCATCTGAGTTACCTCCTAATATAACTGTACACCGGAATGGTTATTTATAGACAGAGCATTCTGTCATTTTTGCTTTATTTCTGGTAGTTTAAATAAAGAAGAGCAACAAGAAAAACCACAGATTCCTTCCTGCTGCCAAAACAACATGATAACTGCCTGCTGAGGGGCAGGGATATTATTTAAAATGTGTGCTTGCAGCAGAGGCAAACATCCTCTTTATCTCCCCCCCTTCTATTAAAATGAGCTACCTCAGGGCACCACCACTCTGTCTCTTCTGGAGGAGGGAGAGGGGTGCCAGATCGATGCACCAAACGACAGAGAAGATGGGGCTGTGGTTGCTGATGAGAACAAGAATATCCAGGTGCTATTTTTAGGGGCTGGCACTGTCAAGCTCCATGTTCAGTGTGAACATGTCACATATGCACACAGCTCCTCCAAAATGGACCCCTTTAGTTTTGTTACATAAAAGTGATGTCTGTTCAATTAGCCTTCTAGGTGCTTTTCACAGACATAACAGGAAGCGTCAGCTAATTGACACGTTTTAGCAAATCATTCTTTATGGCTGCTTCACAGACCTTGCTGCTCACTGGAAGAACTTGAATCCTAAAGCAGAGTTGTCATTCAGAAACAAAGTGAGGCATGTTCTCTTTTAAAGAAGTTCACTGGGGTCTTTGTGCTTGCATGGGTTCCACTAGGAGCCAGCTTTTAGTTGCAGTTTAGTAAAGAGTAGCAAAAATAGCAGTGGCAGATCTTCAGCTGAGCGTCAGTGCAGCCTCTCACTGTAGTTGCTGCTCAGGAAGCTGGCAGTTTATGAAACAGGGAAATCTTAGTGGATTATAATTGATCTAATGAACTCTGTCTTTCTTTGTTACCTTTCTCCTGTAAATAAATGGTGTGTTTCTGTCTTTTTGCATGTTTTGAGTGTAGTTAGGGGACACCTGATTCGTTCTACTTTAAAATGCTACCAATGTAAAAAGGCTTGCAAAATCTGGGGTGCTTGGTGCCATGGGTTAGTTGTTTAGGTGGGTTGGATTGGTTGATGGGTTGGACGCGATGATCTTGAAGGTCTCTTCCTACCTGGTTTATTCTATGTATTCTATTCTATGTATCAGTGGAAGCCTTTGCATGGTTGAATGATGCAGTGCTGGTTTAACTCCCATTATATAATAAGCAGCTCATTTATTTTTGTCAGGCTGGCAGTGCTGTGCATGACTGTAAAGGTACGTTGGCATTTAGTATAATCTGAGCATAGCCAACACATCTGTTTCATTTGGGTTTGTGTTTCCCAGTTGTAAACTCCTTCCAGCTTGTGGAGTATGCAAACACAAGAGCTCCAAGAATTCAAGCCCTTTGTGGATGAAAGTGCTTGAAATGCAGGATGCTTTATTCTAATGATGACATGTTCCTTCTAGTAATGAAACTGAGTATCATCAAAGTAAGACAGGAAAAGGAATGGAATGAATTCTTTGAAAATGAATCATATTTTTGCAATCAAAGACTATTGTTCTTTTTCATGATCCCTGCGGTTGAAGCTGTGCATGTCACAGGGAGGAACTGCAGCTATTAAATTTCAGTGAAGTCTGGAATGGAATAATAAGGAAGCTTAATGTTAATTTAATAATTTCCCCCAATTGTTCTGTTCTTAATCCAAGTTTCCTTTTTCTTTCTTGGTGCCCAAGGCCACCACCTTGTTGGGTGGAGGGAGTAGGGAAAACAGACTGTTAGTGCTTAATCTTACACAGAGACTAATTTTGGTGTGTGCTACCCCTGCACTCAGTAAAATGCAGGCACTCAGGCGCTCAGTGAAATGTTAGTGATGGCCTTTTATTTGCCTGTTCACCACTCCTTCTCTTGCAGAGACAGTAAGTTCTTAGTTCTCTTCATCTATTTTTTTGATACTAGATGAGCATCCCCATTAAAACCCACATTTTTCTTAAACCTTATGAAGTCTTCATGT
This sequence comes from Dryobates pubescens, assembly GCF_014839835.1. Classification (NCBI taxonomy): domain Eukaryota; kingdom Metazoa; phylum Chordata; class Aves; order Piciformes; family Picidae; genus Dryobates; species Dryobates pubescens. The sequence goes on from NC_071615.1 coordinate 40,137,816, forward strand.
GGATACAAATGAAGTAAAACTCCTGGACAGTTCAAGGTTGTGGTACTCTAATTTGAATTTGACCTTCAAGTTATAAAATGCGTAAAGGATGCATGTATTGCAATCTCACCAAGAAACATAAAATACCTAGATTTATTTTTGAGATTTCATGCTGACACAAATAGTGACAGAATTGGTATGAGGCACAGAATGGTGTCAGAAATAGCAAAAGAAAAATCATCAGTCTGAGTCTTTATATTGGCATCCTTGACATATAGGTACGTATTGTTAGAGGACCGTATAGGTATTACGTAGGTGCCTCAAAACTCTCATCATGAAAATCCTTGCACAGCAGCTGCAGAAACCTAGTGGGTCCTAAATTCAGGAGAGCTCTTTACCTCAGGAGCCCAGTAGATGCTCACCAGCCTGTGTCGTGCATATGCTCAAAACTGTTCCAGACTCCAAAGACAGATCTGCTCATTCCCACGCACACATCAGAAAGTTGGCATTCTTTTATTTGCTGTCACTGTTTTTCCTACAGGATCTGTTTCAGAAGAAGAAAGTTTTATTCTATTGTTTCTTTTAAGACTTGGCAATAGTCGGTGTGGAAGGAATTCTATAGGAAACAGTGAGTCTTAACTAGGTTTCTTCAAAAGAGCATGAGGGAAGGGCTGGCAGGAGGGGAAGAGGTTTAAAGAAAAACCTGAGAGAGTTTTATAAATGGAGTAGTAGTGCAAAGATGAGCTATACAAACACTTCCTATGTTAAAATACTGTTGTGAGGGAGGGTGGGGAAGGCACTGAAGATGCAAGAGGACTATGTGGGAGGTGGAAATGAGGGGATTTTGAAGTAGAGTTCTCACTGTCCATAAACAGAGGAAAAATATAGGTGAAAACAGTTAATGAAAAAATCAACCTCAGCTGAGATGAGAGACATTTCTGTCAAAAACCCCTCCAAAGTCATAATGAAGAGTATGTGGGGAAAGTAGTAATGTTTTAGAACCAACAAAAGTTGATATAAATAAACCAGGACTATATGACTCTTGTAATCACACTGTAAGCCAGTCTTCAGGGATTTCCTTTGCCATTGTACAGACTGTTTTTCTGTTGTGGCTTTTTTGTCCAAGATTGAGAAATTTCTTTGGGAGAAGGAGGAGTGTAGGACACTGAATCTCTTTATGTACACACTACAAATTCTGCTTTATCTTACTATCTCAAATCCCCCTCCCCCCCATGTAGCTCTGCTTTCCTTTCAGCTTATTTTGCACAGATAAATAAATACAAATTTTAAAAAGTGAAAGAAGAAAATCAAGAAATGTGTAACCAGATTTTTGTATTCAGTCATATCTTTCTGAATCTATAGGACACTGAAACTTGGCTTCTAACTGTTTTAGAACCTGCCCTGCACCTGCAGCTCCTAGTCAGTTCTCCAGCTGCCACATTATCACCCTGTGTGTCTTAGCATGAAAGAGAGAAAAAAGCAACAGCAAACAAAAAACAATCCCCAAACCCCACAGAAAATAAACACAGAGCTCAGAAAACTTCCCACTAGGCCAAGAAGAAAATGCAAGGTAGGGATGGTACAGTTGGCACAGTGATGGGAGCTAACTTATGTCCTCTATGAATAGTGTGTATGTGGTTATACAGATCTATAAGGCCTCACCACATGGAAGAGAGGGAGATCTGTAGAGATGGCAGCTGGTGTTGCTGGTACAGAAGAGCACTAGGCCCATTATCACCCTGGTCCTGGGCTGTCATTCCTCTGCTGAGCAGTCATGTCCCTTGTACTGACATGGATATTCATGTGTTCATTGGGACTGATGAAGTGTGAACAGTTGACCCCAGTTTAAACATGCTGACCTACTGGTTCCCCGTGCCCTTGCAGGTGTGTGCTACAGTGTGGGGGATGAGGAATTCATCCTTGGGGTCAGAGTGGCCATGAGTGGGGACACAAGATGCCACTGTTTCTCTCAACTTTGGCTATGGCATGTGGTAGCCATAAATGTCATACTGATGCCTGTTAAATCTTCTGTGTCACAGAATTATAGAACCACAGAATCACAGAATGTTAGAGATTGGAAGGGACCTTGAGAAATCATGAAGTCTGTCGCCCCTGCCAGAGCAGGATCACCCAGGGCACGCCGCACAGGAGCACATCCAGGTGACCCCATGCATCCAGGAGACTTCGCAACCTCTCTGGACAGCCTCTCCCAGTGCTCTGTCACCCTCACTGTAAACAATTTTCTCCTAATGTTGAAGTGGAACCTCCCATGTTCCACTTTGTACCTGTTGTTCCTTGTCCTGTCACTGGGCACCACAGAAAAGAGAATACACCCCTTGCTCCTCTCAACATTTAATGAACAGAGCCCAAATTTTCACACTCAATTAGCACGTTGTTAAAATCCAGTTAACTACCTAGCACTTCACCCTGAAGTAGAATTTACATTAATACTGTCCCTGTGAAGCTGTCAATAATTACCTTTCATCACCCAAAGGGCACACACTTCATCTGTTAGTATGAAAGGGAAATGCCTTATGAATGTATGTTGTTTTGTATGTGTTGGCTTCTTCAGCCTGCACCAAAATTGAACATACTGGAAATGGTAGCTATCTGCACCACTGAGCCATGTCAGTCCTGTTGTAGTGCCACCTGTAGTCTGCACCAGGAGAGCCTCCATGCTCTTCACAAAATGGCTCATGTTCAATTTCTGCCTCATTCTTTTTTAAATCTTTGTGGAGAAAATGTTTTGGCAGATATTCTCCCACTGTAAGCCTTCCTAGCCTCTGTTTTTGTAACCTAAGAGTGCTCTGGTATGCCCTTATCCTTCCTAGACAACCTGGAAATCAGTAGAATTCAAGTTATGGGAGGAAAATTGTCCTTCATGTGGTGGTGTTCCCTGGTTGCTAATTAGGTACTGGTATCAAATCCTTCCTTATGTAAACCAAAACATAAACTGATGCTGACATGCTAGCAAATGCAGGTCAGAAGGACCATATAGTTGTCGTGGTTGTTGCTGTTCATTTCGAGTTGAAGGCATAGCTTGACTCTCTTGGCTGGCACCGGGCCATACAAGGCTTGCCAACACAAAATGCAGATGTTTTTCTTCATGAGAGCCCTTCAAAATGATGATGCTGTCCACAGTAACACCTCAAGTAGAAGATGTCAGATATGAAACAAGAGAGATTTTCATCACAGTTCCTTTGCTGTGGAAGTCTGTAGGTGAGAATTGGAGACAGCCACAGACTGTGTCCCTGGTAGGGCTGAATGAAAAACCAGAAGCTTTATTTAGTGACATTTATGTGGAAAATAATGTGTTGTGTCCAGCTGTCAGGACTCGTCATTTGAGCGATTGTCTGCACCTGCAGTAAAGAGAGGAAAACTCAGCTTTCTTTTTAGGTAACTGTGGCAGTTTCGGCTGGCTGCCTCCTGTTCCTGCCACACAAGCTGTATCTGCGGCATCCCGAGGGTCCAGCCCAGTAGGTGGACACAGGAAACAGCGTATTTCATATCCATAATATCCTGCACCCTATAAATCCATCTGCAAAGTCTTTCTCTTCCTCCTTCTTCCCTCTCTACTCTTGTGGGAGATGCTCCCTATTGGGTAATGGTGGGGAGTTATCTCAAGGCCTCTTAGGCCTGGCTAGGTCTAATGCCAGGAGGAGAAGGGGGAATGGCAGCCACAGACCTGGTCAGCCTGGGACTAGCCTAGCAGTGGAGTGGGGAAGAAAGAGCCCTGGGGGTTTTGGATGTACACTCAGGTGGGGAGAAGGGAAGTGTTTGGGAGGTATTTGGGTGTGCTACAGGGGACTCTGTATGCTTTGGGAATTCTTTTGTCACTATGCTTGTAGTTTCTGTAAAACACTAATTGCTTTTCCATTTAAATTTTCCATCACTTCTGCAATCCATTTGTGTGAGTCTCATTCTTTTGCCCTTTCAAGGGCAAGAGAGGATCTGCCTGGCCTCAAACCAGGACAGTAACAGGTTCAGATGTTTGAACTTCATGATTATGGATGCAGTTATGAAGTCCACCTGGAAGACAGTAGTTGCTTTCTGCAAAAGAGAAAGGCTGTATAGATGAATTTCACATTTCTGCCATAAAACTACTGTGTTGTTATACAACCTTTAACTTGCATGCCCCAGAAGGTCCAAAGTTATGCAAATAATTCTCATTTATAATACAATTTTCCTCTTCCACTATAGATGGATTGATGTTTAGGTGAATATAAATAGCATGTGTTCCATGAAAAAACACTGGTAGTGAAAATGAATATCAGACTCCTACTTATGGAAGCCTTTCCAAGCTCTTAATCATCTTAAATCCAATTAGCCTTTTCCTGTTTCCGACATGCTCCCTTTGAGATAGGATAACCAGACTGGAATATTCCTGATGACAAAGCCTTGTTGATGAATATGAAAACTTACTTTTATCCTGCTTTCTGGGCTTCCTGTTTTAATTTTTGAATCTTGCTGTATGTACATTGACCACATGTTATCGCTGAGCTGTTGGCAATGACAGCCAGATGTTTTTAAGGTTATATTAAGGTTAATAAAGCACAGTCAGGTATACTCCCCGCATTCCTCCTAACAGAAGTTACTGTGCTCATACCAAAAATTAGTGAGCCTTTCTATTTTGTGTCCCAATCACAAAGCTTTATGAGGAACTCTGGCATTCCTCAGAGCCTTCCCTGAAATACCCTGAAGAGATTTGTTTCATCTGTGGTTTTAACCCAATCAATCTTTTTTCAATTATTGTTCTTTCCAGACTTCTATTAAAACAGCAATTACTGTTGCCTCTGTTGCACTATCAACCTTTTCTTAAATTCAGAAGGAGTATTTATTTCCCTTCTGCTTTTTAATCTTCAAAACTGCTTCTGATAAATGACAGAGTTCTTGTAACTTCACCTAAAGGCCAGAACAGGACACAAGCTCCAGTGAGACACATCGTGAAGGACATTTTTCTAGTCCGGTTAAGTCTGCGGACCAGATTTTTAACTGGTACCAAACTTCAGAGTCTCGCTGAAATCCAGACTCCTTTCTAGTCACATGGGTTTTTTTATCCTTTGAAAGCTTTAATTTTTTAATGCTTTTGTGTCTCAAAGTACACATGCAATTCTAATTCAAAGCTCATAACTGCATCCTACAAAGCAAGTTTGAATCGAGCTTGATTTGTTCCCTAAATGGCTATGAGATTAAAACAAGTCAAATTTAAACAAAAATGCTCTCAGTTGTGGCTGTTAATGGAGGGTATGGTTTCTGAGAGAACACAGAATAGCTCTTTCCCTTTCTTCCTTTAGAATTACATACATGGCTTTTGTTTGGCTAAAATAATTTTTGCTGAATCTCACATAAGATTAATCTGTAAGCCGAGACAAAACATTAGAGATTTTCAATGCAAAATAATGTCTTATAAAAATATCAAACCAAAGCAATTGCAGTAGTGCATGCATTTTAACCTTGACTAGGGTATTGCAATTACAGTGATCTATGCAGAGCATATTTAAAGTGAACAAAGTGGTTTTGCTTCACCATTCATTTACAATACTGTCTGTAGTTGTGGTCCAAGGAGTTTAAAATGAGAAGAAAATACAAACATTGCAAACATGGTACAAATACTAGAGGATAAAACATACAAAGAGGGATTAAGGGAGCTATATTTATAATCTATGGCAGAGAGAGCTCGAGGGACATGGGCATGGGCTATAAATAACTTCAAGGTAACAATATAAATGAAGGAAGGGAATTATTTGTTCTCCAACGATGGTGAAGCATGGAATAATAGCCTGAAGCAAGAAAAGTTTAGGTTAGATGTTAGAACTTTCTTCTATCAGTAAAAGCAGAGAGAGCAGAGACAAATAACTAAGGTAGGAGGCTGAAGCAATACATAAAGCACCAACTGCAGCTATTTGTAAGATTAAAATTGCTTGTAGATGGAATCATCACAAAATTCACTGGGCTAGACTTGGTGAAGCAAACACTTCTTTAATTTTCTTACCTGTTAAATGTTATAAGGCCCACATTTCATGGTATGCTCTAATTTCCCATGAAGACTACATAGCTGCATCATGCCTTCCAAGGTTATTATGCAGCTTTAATCAGATTAAGGGTAAAAAATAACATTATTATGTTGATTATAACTTCATTTAGTATTGGAATTATAAAGTTACATTATTTTAATGAAAGTGTTGGAGTCTCCTGCTGTTATTCGTTCTAGTGAGAAGGAAGAAATGCTCATCAGTCTCATTCTTATCAGTCCCTACATGAGGTGGTGGCTTTTGGACACTATAAGGTAACACCAGTGAGCAAAATCGTCTATGTGAATCATACATGCTAGTATCAGAACATTGGTCATTTGCTGGCTGCTGCTGACTTCACTGGAATGAAATTACTTATTTAAGTTGAGTACTAGCCTGCTTCAAAGGGGGAGAAGGGGCACGAACCCAAGAATGAGTTGGCATCTTGTAACCTTCCCATTGCCCCCTCACTGTAGACCTCTCAAAACGATATGGTACTAGTCTAGGTCATCACTTGTACATGTTTTGCTTTGTCCTCCTTTAGTTCAGTGTGTCTGAGAGGCTTCCTGCTGTTCCAGATGTTATTTTGTAAGGTAAATGTTTTTGACAAGATGCTTTCACTGTAAATGAGCTAAGTCATGGCACACCGTGCCATCAGGAACATCAGAGAAGGTTTGAAAGACCAGAGCTCTTTCAGAATGGTGTCAAATATGTTTGAGTGCGAGACTGAGTTTGAGTATGTAGATTAAGGTGAGAAACTAAACAGGTTTTTGTGAAGTCTACCAACAACATACCTCTCATTTCATCATTCAGTGAGTGGATGACTCTTCCAATACTCATGGGCTTTTCGTATGTCATGAAAGTAAGACAACAAAATACTGCAATATGACCATAAATGTTGCATATTACATTAATATGGCAACTGCATTGGCCTTTTCTTGTCTAAGGTAATCTGTTAGGCAATAACTGTTTTGAGGAACTTGATGGGTTTAGTTATTATATACAGTGTCCATCATAACTATTGTTTGAGTTAACACTGATCAAGTCATGCAGAAGTGTCCAGCTAAATACATGTGTTAGTACAAGGAGAGGAATACAATCTCTGCTTATTTCCGCCCAGGATTTCATGCTCAGTAGCCTTATACGCTTGAGCTGTTCACACCATCACATGTCTCCACTGCTGTTAAATCAGGCAGGGTCTGCTCTTTAATTAGAGGCACACCTGAAGCTGAGATCCAGCAGTGGCTTGGATCTAGAACATGGACCTTTAGTCTCTCAGGCATTTAACTAGTATTTAGCTTTTCCCCCCTATATTTCCTCTGTACCTCTTCGCTGTTAATGTTTTCAGCTTTCAAAAATGTCTGTTTTATTAAGATAGTTAATAATATTATTTCATATAGATAATGGACAAAAAAAGTACTGTGTTACAGAGGACAGCAGTGATAGGAATTTGATTTTGTACTTGCCACTTCTTTTTTAACTGCATTAAAAGAATAAAGAAAGAACCTTGGGATGTGCTGAAAATTAGAATAGACTAAATTTAATTAATAAATAGCTGTTAATTTCCCAATATCATTATGATGGCACTTGCGTGATTACTGTGACATTTTGGATCAACTAATAAAAATAGCAATCTGTAGCCCATCAGATCACCAATAGACTGTCACTAAGACGAAAAGTCTGGTTATTTGGCATGGATAGTGGCACATTTCAGTATTTACAGTTAGCTATATTTTGAATGAGCTGCCATAGATACTTTAATGTATTTTTATGCCAAGAGGCATCTGTCTCATGCTGTAAAAGGCCTTATCACTTTATTTCACCTTGACTGACAGTATCCTTGTTTCATGTTGACCTTTTTCTAAAGTTAAAGAAAAGTGAGTCAACTAGTTTATATTTCTATTACCATTTTCCTCTTGTTTGTTCTGAATTCATGCAGAGCTGTGGTTTTAATCATAACACCTTTGGAATGCTTGGATTCTCCCTTGGTGAGGTAAAAGCTATCCTTAGGAAGAGATAAATCACTCAATGAGAAAATCCAGAGACTACAGAAAATAATGTCTAATTTGGAAAGAAATAAAAACAAACCACCTCACAGTTCAAACTGCATTTTGTCAGTGCAGATTTTAGAATTCATTTAAATTACTTGCATAACTGATCACAGGATAGAGCATCTATCAGTTATGCTGTTACCAGTCACTTCCTGTGGTGTTCTGTAGGGCATGTATGCTTACTTCTTAATATGTACAGAAAAAATGTCTCTCTAGTAGGTGGTGCCAGTTCCTGTCCACTTCATGTTGTGACTTTGTCTCCTAAGTAGTGCTAAATGCTGATCAGTTATTTGGAGTGATATTGAGTAGATATCCAACTAGTCTAAACTCCAAATATCTATTGTTTTTCCACAGTGAAAGATCTTAGTCTATATCTGCTGCCAGCTGGTGAAGTCTGGGTTTAAACTCCCATTTTCTTTCAGTCTTTATATATGGAAAAATATTCAAAAATGTTCCCCCCCTGATTTGAAATTTCATTTGCTTGTACTTAGGCATGTGTGAAGGCTTGCATACTTTTATGAACTTGAAAAGGGAAGCATGAAATTAAGTATTATTCTTACTTATTATAGAAAGAACAAGATCACATGCTGATGTTCTTCAGTTTTTCAGGAAATGTTTTATCTTTAGAATGGAGGCCCCAGGGTTGCCATGCACAGCTGAGCCTGAAGCCTCTGCAAAACTGCATATTCTTACACATTTCTTCTGGCACCTGTGCTTACGCTGGTGGTGTTGTTGCAGGAAAAGTGAGAAAATCATATAGGTGGTTAGGCTATGCTGAGCTCCCTGCTGCTGAAGCTACTTTGCTGTAAGTAAGGAGAGAAGTAAATGAAAGCTGTTGTGCCAGTTTTATAACAGTACTGTAGTCATGCCATTGGTAAAAGCCCCAGGACATGTACAGAGCATGACTGTGGGGAAAGAGCCATAGCTTATCCAGTTTTCTAAATCTGGAGATCAATTCTTGATAAATAAAGTCACAAATAAAATAATGTGTTATGCCTAGTTATCTCTGTATGGAATTTCTCCTGCAAGCTGTTTAATATTCTGGTTCTGATCCAAGAAGGAAGTACTGTATGTTTAAAGCTCTGATGTTTTAGGGAGCTATAAATTCTTCATCAATCTGGAATGGTATGGGTTATACCTGGATCTCACTCCATAGATCTGTTACACAAAAAACTTTTCATTGACAGAGTGTGAGAATGACAGGTCAAGAAAAAGTTCCTTGTGTTTAAAGAGTCAGGTGAAATCAGAAGGCTGTATCACCATTTTTAATGATTACTTTCTAAGAATGATTAGAATTGTTGTGGTAAAATGGTGAATCTTACACTTTCTGCTGACTTAATTGTCACTAGATCTTTGACTCAGCAGATTGTAAAGTTTTGTGTGGTCAGAAGTTTTCAAGATTGCACATTAGTAAGCACTTTTTCCAGTGGCTTGGTTGGGTGTTGCTCATTGTTGTAAATGTGATTGCATCCTTTGAAAGGTCCTTTTGAAAAATACATTCCTTAAAGCAGAGGCAAATATTTTGAGGAAGCATCTTTGGTAGGAAGGGAAATAAATGTCTGGTTTCATACATGCAAAGATCTTGGTGAAATTACATGGCTGTTCAGGAAACAGCAGGACTCTCAAGCTTCTGTGAGGCCTTACATTGGCTAGACTAATACATGGAATTGTGTTACTCAAGCTTTTCAACAGGCAAGGGAAAATGCATTTTGGCATAGTGAAGTAGAATGATTATCAGGTCTCCCAAGTTATATGTTACCCTTTATGTTTAACTGGAAAAACTAGCAGCTCTTTTCTTGTGTCGCCAGTAACTCTTTCAATTCTTACCATTTTGCTTATCAGTGTCTTGATTTTTATGTTGGCTTTTAAAGTTTAGGACAGAAGTGTCACTGTAGCAGTGGTCAAAAATTATGTGGCTTACATGTAAACAAGTTTATCTTGGAGATTTTCAAACCAGTGTGATGTGCTGCTAACATTTATGGTTTAGAAAGAAACGACACTAAATGTTTGTGAGGCTGGTGAAGGTGCCATTCAGCTGCCTGCTCAAATATGGTTCTCTTTTTTTTCCCCCCTTCTTTTCCCTGTTATTTTTGGCCAAAACATTTCAACCATTTTTGAGAAAGGAGCTAGACAAAAATAAACTATCCTGTCCTTGAAAAGTTCCACCAGTCTGCTTTATTCTAGAGCACAAAAGTCTGGTGTTCTCTGTGCTTTAGTTCAGTAACTTGTTGTGTGAAATTTGTGGCTGAAAGATGACTTTTCACTTTCTCTGTGCAAATCTATTTTTTGCTGGCCAAATTTAAATTGCAGATAAGATTTAACTATTGTGTTGCTGATAAAATCTCAATGTATTCTGTCTTCAGTTAGCATGTCATATCCTTGTCCTTTTAGCAGTCTTGTTTTTCAAGGCAGAGCAGCTGACAGCAACCCTGGTGCAATTCCAGGTGCCTGAATTGAAGGCAGGAGCCTGTTGTGTCCTCAGCTGCCTTGCAGCCTCTTTTACTTCCATCACCAAGTGTGGTAAGGAGTAGACTTGGATAAAAGTCCAGCTGAAAACTGGAAGCATAAGGGAGAAAAGGGTGGAAAAAGAAAACTGAATGGGAAGGGAAACAACTGGTCAGCCAAGGAGACTGGTTCTGGTAGAGTACTACTATGTAGTGGTGGCATGCTGGGAAGGATGGGACTCGGTGAATGATAGAAGCCAGGAGCACCTTGGATGGGAGTGGCAAAGAATGAATAAAAAAACCTGAGAAGGGACAAAAGTGCAAGAAGCCAGCAGGAATAGGAACTGCAACGTGACATCAAATTCTCTTGTAGTACTTCTTCTGTATTTATCTCTAGAGTGGATGAAGAATTAAAACGTTTCTGTAACTTCATTGTTCCATGCCTGGATGCAGGCATGATCACCTTCACCTTACTTGTACAGTAATCAGGATGCAAAATTTATTAATTTCTTCATAAATTAACCTTTTGCAACTTTCCTAAGTAGTAATATATTTACACAACATCTTTTGTAAAATCTGAAAGGTCGGTGTTGCTGTGTCATGGATGGGAACTAAAGCATAGAACATTCAAAATACCAACATACCAAGTATCTATGAATTCATGGTGCCCTCAGAGAAGAGCTTCAGGTTTCCTCTTACTTTATATAGTACTGCTATTTAAGGCAGGGTTTGGGTGCTTAATGTTGCAGTCTGAATAGAGTTCTATTAACACAGTTAATATAAAGAATGTTTAATTCATTTTCACAGTATCGCAGTACTTACTCATCTTATTCATCTTTAAAAAGAAAAATATTTTCATGAGGCAAAAGATGATTTATCTTCATCCAGGGTGAAGTGAGCTTCACTACAGGCAAGGAATAAGTAACTCAGCCTTCTGCCCTGATTTGTGAAACTGTTCTATGTAATTCCTCGGAGTCATTTTCTTCCAGCATATCATTGGTTTGGATTTTGGTAAAGTCTGAGAAGTGCTGAGAGTCACTGACTGATACAAAATAAATGCATAATACAATATTGCTAAGAAATGCTGTCAGTTCTTGTGAATGATCTCTAGGGGTTCTTTGTTTCCATCTTCTATGACACACAAGCCATTATTTTGCCGACTCACTGTTTCAGAAACATCCTGGGAACAAGTAGTATCCCTCTGTACTTGTTATCCTGATCTCTGTAGTTTTAGTTTAACTTTGGATAGATTATCAAAATGTCTATAATGTATTTTACCTTTGAATTCATATTTATGTGAAAACAGCAATAAAAACACCTAAAAAGTCTTCTTGGAGCTTACAAACCTCACAACATTGGGAACTCAGGGTATGTCAGAATTAAGCTGTTTCAGGTTTTTATAAATCATATAGGAGCATCTAGAGCTTGTATAAAGGAGAGGTATCTTAGGGAATGTTTTGCATTTTGAGGACAATGACCAGAGGCTTATTCCAAACCTGCTGCCTCAGGATAACAAAACCTGCCATTCCCAGTGTTGTTGAGGTGATCACCGTTTCTCTGAATCTTTCTACAAGAATCTGGGAATAAAAGAATTCCAGTCTGACAGTGGCACTTCTTGGTGGCTTCTTAAATTAGGGCAGGAAGGAAAAGCAGCAGCTTAAGCATAGTATCTTGCCAGCTGACTCCACTAGCTGCCTGGACAGAGCTGTAGTTAACAGAGTAAGGCTGAAGTGGGATGGATGAATGAAAGGAGGAGGAGGAAGTTGTGATGTGTTTCCTGGGAGTATTTGTTGAAAAATTCCAAAACAGTCATAAGGAAATGATTTGCTATCGGTCTCTTTCCAATTAATCAGCTAGGTTTTCAATGTAAGCCTGACATTTGTAGCCATACATGGGTCATGTCACTTGTAGTTAGGAAAACTGAGAAGTAGTGGTTCTCTTTACTTGCAGTTTTGACAGATAGGAGGATTTTTTTTCTTCTTTAATAAGTTAACTGGCAGTCATCTGTGTTATAAAGATGTAGATACTATTTGGACGTCTCAGTTGGAATTCCTAATTAAGGGAAATTGGAACCTCTTGTCATCTTCCTCTGCTGCTCTACAGTCACTTTTACAGTGAGGCGGAGTGGAGGAACTTGTAGTGCTGCAGTGCTCATGCTGAACATGCCAAACTGACACATTGCTATGCATCTCTCTCTGAGTACTGTGGCAAGATCAGGCTCTCTCACAGCCAAAACACTGGGTACATTTAGTCTTACATGTATAAATGTTAACCGAGGGGTAAGGATAGCGGGAGGTACATCCTGATTTTGCATAGCTGTTTCTTTTTAAATACTTCTGCTCTGTTTCCTTAGTTTCTCTGTATGAAGCAGAACTGACCGATTTCTCATTGCCTTCAGCAGTTTTTTTTTTCATGCAGAGCACAGAGGCTTTGGGAAGAGCAGTATTTTATTCCAGGAGCAGTAAGCAGTTATTTTGTTAACATCAGTTGTTTTCTGTGTACTTCATGGTACACAGTGCAGAATGGTATTAAGGGAAAAAAGATAAAATAGGAATTGGGAGACTGGTTTTATTAGTGGGGAAAAAATGAGAAAGGAGAAGTGGAAAGCAAAGAACAGTGCAGAAAGCTTTTTTTGAGGAGGATGAGAAGATGTTAAATAAAAGCAGGAAAGATATTCTATCGAGTTACAAACAGCAAACTGGGAAAGAAGAGTTAATTAAGTTATATCTTCGCAACAGAAAATCAAATGTGAGATGACATTTTAGCTCTGAGGCCCACTTTAGGCTGTTGAAAAGTAGTGGAGTACTAACCATGTTCTATTTTTTTCCACAGCCTCAAGAAAACCTCATGGCTGCAGTGTCGCTGCTAATTTGCTTTTACATTTCATCACACGTTAGTTTTCTGAAGTTCATTGTGTGTATTCTCCAAGCTTTTTTTAGACAGTTTTTACATTTTAAAGGTATATAGTTGTGAAGGATGATTGCACCTTCTTTACACTATTTGTATAACAGCTTGGTTAATTCTATTCTGTGCTGCTATTTTATCACGATTAAAGGTCTTAGCAGAATTAAGAGTAAATAGTCTGCTTCTATAGAATTAATTCTATAACTTACTAGAATTCTAACTGAAACAAATGCCACTACAAAGTTGAAGAGCTAAGTGGAAACACATGCTCTGAGCTTGCTGTTAGGTAGTTTGAGGGCATTTCTCTGCTGTTATGTTATCTCTCTTTCATTTGGGTACAGGATTGGTTTTCGTATTCATTTAGAAATGAATGAGAGAGAAGGAAGTGGCCACACTGAGCTTATATTGTTTCTACAAGGATAGCTTATAAACAGATTATCAAAACAAACATTTGTGCCATTCTTCATTCCACGAATAGAGAGCTATCTGATAGTAGTCAGCATGGTGCATCTTGTAGAGAACTTGAATTTAATACCAGTGTTAGGCTTTATGTAAGAAGATAGCCTATAAAACTGGAGCCCTGCTTTGCTGTGTCGACATGTCTGGAGCTCAGAATAAAATTGAGTTTCCTGCTTTAGCTGCAGCTTGGTCTTAAAATAACCTGAAGAAATTACAGTTCTGATTACAGAGAAAGTGAAGGACTTAGAACATTCTCCTAATAAAGCCACGGGATGACACAAGGCTTAGTCATCTGTAGTCTGTCTATAACAGGCATTTCAGAGAGGAAAGCAAGCCTTTGAAATTGGATAATTTGATTTGCAATCAGGCCTAATTATTTTAAGAACACAGAAAACCTTTGGTTTTGGCAAAAATAATTATCTGGAATCCAATTAGAGGAGAACAGGCTATTTCAAATATAATGGATGCCACACAGGATCCATAGAAAAACTGATGTCTTGGGAGAGAGAGCTGTGTTTGAAATGGACTCCACCTCTCATTTTTCTTACTGCCATTTCTGAAATAAACAATTGTGCTCAAAGGATGCATCACCCTAAAGGATAAATAAAATGCTTGTGACTGAAAGTATGCTCAAAACCAGTGCATGATAGACAGTAATTTAAAAGTCCTAGGGAAGTTTTCTATCATCTTTTGAGGATTATGCAACTTTGCAGCACCAGGAAACACCTCAGAAAAGTAAATAAGATTAGAATCATAGAATCATCAAATTGTCAGGGTTGGAAGGGACCTCAAGGATCATCTACTTCCAACCTCCCTGCCATGGGCAAGGATACCTCATACTAGATCAGGTTGTGGGAGGAAAAGATGGCCATCCTCATAAAACGTGCAGATTTGAATGCACCAGTAGTGAACTGAAAAGCTGTGTGTACTTTGGAGTTAAGATAGTTTAGGTTAGCCAATGCTGTAGTTAAAGGTCCTTAAGCTCTTCTCTGGGGTTTCTTTCTGCATGCTATAATTTTGTTGGGTTTTTGTTTTGTTTTGTTTTTGGATTTGTTTTGTGTTTTTTTTTTAATAAATTACCAGTGATATTTAAAGGCTTTGTCATTTAGCATATTGAGCTTACAAATGAGTGTATGTAATAAGAAGTGAGCCATTGAACTGGTCAATTGATACTATTCTTATAGCTCCCTCCCGAGAGAAATCCGGTGCTACTTTGTGCCTGTGTAAGATTCAGAAAGTATGCAGTGTGAGCATAAAGGTTTGTTGCCTATATAGTTTTGCTGGAAGGGGGCCAAAGGCATACTGTATTATTTACACAGTGAATAAGCATTCCTCGTTTGCTCCACTAAATGTGGATAATTATGACTCATTTTAGGTTTTTCTGTATAAATGACACAGATGTCCAGACAACATATTTATAATTTCACCCCATCTGTGCTAATTTTTCTATAATTGTCCTTTTAGTGCAGCACTCATCCTGTTTTATCAACATTATCTGCAGTGTTGAACAACATGCAAAGATGTGACTAATATTCAACCCTCATTAAAAGAAAACATATCCACCCCCACCCCATCCCAGTGTCATGGCACAGTGGGAAATTTTCTGTCTGCCTTGGTGGGTTTCTGGGATTGGCTTCCTCCAGCCTAAGACATCAAAGACTGACACTGGTGCTGGAGTGCAACAGGCAACAAATAATCCCAGCTTATGTTGAAGGTGTTACTCAGATTCATAGACTGGTTTAGGTTCTAAGGGACCTGAAAGATCATTTAGTTCCAACTGCCGTTCTGTGCGTAGGGACACCTTCCTCAGACCAGGCCTCATCCAACCCAGCCTTGAGCACCTCCAGGGAGAGGGCATTCACAACTTCCCTGAGCAACTTGTTCCAGTGTCTCACCACCCTCACTGTAAAGAATTTCTTCCTAATATCTAATCTAAATCTACCCTCCTCAAGCTTAAAGGTGCTCCCTCTCATCCTATCACTACAAGCCCTTGTAAACAGTCCCTTCCTGGCTTTCTTGTACCCTTCAGGTACTGTAGGGCCATTATAATGCCTCCCTGGAGCTTTCTTTTCCCAAGGCTGGACAGCCCCAACTGTTGCAGCCTGTCTGCACAGGGGAGGTGCTCCAGCCCTCTCATCTTCTCCATGGCCCTCCTCCAGACCCGCTCCAGCAGTCCCATATCCCTCTTTTGCTGGGGGCACCAAAACTGGACACAGTACTCCAGGTGGGTTCTCATGCAGCTGTGTGTATCTGGCTATCCATAAAGGAAGAACTAACAGAAATATCTGTTTCTTCTGAAATTAAGGTCTCTGCTTTAAAGCCCTTAATTAGAGCTCCCTCCCCTGCACATTGCTGGGTAGAGTTTTTTAAGTCCTTGAATTGTAACTCAACTTTGTGTAGTACTAAAGAGGAAAAGAGCATAGTGTATGTGGACTGGTCTGCTGCTGTTTGCTTCCAGTGTGCTGTTGGTGGTTGATTTTCCCCTCTTCTCAAAAATTTCCAACTTGTTGCTGCAGAAGCAAGCTTGCATTGGCCACCACAGTGTTTAGCATAAAACCCTTTAAAGTTCTGTTTCAATAAATTGCCTCAAATTCATTAATGGTGCTCAAACTCACCCGTACAGATGTTGTGTGCATATATATATAGATATATATTATTTATTAGGAAATTTATGTGGGAAGTAAGGAATGGGCATTTGGAGAAAGTGAATTTCTAAATGAAAAAAAACTTGGTAATTTATAATTTGTCCCATCATGTCCCCCAATTCCTGAAAGCTACCACTGCAATTTGCAGTTTAATGACCTGGAAAAATAATATTTCCAGAAGCACAGCCATATGAAATGATAGGAGCAAAATAAAATAATCCAGAATCATAAAACAGCTAGGTATTTCCAATCTCAGCCTCAAAACCTCTTCTGTTAAATTAGCAAAAGCAATTGAGAAAATGAGGTCAAGACCTCCAAACTCAGGCTTATTTAAGAGCAAAACACTACAGCAATGGAAATTCTGTATAGGGGAAAGTTTAAAATAGAAACTGTTATCAGAATCACAGGCCCTCCTACTTAAAGATGTATTGAAGTACTTCAAAGTAGTATTAAAGTGCACTTATCAAGAAAAATAATATCAAGTTTCATAAGGTAAACTGCTTCTGCATATTTCCACTGTAATCTGAGCACTCTGAGAAGAACTCTACCTATATATACCACCTTTTAAATGTCCCTATGGAAATGGAAGGTTGTAGGATTTCCTTTGGTGGATGTGCAGGCAAGTGGACAGCTGATGTTACTGAGGTAAGGTAGCACTTTACAGTTTCTCCATTACTTAAGATCCACATTTCAAAATAATTTAGACATGAGGAACTAGTGCAGGAAGCAACTTAGGATTCCCAAAAGCACTTGGAAGGCAAATTGCTGCTGAGACCTGACACTAGGCATCTACAATTTTTCTTTCCCCAAATTCTAATATATTTTCTGCATGTTGCCCTGAGTGAGTTAAAGGTCTCACGTTGGAAAATCAATCTTTTCCTCCTAGTGTTTTGTACCCTGATAGGATTCCTGTATGCTGGTGTTTGTATACCAGTAAGATATGCAGCTTTTGCTTGATGTGAGTGCTAGAAGCATAATGCCGGAAGGGTAAAGCTCCTTCTTCCTACTGTATCCAAAATCCTTCCTTTCAAAAAGTTTTGGTCTGTAACAGGGTCAGAGGAAATTAAAGTAGCCTTTCATTCTGTGTTACAGGAACCTCCTCTGAAGTTTCAGACTAACCAGACTAGCAGACTAAATTCAGCAGCAGGGATGCCTTCAATTAACTGTATCTGTTCTATTTGTAGTACAAAGGATATGAACAACCTACATAGCTTGAAAGAAAGGAGGCTAAATAGAGCTTAAAGAGGTACCATCCATATAGCACTCTCAAAGGAAAGCAGTGGGATCTCTGCCAGTCAGCAGTTTAAGATCACAGCTAGTGCAAGGACTCGGACTGAATTTATACAGGTGTGCTGTCTAGTCAACAAGACATCCAGAATGAATTTGTCTAGAAGGAGATGATCATAATGTAAAGCACATAATGTAAAAACTGTGGGAAAATGAGCAATTCAAATGAGTTTTAGGCAGAATTAGCAAGTTCATTTTAGAGACATGTATGGTTGTCTCTGGGGAGTGGTAATAATCTTGAGATATTCATCTCTAGAGCAATAGTTGGAATTTAACCTGGTTGTTGATGCCAGTCAAAAATATGTTGTCCTTGTTACCGATCTCAGAGAAATGACTTTAGTGTCCTTGGAAGAAAATCTAGAACCTTCAGTTGGCACATTAAAAAATAAGAGATATGCAGTTGGCACATTAAAAAACAGAGATAAAAGAATTTGAAGTTAAAATAATTGACATAAAATAATTGAACGAGCGCGATGATTAACTCACTGCTTACCTTTTGTAGACTGACTCAGCTGGACTTCTTTACAGGGAGGCTGGCAGAAGGCATGGGGGATATCATGTTCCCTGCCTTTCTCAAGTAGCATTGGTTTTCAAGCTGTAATGTGACAGTTGAGTAAAGTAAATGTTGAGCTCTTGTTAAAAGAAAAAGGAAAATTAATTCAAGGTGTAGCTGATATATTTTGTCATTGTTAGAATCATCAAGAAGTGTGAAACTTCACTGCATTTCTCTGTGTACTGGATATGATCATCTCAGGATTCCCTATCTTACAAGGTCTCCATGAGACTCGAAAGGATGGCATTGTCATCTCAGGCCCATTATTGACACAAGCTCTGTTTCAGCAGTCAGTGTGCCTATCCTATCTACATGCACAATTATTTGCTGCCCATAGGCAGTAGACATGAGGAGATGTAATGAAGTGTCATACTAAGAAAGCATACACAGTGTGCACAGAGAACAAGTAGAACCACTTTCCACTGTGGCTGGATTTGACTTTCAGTGACTTTTCCAAATCCACTTGAAAGCACTTGATATCTTGGGGGACTCTTCGCTTTCATATCAAGAATGAGATTATAACAAGGTCCCTTGGCTTGAAGTGGCATTACCACTTTGTGTGCTTTCTTAAGAAGGTGGTACAAGTAATTTTTCATTATTTAATGGTGTCTGCTCTTGGTAAATGTAGATAAAGATGACAGGGAAAGTGTGTTATTTTCCTTAGTTTCTGTACCCTAGAAGGTCCAAAACCAAGAAGAACTCTTGATTCAGAATGCAGAGGAAGGGCTGGCATATAGTCAAAGTGAAGAAAGAGGACTGTAGCACTGAAGCTTTGGATTTGTTTCATATTGTTTGGAAACCACACACCAGAACTGGTGATTTCACAATCCATTTCGTTGTGCCAGAAAGCAGAGGGATTGAAGATTCCAGTTTGTTTTGCTTTATTTAGCAAAATGTTAAAGGTGGCACAGATTGGCAAAGTTTCCATTTCAGTCAGAGGAGCTACCCCATCATCTGGCTCTAGGCAACTAGATATTCACTGATGTCATTTGTTCAGACACATGATAAATATGCAGTAAATTTTCTCTGTATTCAGTAACTGAGTAAGGTAGGGTTTTGCTCCAGGGAAGAATGAGCCGAGATCAAATTAACTCTCTATGAGGAAAGGTAAAACATTTATAATTTCTGTTAAAATAGGTTATTATAACTCCATTTAAAATAATTTTGCTTAAAACAAATGTTGGGTGTGTATTGCAACCATAGTGTCACAAAAGAAAGCTCACATTTAGTATCTCATTGGTCGGGAAATGGCCCCCATAAATATTTTGCCTGTAGAAGATACTTACTCGAACTAGAAAAATAATTTCACTAGATATTACTGAATTGAAGAGTAAAAAATATTCTAGTTTTCACTAGATCTCTGTTTTTCAAGAGTGCAGGATTTTCTCTTTCAATAGGAGGAGGAAGGGATTACCTATATATTTTGAAAATGCAATCTCTTAGAATAGAATAGAATAGAATAGAATAGAATAGAATAGAATAGAATAGAATAGAATAGACCAGGTTGGAAGAGACCTTCAAGATCATTGTGTCCAACCTATCATCCAACACCACCTAATCAGCTAAACCATGCAACCAAGCACCCTATCAAGTCTCCTCCTGAACACCTCCAGTGATGGTGACTCCACCACCTCCTCGGGCAGCACATTCCAATGGCCAATCACTCTCTGTGTAGAACTTCCTCCTAACCTCCAGCCTAAACTTACTGTCAACATGTGATTACAAGCGCTGACACTGCAGACTTGGAAGTTTCACCTGGTAGAGAGTATTTCCAAAGATGCCAGCTAAATTCTCAGTAGAAAAAATGAGAACTTGGGCATCATACATTGCCAAACATTTCATTCTTAGAAACAGGATTGCATTTGAGAAGATTTTGTAACTTAGTGCCATGTACCACCAGAGATCCTATAAATCTTTCTGAAGAGCAATATTAATTCAGTTATGTTACTAATAGAATGTATCTCCTCTGTATTTTTTTTAAGTGTTAATGTTTCCTTCAGCAAAAAAACCCACCTTTGTTTTTCAGCTGAGGAGCTTCAAAGGATTTAATTACATTCTAAATTAGTTCCAAAATAAAAATCTTTAGAGTAGAATATGCATTAAGATTCTAAACATACCAGGTTGTGTTTCTCTGTATCATACAAGAAATTTTATTATTATTACTTTTTTAACCAATGTCAAAGATTTGCCCAAAGGAATAAATTAATGGAAGGCATTGTACCCCTGTACTCTGCACTGGTTAGGCCACACCTTGAGTACTGTGTCCAGTTCTGGGCCCCTCAGTTTAGGAGGGGCATCAAGACACTTGAACGTGTCCAGAGAAGGGTAACAAGGCTGGTGAGAGGCCTTGAGCACAAGCCCTATGAGGAGAGGCTGAGGGAGCTGGGATTGTTTAGCCTGGAGAAGAGGAGGCTCAGGGGAGTCCTCATTGCTGTCTACAACTACCTGAAGGGAGGTTGTAGCCAGGAGGGGGTTGGTCTCTTCTCCCAGGCAACCAGCACTAGAACAAGAGGACACAGTCTCAAGCTGCACCAGGGGAAGTTTAGGCTTGAGGTGAGGAGCAAGTTCTTCACTGAGAGAGTTGTTTACCATTGGAATGTGCTGCCCAGGGAGGTGGTGGAGTCACCATCCCTGGAGGTGTTCAAGAGGGGATTGGATGTGGCACTTGGTGCCATGGTCTAGTCATGAGGTCTTGGGTGACAGGTTGGACTTGATGATCTTTGAGGTCTCTTCCAACCTTGGTGATACTGTGATAATGTGATTTCTAGATTTCCCAGAATCATGCAAAAGATTTTCATCTAGATTAAGCACATCTGCCTCCTTTTAACAATTTACCAAATTCCAGAAGAACAAACACCCCTCAAATGTTAATAATAATAATAATAATAATAATAATAATAATAATAACAAACAACCAGGTTGGAAGAGACCTTCAAGATCATCTCTCATCTACCCCTATTACACAATTAATTTCCCCCAGTGAGATTTTTCTGAATTCAATGAAGTGTGAGTTTTGTAAACTGCATCCTTGCCAAACTGAAGGCTTTGTGGCATCTGAATTACATTCTCCACTCAGCTATTCTGGGCCATCCAAGTACATGTGCTCTTTGATTTTGGATCACCCATTTACTCAAAGACTAGTTTGCAGAAGCTCGCTCCAACCAGTCTAGAAGAGCACAACCCACAGAGGAGCATGGAGCTAAATAATCTTTGATAAGCAGCTACGAGAGGCTGGTGATGTTAAATTGGCAGAGGAAGAATAAACAAACCTATAAAGGGTTGGTAGGGCTTTGACATTTAACCTTAGTTCAGGAAACTAAAACAGTTTGAAAAATTGAAAAATCTCCTGTGCATTAAAAAAAAATTAGAAGGTAAAAAAAAAAAAGTTACAAACTTAACTTACGTTGTCCTTCAATACATATAAGTCCACTGGAAATTTTATGGCTTGTAGTTGTATGAAGTTATTACTCATAGCTGACAGAGCTGTCTCGCTAGCAAATCATCTTTCATCCTGAATTTTGAAATTATTCCTCCATTTGACTGTTAAGATAGAAGCTAAGGAAAGTTTTGTAATTGATTTCAATCAGAAGGAGAGGGGTAAACCTGAAAAACCATTGAGTTGTGAAAAGCATGTGTAAAATGCATCCTTATTGAAGTACATACGAGATTTTATGTTTACTTCAGTGTTGTTTACTTCAGTGTAGTCAGTTTCTCCCCAAATTTCTTGATGGATGTGTTGATGGATGTGTGGCCCATGCTTCTTTGCCTATAGTACACAAGCGTTGCAATGCCGGCGATGAGCAGTGTGAGCAATCTGGCAGTGCAGGCCTAGAGCCTGACATGGTGGTAGGCCATGCTCAGCATAAGCGCAGAGCCAGCTAGCAGTGTAGCAAAAACAGTGCTGTGCCTGCAGCATGTAACTAAAGCAGGACACTGGGAGCTATAAACATAGAGAGTTATCTTGGGACAACAGGACGTGCACCTGCATCAACAACCTTGCGTGTCATTAGTAGTTGGACCAATAATCTATAACAGTGTGATGTGTGGTCACTCATAGGGAACCAATGAAGCTATGCCAACGAGGCTCTCCAAGTTTATGTGAGTTGTAGAAGTTCCCCTGATATGCACTTGCCTTTCCTTTCCCATCTTCTTTGCTTTACTTTACTGTGCTATACTCGCACTATAGTCCTACAATACTGGAACAATAAAGGAACAATACTCGATCATATTGGTCAGCTGGATTGACTCCAATCTCCGTCGTCTATACACAAGACTGTTTTTTTTTCCTTTCCAGCAGATTTTGAGGGTCGGTAGCATTCCAAAGACAACGAGTTTTGTTTGTGTTTCTGATAAATTTCAGACATACATAGTAAAGCGTGCACACACAGACAAAAGAAGCAGGATAGAAAGTCTAATGTTAGGCCTATTTGGTCCTTGACAGGCAGGATGTTGTCTGTAGTCTCTGGGATGTTGGGTTACTGAGGCTGGATGACTGTGTTGGGAGTATGTTGAGCTTCCAACAGGGCATGTCTAGCAAGTCTTGTGCCTGTCATAGTTCACCTTTACTGTTTTGTTGGTGTGGTTCATATACAATGCTCATACTAAAATTTCTGCTGATCTTTGAGAGCATGTGGTGGGTGCATATTAGAATTTGTTGTGGCAGGGACAAGTACTGTCTTTCTAGAAAAAGGCATCTCATTTACTTATTTCTTTAAACATCTGGCCAATAGAATGCCTTCGGTATAACTACAGTTTCTGTGTGATAAAAGTTGTAGAACTGTGTAGATAACCTGAAAACTTCATCTGCAGTGAGCGTGTGCCATTTCAGAGCTCAGCTGTTTCAGTTCTTGGCTGCCCCAGGCTGAATCTGAACCTGGATCCAAGTACTGAAAGGACATCTGTCATTTCTGTGCTCAGTTACTTCTTCATGCTTTCCCTGGATAGGAAAGAGAAAAACCTGACAGGATAAACTGGAATGTTGGGTTTGTTTTGATGAGTGGGAGCTGAGAATTAGAAGCTAAGCACAGGGGATGTGGTGAGGAGCTAGAGAAGAGATGAGAGGGAAAAGCTTTTGGAAAAAAACACAAATGTTTCTGATTCAGTGTTTGATGCAGACTAACAATGTACAACTACTTTTTGCTATTCTTGAGTGTCTTCTTGAAGTTAGTTAGTGTAGTCAATTTAAATATACCTCTATACAACTGATTAACTTTTTCTCTTAAATCCTGTAGACCAGTTCACTTCGTACAAAATAAAATGCTAATAGGATTATCAGAGTACTTACTTAGAAGCAATACTGAAAAAAACCCCTGCATATTGCATACAAATGGATTTACTACAGATGTCTAAGAATTCTGTTGAGCAATATTCTCCTAAAGCACATCAATTGGATTCTGCATGAATGAACAGACATCTCTGAAGGAACTCTGTAACATATTTCAACTGACGATTGATCTTTGATAATATTTATGGTTTCTGCATTCCCCCTGCATGGTTTCCTGCTGAACAATGCAGCTGTGGCATCCTGGCTAGTGTCTGAAAACCACATAGGGAATCTTTTTACTCCTGTAAGAGGAGTGTCTAATGGGGACCTTCATGTGAATCTTTACATATGGCTATCAATCTCAAACTGGTACCAACTGTTCATTAACAATTTGGACTGTAAGTTCAAAGTCTCTGTAAGACTCCACAAAACACTAATTTCTTGATGCTCTGCATGTTGTCTCTGTATTTTCTTCCTGACTGTAACACAGAGGGGAATTAAGTTACATGGTACTTTGAGTCCTTAGTTTCTCTTCTGTAAATCTGTTTATTGATGCTAACACTGAACATATTACAATGGTAGCAATTACTGTTTGAATAGGTTTTCCCCTCTTGTCCCTTTCTTTCTGCATTATGGACAGGACAGAAAACAAGAGCAGAAGGAATGAGCAATAAGTTGCTGCAAAGGAAAAGCTGCAATTCTGGAGCTATGATTGAGAGAAGCAAGGGTTTGATACATGTTACATTTTCCATGATAATAAATATATTGGATTTTATAATATGGTAGAATGTTATAAAAGTATTAAAGAAAGTGCCACCTCTTAGAAGTGTGACAAGTATGTGACTACTTTCTTCTTGTTTATCTGGGGCCATGCTGTTCCTCCTTATGCTCCTTAAAGAGCACTGACAACACAAGGACAGAAGAAGGATATGTCCAAAAGATGGAACTCAGGAGGAGGCAGACAGCCTGGATGGCTTTAATTTGTGTCTTTTAGGAAGCAGTTAGGATGTGTTGGAGGATGGTGAGATGGCCATAACCTGTCTGATACCTATCCCACTCCAAATAGATGTGGAAAAGCTCTGCAGTTAAGAACATACTGTGGTCTTAGCCATTCACCAAGAAGGTTTCCTCAGGAAAATTAGCCTTGGAAGCATTGCATACCTGAATTGCCCTAGCTCTGACTATGTTTTCTAGGAACATCAAGTCTCCTTTCTCTGGAGAGCTCCTCCAGCTCTCTGTAGTCTCTCACCCAGTACCAGCAATGATCAGGAATATCCAGTCTTATTTTATTACAGGCATGCATCACAGGAATATTCACACAACCCACATTAAAAATGTTTGTGTTTTCTGACTTTTCCTCTCTACAGGTATAGAAATATCTTGCAGGAGGCAGTAGAGCTGTGTCAAAGATACTTGCTGTGCTCTGCAATAACATCAGCTCGTTCAGCACTGATGGCATCTAATATGTACTGATGGCGACTTCCCACATGTTGAACACAAGTGCAATCTGAAATCATTGTTTCCCACCTGTACAGTATAATCTGTTCCTAATGCCTATGACCTATTTTTAAATCTTTGTCTTTATAGCTGCTTATGTGCAGTATTTATAGAAACACCACTGAAATGGTCAGTAGCAGACATGCAGATAACAGCCACATGGCTCTCCCTATTCTGTGGTACATTCTTAAAATAAACAGTGGTACAGCTATGTGTTGTGCATACTTAATACTCACTGGAAGAAATCATATCTTTGATTTGTCCACAAAGAACTGTAGTGCTCTGAATTAGCTTTACCCAGCTTCTGCTGTCATTTGCATACCTGTCTGAGCAAACCATAACTGCTCTGTCTCTTTCACAGAGCTGACTGGCAAACTCTGTAATTTGCCATCGAAACTGCAAACAAAAATGCGGTGGGAAAATACTGCCTGCAGATGAAAGTGCTTGCAAATGAAACATGCCATGCAACAGGATGGTCAGATTACAGTCCATTTTTTAAGCTTTCAAAGAGTTTTGTAGTGGAGATGATATTAAGTTACACACAAACTACACTGCAGTTAGTAAGACCCAGCTGTTTGCTAACAGAATAACCAATAACAAACCATAGCAGTTTAATCCAATGAGGGATTAATTAATATGATGTGAAAAGCAAATCATGTGGTGGTTTTCAAAAGGGAAACTGGCATTAGAGAAGACTTTCATATATATAACACTGCATTGTAGCTTCTTTTGACTGAAGCATTATGCAATAGTCACAAACATCTGAGGTATCACATTTAGTGGATTGAACTGGTAATTGAAAGGTGCAGTTTAAAACCCAGACAGACATTTTATAAGATTGTTTCCAGAGATGGCAAATTCTTGTATATCAATCTAAATACTAAGATGTAGTAGCAGGAAAATTTCCAGTGTAATCATCAGGTTTTAGTACATATATGTGCAAATATATATGCCCAGATAAGAGAGGTTGCAAAATGTCCTTAAGATTTAGGTTGCATGCTCAGTATGAATAAATATAGCATCTGCCAGTAGATTTGTGACTGCTCTTGTTCTGGTCTGTCCCTGCAGAGGGAGGGAGAACAGAGAAGAGGCTTCAGCTTGGCCACGTATACACCAGTCACCCTTTTCTGAACATGCCGAGCAGTGCTACTTTTAGGGGACTGCCACAGCCTGGAATGTATTGGAAGACTGACTCCAAGCAGGACTCTGCAGAGAGCATGGGTCAAAGGGGGCAAGAGAAAGGGTAGAAATTAAGTGAAAGGCAAGAATTTTATTTCAAATGCCTTTTATAGCTGAAAATACTTTAAAACCCTGCAGATTTTTGTACATCTGTTTGACTGAAGGCCTGCCCTATTTTTACATGAGATGAGGTTAAATGCATGACTTCCCTCAAGTGCCTTTTCACCCATTTAAGCTTTTCTCTCCAGATAAATGATCTGTTGTATCAAAATATGTTTCTCACAGAAGAATCAGATCAGCAAAATTGTGTTAAATGGCTACTGGGCTAAGAGTAGCGTTGTGGTGGGGAGCGCTTTGGTAAGGGTTAACAGGCAGCTGAAGTTGGCCAAAAGTTGTGAGTGAAATCTGTAGAATTTCCAAGTGAAAGCACTAGGTACTTACTTGTGATACTTACATCTTTAGGCTAGAGAGAAACTTAAAACACAGTGTCCTTTAAGAAGTATTGGTAGCATATCAGAAGGATACTGTCAGCTGGCACATCAGTCTAGGTAGCAATTGGCAGACGGATTATTTCAGTCCAGTTTCCCCAAACTTAAAAGTCTGCCATCAGGCAGTGGTTCATTAGAGGCATCAGCCTTACAGCAGCACTTTGTTGTCCTTTTCTATTACCCTGTCTTAATAAATTCTGAGAAGTTCCCATGCTCTGTCCCCTCTTTTCCAGTACACATATGGGAACTGCTTCTGCTCTGTGCCCTTTATGGGTAACAAAGGAAGAAATTACTTCAATTATTCCCCTGTCTTACTGTGTGTGCAGGTGCCATGAAGCCAGTTGTAATCAGGAAAGTCCTGGGAGAGGATGCCAACCAGAGTCTTAGAAAGGCCAAAAGCATGACTTCCACTACTCTATCCTTACCTTACTCTTCCTGCTTCATGCTGTGCCAACTCATCTGGTGGGGCATGGCAGAAAAGAAGGCACAACAGGGAAATCAGTATGTCAGTAGGGGAGCAAAGGTTTGTCTAGTAGTGCAGACCTCTCCTCACCCCATTGCCCCTAGTACAGAATCCCAGTGGCAGCCAACTTCAGCAAAGCAGTTTGGCATCCTTGTGGCTGGCGGGCTGAGATTTCTTGCCAGATGGCTTTCTTTACTTAGACTGAAACTAGCTGAAGACTATTAGTTTCATATTGGTGACTTTCACAGACTTCAAGAGCAGTCACTAAAATGGCTGGGAGGTTGCTACTGGGAGTTGTCAATATCAGTTATCATAGGCTATTTTTTGATCTCAAATGGTGCTCCTGTGCTGTAAGAGTTCTGCTTAGTGCAAGAGTGGTTTATCATTGCTGGTTGAAGGCTGTTCCCAAGGCACTAGGCTACCCAACTTCATCAGTTCTAAAACAGTGCTCATAGAGTGTTAATTGGATTAATTGTATTAAATACAGGATTATATTTTACTTGTTAAGCGTGGGATGTAGGATTCTTACTCATCCCTGAAGAAATAATTTCATGTATTCGCTGCTTACACAGCTCCTGCTTGTTTCACAGTGCTCATACTCACTTCTTACGGGCTCTGATAGTACAGAGGGGTTTATTAAGGCAATCAGGGCTATCACTGGACATATCTTATGTGCCTGTCATTAAGACTCCCACCACACATACTCAGAGTGACTTCAGCCAGTGTCTCACCTCTTTTCATAAAACAAAACCAGAGCTGCTCTGTTTTTTCTGGGGAGAGGATTGTGACAGCAGGTCTGTGATGGTCTACACCCTGCCTGGAAGGGCTGTCAAGAACTGCTGGGAGAGGAGTTGTGCAGCTTGTGCACAGCATGGATCAGTTTAGCTCCCGAGGGTGTCAGTTTAAGCTCTTCACAGATCTAGGAATAACGGTTGCACTTGAGCCATTTTTCTCTAGCTTTCCATGCTAACCATTAGCTGGAACATTATGTAAGAGGAAATACTCTGTTCTAGTATGATCAAATGGAACTTTGTTTTGCAGCATAGCCTTAGAGTGTCCATTTCTTAATCTAGCTCTCTCTATGTATATCTAAAGTTAAAATGTAAACTTCAAATAAGCTGAGGTTGCTTTTTTCTTAGTTGCTTTTTCTTTTTTAGCTTGAGTGGTTTAGACCCCAGAACTTCTGCAGATTTTGACTGGTATTGCTGTGTAGATTATTCATTCCAATGACACACAGAGACACAGTGGAGATTATGCTATGGCCATAAAGGTGTTTTGAGAAGTTGTTTGTGGGTTTGCTCTATTCTTTTATGGCAGTGCAAGCTTCGGATTCCAAAAAGCCTAAGAAAATGGTTAAGAAGATCCTGTGCTAGCAAATGCAGGTATTCCTGTGCATTAATCATTCTACTCAGCAGCTCCAGTAGCATGTTGATACTTCTGTACTCTAGAGACCGTGGTCAGTCCCTGGTGCCCAAAGTTGGGTTGAGGACTGGAACCGCAGTCATTTAGCAGGAAGTTTATACTGGTTCAGACTGTGCCTTGGAATATTGGGCAGCCTACTGTGGAAAAGGAAACCGCAAGCAAGGGATGAAAGCAGCTCTGTGTGTCCATGCCAGCATATACCACTAGTTCAATGACCCTACCAGTAAAGTTTCACAGTGAGAGGAGGTACCAGCAAATGTTACTTAAAGAGTAATACCTGGAGGTGATGGTGAAGAGCTTATAAAAAGCCTGGGAAGGCAGCAAAATACAGAGTATCTGTTCATAACTCATTAAAAATATCTGAATTTCAATACATAATCTCAAATATGGTTGTGTTTGGGGGGGTTTATTCAACTTGTTGCTCTTTCTACTGCCTGTGCTGTGGTCCTTTATGTTCTTTTGGAAGGTTTATATGTATTTGAACTTTTTGTTTGTTTGGGTTTTTTTAGTCAAGGTATTGCAGCATGAAATAGGACATAGGTGGTTTAGTTTAAGCAGAAGAACAGAGACAAGAGTAATAACTATGCACAGAGTGAATTTGTGGGAAGCAGAATCCCTTCATTCTGCTGGGTTTTCTTTGGGAAGTACAATATATCATCTTGAAGTTACTTTAACATGGAGCTGACTGTATTGCAGGAAGGAAGAAGTGCTTGTAATCCAATGTGACAGTAATAGGTGAACAGACAATCATTTATCATGAAATAGGTGCAGACCTGTTTCCTGAAAGAAGGTCAGTTTTGACATTTATTTATGGATGGGAAATTAGAAACTGTTTATAGTGTACTACAATTATTCATTTTATCTTAATCACCTTCTCTTCTTTAAGACAAGTTTGTGGTAGGATCAGCAGGTCTTGAAAGGCTGACTGCATTGATGCCCATCTTTGAAGCTTTTGGAGGTTCTTTCCCTCTGGAAACAACACTGTACATACTTTATAGAAATCGGTCTTTCTTTCTTGAGACATGTTTGTGTCTTTCTACCCTTTGTTAATACAATTCTCATTTAGAAACAGGAACTGTGAAATGTGCTGAGAAATAAATAGGTCTCCTCTTAAATAGACATTGTCAAGGAAGAGCAGAGGAAGTGAATTGTGCAAATTCTTAGAACCGAGTAACGTTTATTTCAGAAAAAGACACTTCTCAGGTCAGAATGGCTTTGGCTTTGCAAGTAAGTTACTTTTTTCTCTCTCTTTCTAGTAATGGTAATGGGGAAATTTGTGATGGCAGTTCTTGCAGATGAGAGGTTGCAGAAGGTAGCTGTTTGACTGTATCGACCAGCTTGATATTAAAACTGGAAAAGCCAGCAGAGTTTTAAGTCAGAGTGGACGCTACAATGAAGCTTGTGTTATGTCTCAAGCAGTCTCAAGCTGTGCCAGGGGAAGTTTAGGCTTGAGGTGAGGAGAAAGTTCTTCACAGAAAGAGTAATTGGCCATTGGAATGTGCTGCCCAGGCAGGTGGTGGAGTCACTGTCCCTGGAGGTGTTCAAAAAGGATTGGACGTGGCACTTTAAGCCATGGTTTATTTGAGTCATGAGGTATTAGGTAATAGTTTGGACTTGATGATCTCTGAGGTCTTTTCCAACCTTGTTGATTCTGTGATTCTATGTTAGCCTGCCTGGTGTTATCAGGATAATCACATTGCTGTAGCAGTGTTTTGAACTTGGAAGCATGTAGAACCAAACCACACATGGGGAAAACGTGCCCTAAAAGGCCTCAGCAGAAGGCTCTATTTAAAGTGCTGGAAAGTTTAGTGGTTAATTTTCCATCTAGTCTCCCTCTTTTGCTGATGGAAACATGATCAGCAGGTCTATGCTGGAAAGGCAGAAGATGGTTAATATGACTTGGAGATCTCAGAAATTATTGAAATGAACACTAGTTTCTCTACTTGCTGTGCTCTGAGTTACTTCCTTGTGGGCAACCATTTTTCAGGAGCAAAACCCATTTGGAAGATCTTTTGTGTAGGTTTCACACAGGTGCTTTCTTAGGGTGTTTGAACTGTAGCAAATTAATTGTATCAAGCTCTGCAGGGTTTTCACTCAGTTCAGTTTGAGCCCAGTTCTGTGAGTGATTGGCAAGATTTTGTGAGTTTCTTCAGACGGTTGTGGAAGGTCATCACTGGATGAAAGTCATAAGGTTCTGTTTCAATGGCTTTTACTGAGGGTTTGAATGGTTATTAATATCTTAAAATATTTTTAATGTGGTATTAAACTGTGTATGTATGTTATGTATGTTGTGTCCTTTGGCTGGCATACAGGAGTCAGCTGAATATCCTGTTGCCAGTTGTATTCTTCATTATTTTTTTTCAATGAGCTAAACTGCAAGTAGGTGTCAGGAAAAAATTAAGTCAGTTTAAAAAAAGGGGGGGGTGGGAGGTAAAGAGATTTCAATTGATCCTTAATTGTTTTCTTTTGGTGTTTTTTTTTGGTGTTTTTTGTTTGTTAACTGTTTACTGAAATAGTTTGCCCACGTCATCAGAAATGGTGATCCCTCCCAACAGTACTGGCGAGGTCTTCACCTTATGCCACAAGAACACGTTGTCACTGTTGTAATCATATATAGCATACAGCCATACGTGTCGTTGTTGACTAACAAAGAATCCTTGGTCTCCCTGTTCCAAGCAGTGCAGGATCTATAGTTGTTCTGCCTTGTGACCTGCAGTCATACAGGTTTATGGCATTTAATTTCCACATGGTTTTAGGGGTGGGTGATAAATATAGCATGGCACTGTGTGAAGTCAGCCTCCTTCTAATTCAGTGGTGAGATCTCAGCAACTTCACCCTGGGCTGCAACTAGTCTCCCTTTTATCAGAGTGCCCTCTAAGATGAGGTGAAGCAAGCTCTGCAAAAGATAGTGCACATTCTGGAAATTGATAAATTAAGAGGATACTGAGGAGGGACATTTGATCATTTCACCTTTTTTAAGACGGAGCATATGCTAATTTTTATCATCTCTGGCATGGAAGTTGAGCCATTCATTTTACCTGTATTCAAAAGGCATTTAAAATAAATCCATGAGAAACCCTTTTGCATGTGCTCTATCAGTTGTATTTATTTGTTGTGCACTGGCAGATGTAAGAGTGATTGGAAATTAAATGGAATTTTATGGGTGTATAAGTGAGTTCTTTCTGAACCAAGAGCTATTCAGTTTGTCACTTTGGGACTTTGAGTTGTGGGGAAAGTGAAAGGTAACAGTTCTGGGTATCGGCTTTGCTTTGTGGTGTTTCATCAGGTGCATAGCTCTCAATTAACAGAATACTATTCATGTGCTTGGCATGAGTGAAATCAATGGCATCTCCAATGTGTATAATTCCACACCTCCTTGCCTTCAGGCTGACTAACTCTTAGTCATACTCTCTGTATTCATGATACGTCCAGACCCTATTATTCTTGTACTTTCTGCAGTGTGCTTCTGTCCACAGTGATGAGCACCATGTTCTCAGTGTTCATTTAATTAATTAAACTTCTCAGTCAGCAGAGAGTGTGCTGGTCCAAGGTTGGCTACAGGGAAATTTATAAGAGTGCAGAAATTTCAGTTCAGGTATTCACTATCATATCCTAACTAAAGGAAGAAAACCAAACACTAGCATATCTAAAAATTAGTATAAGTAACCTCATTAGCCAAAATAAATCCCTTTTTCTTAGCAGCTTAACTCTTAAGAAATACCAACACACATGGCATAGATATAAAAAGCCATAGGAAGTAAGACTGGACGCATAGAAAGTATTTGCATTTTGTTCTTAATTTATGTTTCGTTATAATATTTAAAAACCCCTAAAACTATTGAAAATAGCTTCTGGTAGCTTTTCGAATACTTTCAGCAAGAAAAAGGAAGCTCAAAATTAGATTACTGCAATCAGAAAGAGTTGTTGACATTTCTGTGAAAGATGCAGATTATACTGAACAGAATGTAGTAAGGGATGGTGCTGATGCAACTAAGATGTTTTGTTGAAGATCTCATGATCCAGCCTTCTGCAGTGCATTGATGAGGAGGTTTCAGACTAAATTCCAATTTGTCTCTTGTTAAAGGGAACATATTGATTACTTCTGTGTTGTACCAAGCTCTCAGTGCTTTCCCTTAAAATCAGTATTGCAGCCTTTTCATGGCATTCCTTAATTAAGCACACTACCTTCTTGTCCCAGTCATTAATGTGGAATGCCCAATGCAATAATTCTATAACATGTTGCTAATGCTGCTTCACTGATCACAAGAAGTTCTGCTTAAAGTTCAGAAAGAGAGCACTTACTTTCATCTGGTCTTTTGTATTGCAGGATTTTAGTTTGCAATGACATTTCCAGTCGGGTTCAAAAGCTCAGTCAACAGGACTAAACGTCCTTCTTAACTGCAGTGTGCTATCATTTGTACGTCTTAGGTCTGGTGAGAGGCAACTTCTTCCCTGAATGATTAATGTGTTAAGTGGGGGATGGGGTTTTGCTATGACTAAGGTGTATTTAAATGATTAGACTGAGATTCTCAAAGGACCCAAAGAGTTTCTTGAAGAGTAATTTTGAGTGCTTAACTGCATTCAAGCAGTCATTCCGCTGTGCATGCTCCAGGCCTGATCCACAGATTTCTAGAACTTGAGTTTAAAATTTGAGAAGAGTTCCCACTGAGTTTTGTGGACTTTTTAAAAGGAAATTTAATTTCTGGAAAAGCTTGCTTAAGTCATAATCTTTCATTTGAGACTTAAGAAATGGCCACTGACCACTGGCTTTCTGCATGCTAGATGAGTCCAGATGGAGAGAAACAACCACCCCCCTAGTAAGTAATGGCCCTACTTTTGTATTTCCAGTTTTCTGAGCTGTGATTGCTAAGTGTCATCAGAATTGTGAAGAACTTTTCTATTGCTGTTATTTCTTTTGACAGATTAATTTCTTAGAAGAGTTTAATTTCATTAGTTTCTGGAATATTACAGAATGCAGCACCATTTTTCAACTTTGATTTAGAATGAGAGCCGTGGAAAACTCCAGCTAATGTGCTGAGAAAGTTAGCATCATTTTAGTAATTCCTTTAGTTTGATTTTGCAGTACTGAAAAATTACGAAGACAAATGTTTGACAGAGTAAGTAGAAATGTGCATGTCTTTCCTACAGTCACTATCATAAATCTGTATCTCCACTTGCTGATTACGGTGGCTAAATCATAAATAAACTGAATAAAACCTGAAACGGACTTAGGACTACGGAAGTGACTTGAACTCAAATAAAGAATAGTAAGTGGGGTAGAAAAAGGAATGCCATTATGTAAATTGTTAGTTTTTGTTCCTTAAAATCTCAGTATTCTAAAATCATACAGGCAAAGTATAGGAATAGTTTTGTTAATGAAAACTTGAAAAAAAAGGGATTTCCATAGTGTACAGAATCCCCATTAAATTTTGTTTTCATTACGTTTGGTATCCACAGGTATCTGGATATAAGCAATCTTACTTATTAGTGATTTCATCCCTCATCAGTGCTTTTTCTGTTCATTCTAATTTTTTAATTGACCTGAAAAAAAACAGATTGACTCCCTCTGGTGGTTGAAATCCTATCTCTGCATCCCGGAGGGAGCCTTTGAGAGATCCCTTCAGTCTGGAGAGCACAAATCATGAATAATATTTTCTAAGTCTAGTGTTACATCATTATAGAAAAACAGCAGTGACTTTTCTTTCTGTCGTAGAGAGTTCAAGGTAAGTGGTAAGTTGCTTTTGCTGTCTGAAATATTTTGAATTTAGGGCAGATGTTTACAGCATGTGTTTTCAAGGAGTCAAAGAACACAGTCAAAATAAACACAAATTGAACACAATAGGATTGAAATAATTTACTGTGATGAAAAGAGAAAAAACAGGTAAGGATAAATTTCAATAGGTAGTGTAATAGTGATGATGCTAAGTAGTATGTCTCACATACCTAGCTTGGGATTATTTCTTCTTTTTTTTTTCAGCTCAGAAAGATTGGATTTTAGAAGTACCAATCTAAAAGTTTACCTTTGCCAAGTATCTATTTTTTATCAAATGGAAAAGTTCTGCAACATTTAGACTGCAGCTGTGAGCCTGGGATGTCTGTCTCTTTTCTTTCAAGTAGTTCCTCCAAATCCCACATGGCAGAATATGAGAGAGAGACTTTTTGTGATTACTTACTGCAAATGGTTATGATTTGGATCTATACATTACAAAACCACAACTGTCTTCACATTAATGAGACAAAAATACAGAAAAGAATCCTGGAAGTCTGGCATTTCCTTGCTTCTGACTTCATAGTGCTTTTTGTATACTTTATGTAATCTCTTTTACTGGAGTGCCTGCCTTATGTAATATCTTACTAATGGAAATGAGGCCATCTGCATGGTAGTCAAGGTTATTTCCTGAAAGACATACTCTCTCTGCAGCAGAAAATAGATTAAATCAAGACCTTTCAAACCTTAATAACCCTTTCATCAAGCTGAGAGAGGTCTTCCTGAGAAAATCCTTACTGTCTTTATAGCAGTCCATCTTCTCTGTTGACATTGTTGTCCATCCAGCTTTGGGCCTTGACTGCTGCATAATATTCCCATCAGCTATATTGCCATTGTTTGTCCCTTTTCATATTCTACCACTCAATTCAATTCTGCAGTATCATAAACTCTACCTTCTTTCATTGTCTGTGCATCGTCCTTAGGACTGTATCAAACTCGATGTGGCTCTGGGCAACCTGATCTACATGGAGGTGTTCCTACTTACTGCAGGGTGGTTGGATAAAATGACGTTTGAGGGTTACTTCCAACCCAATGCAATCTGTGAATCTGTGTGAATCTTTCCCTTTCATTTTCCCTGCCTGTTTCCTCTATGCATGCCGTAATCTCTTCTGCTGCTAGGTATCAGGTCCCACAGGTGGACCTCTAAAACCTGGTAAGCCAGTCATCTAGTAGTATTTATTCACTTCATTTCAGTCACTGTGCGAGTATACTAGGTGTTTTATGTGAGCAGAGGAAGACAGACTCCCCCTGAGTATGCTGCAGAGCAAGGGAGCATGGTACAAAGGGAAGCAGAATAGGAGAAGTTCTATAATATACATAAATACATATTTTCTAATAAACATCTGCAATTGTTAATTTTGCATAGGATACATAAGAATTTTATTTCTGAGCTAACATAGTTGGCAGTATTATGTTGCCAGTCTCTGGCTGGCATCTCATTTCTCCTTAGAAACATCCTTTATTGTTCTCATTCTGTTGGATTTCCCCCCTCCTCTGTGCAATATTTCTGTTCAGTCCTCCCTTTTTTCTGTGCTTGGGATCAAAACCATTTGTTGCCTTGTGCTTGTCAAAGATCAGAATATTCTATAAATATGTATTTAAAACACTGGAGTAGAAGAGGGTCTTCCTTGATTTCCTGAGTATAAAACAGAGGTCATGAGCTTAGTAAGCTACATTTACATGATGGGGTTTGCTGTGCAGTAAAAAAGAATTAAAAAGAAGCCTCTAAATATTGTAACATCTTGAGGAGCACATGCAGCTCCAAAAAATGATTAAAAAAACCCCCTAGGAACTGGAAAATATTCTTTTTTGATACCTTTTTTGTGTCAGTCATCTTTTGCCAACAGTTCCTTGGAAGATTTGCGCTGTATCTTACCTTCCAAGGATTTCATATGGAGCAGTGGCTGTCACATCCCTGAAATAGCAAAGCTATTTGGGGATACATGTTCAGCAAACCTCTACCCACTGTTTAATTTGCCTGGAGCATGCTGGCCTGTGATACTTCGAGATACACCTGCTGGCACGTCCAAATGGTAGCTGGTAGCTGTTCACCTTTGATATTTGCACTTCAAGGAAGAGCTTTTTCCACTCTCCTCTATCTCTGTGTCCTCCATTGAGGATTAGAATAGTGATTTTCTCACTTTTGGCAATTATTCAGCAGGCATAAACTCAACATTACTACCAACATGCCTACAGCATTCACAGGTAGAGAAGAGAATAAAGAGAATCAAGTGAAAATCATATTCTGGATGCATTTGGTACCGCTTGTAGCAGCCTCATGTTGTCTCTGGATGGGGAATGTGGATAAGACGACTCTAGAACCCCTTATGCTGTCCTTTCAGTCATCCTTAGCAACCTGGGGGACTTTGTGTACTGTGTTAATGTATAATAATACTGATAAAATTAAAAGCATGTGGCCTTTCATATGTGTGTGTAGCATCTATCATTATGCCTGTTTTCAAAAGAGGGGTGAGAGGAATCTGTTGTATCATGTCTGCTCTTTGCTTTTGCTAGTGGAAATATGATAGGATATGTTGCAAGTATTATGTAGGTGTGCAAGTGCATGCACACATGCTTTCATTTAAATTAATTAATTTTAAAGCTTTAATAAAGTGACCATCAGGTAGTGATGGCACTTACTGATTTGGTAGGTGCAGCAGCAACTACATTGAAACTACTTAGTTCTGCAACCACTAAGTGGTGCTGCCCCCAAGTAAAACTTAATTTGGTCTCTTCAGTATGATCTCACTGACAGTGGTACTGAGTACCTCTGTGCAAGAGAATGTTGTATTACAGCCAAAAGAATGTTATATTACATCCTTCCCTGTCATTTCTCATGCATGCAAGCCATGCGTTGGGCACATGGTCAGTTAGACTAACCCCATACTATGTATCAACAGCATAATTAACACTGGTATGGTATCATTATTTTATGGTAGAACCAATATGTCACAGACTTTGGAACTGAGAAGAAAGGTACATAAGAATTCTACTTGTTAAATTGTATGTGCATTTATGTTTGTCCTGTTTCTGTCTTGCCCACAGCAGTGGTATCTTTAATTTAGGTTATGTAGATTCCTTATATCAAAAGGACATTTTCCAGAAAGCAAAAATATGCTTGTGTGCTGATGGGTGTTGGGAATGTGTATGTAAACGTTTGCCCAGATGAAATATGAGTAAAGTAATTCAGAAACCCAAATATAGCTCAGCTTGGATTTCTTGATAACAGATCATCCCAAGTTGGAGTTTAAAAGCATTTCATATTCTGATGTGATTTACTGGGTGCATTTGCCTTTATTCCTGTGACAGAAGTGGTTGGCCTGATATTCCCATGGACCGTGGCAGGCTCTTAAGTAGAACGTTAACTCAGCTGTTGAGTACAGAAGAAAGGGCAAACAGTGTAACAGTGAAAAACTTCTTGGCTGTAACAAATTAGATGGCGTTTGTGTTTGTTATGTCTGTTTGGCTCAAAAGTCTATTTGCAGTGAAGGAATCTGATTTTAGTAAATCAATATAATAAAGGCTTTGATTTTTCACAAAAGTCAGCTAGCTGTAACTTCAAGTGTTGGTATTTCAAGGCCTCTCACTGATATTTTTAAAAGTTTGTGGTTGTTTGAGTTTCCTTTCCAGGCCCTGGGGAAATAAGAGAATGGTAAATTGAAGCCCAGATCGCTGTTTGCATTTATTTTACTTCTCATTATGACATGTATGCAAACACTTGAAAGAAATAGGGAAAAGGTATAATCATGATAAGATCCCTTTTATGGAACAAAGAGGAATACATTTCTAGCCTAATTTATTACACTTCTTCTAAATACTGTAAACTCAGTTGAGTGCCTCATCAGGTTTGACATTTCACTTACACTTCTGATCCAATGATAGTACTGTTTAAAACAACTACTGACTCTTGAAGGATAATCCAAGAAAATAACTGGAAAACATTTTTTTCTCTTCTGAAATGTGTCTTAATTTCTGGTGCTTTTCCTTCCAAAGCAAGGAAGTTTTTAAAGAACAAATTGCAGTCAGGTACTTAACTGCCATAAAAAATCATCATGCTGCATCTGAGGGGAAAACAAAAAAAGTTATATTTGCATTTGCTGTTTTCTTCCTGCTTTCCTTGCCTGTGAAAACCAAAATTCAGAGTATGATGGTGTACATATCATTAATAAAAAATACTTAAAACATTCAATGAAATTCAAGTGATACTTAAATGCATCCTTTAGCATAATTGTGAGGGTGGAGAAAAAAAATCTACTGATTTTAAATGCTGGAAAAAAAGTTGTCATCCTAAATCTGGCTGCATTTGTCACCATATTAAAATGAGAAGCTCCCCGGGCTGTTTTCTTCGCCCCTATACTCATGAGAGAGGTTCTGCATCAAGCTTCTCAGGTGCCATAAAGAACGCTTTGTCTACACTGAAGTTAACAGAGGAATGACAGATGATGCCACCTGAGAATTGAAGTACAAGATTTTAGCCACCAAAGCTGGGATGATAAAAGCATCCCATGGGAGGTAACCTAACCTTTCACAGTTTATTGATCATTTGACTTGTACTTCAGATGTCACTGGTTATTCTTTAAATTCCATCTTCTCACTTCTGTAGACTGCCATGCAGCTCTTGCTGTGATAGAGCTTCCCCCAGAAAGCCACAAGCCACCTGCTCTGGGAAATGGGCTCCAGATTAGGACATTTTTCTGCAAGTTTGAACAGTGAACCATTGCTGTGGTAGTTTTCATGCCAGACTGCATCCTCTTTAGTCACGGCTATTCAAAACCTCATTGCTGGCCTTATTTTCCCAGCAT
This sequence comes from Dryobates pubescens, assembly GCF_014839835.1. Lineage (NCBI taxonomy): Eukaryota > Metazoa > Chordata > Aves > Piciformes > Picidae > Dryobates > Dryobates pubescens. The sequence goes on from NC_071615.1 coordinate 40,177,030, forward strand.
CCTCACGGTGGATACCTTGCTTCTTTGTTGGCTCTTTATTTATCCTCTAGCCTCACTGCTGCTTTATCAGTGTGCCAGGGCTGCTCTTAGATTAGAGAGTGAGCAATGCTCCTTTAGTCCCACTTCCCAGCACAGAAAGCTCAGAAATTTCATCTTGTCTTGTCTGGTTGGCTGCTCATGTCTTATTGCTTGGCTGGTCCTTTTCTTCCCCATCTCCTACCAGTTACTTTGTGTCTCATCTATCTGCCAAAGTTTCCACCCTACCCTCTGTTCCTTACTCTTGCAACTTTCAGCTTCCAGTGGTATTTTTTTTTCAGTCTTTTTGAAGGGTTTTTTTCAATCTGTGTTCAAAGACACTTATGGCTTCTCAGGTATCAGTGCTTTTCAAGCCCTGAATGAGGTGCCACATAAATCTGGAATATTCTAGGTTTAAACTGGAGAGTAAATGTCAAGCATTGTCTTTATTTAAATAGGAGGAATCTGCCACTCTTCCCACCTTTCCTCTTTTCTGTAAATTCATTAGTGCTCTGGTTATGTTGTGATTGATAGCTAATCCTGCAAAAAAGGAAGGGTTTTCACTTTCTTTGAATGCAGAGGCCAACTGGAGACAGGTTCTTTTACAGTGAAATGTGCAAAACTGTTCTGGTTTGTTTTCATTTTATGAAAAGCATATGAAAACTATGAAAAGTACTGTATAAGTTAATAATAACTTCAGGTGGGCTCTGTTTTGTAGAGCAGAGTTCAAAAGAGTACCACTAGTATAAACAGCTCTCCCATTCTCTCTTTCCTTTGTAATACTTCTGGGCTGAAGTGTGTGCATTTCTTGGCAGAATGATCATCCAGATTTTACTTGTTTTGGTGTGCATTCAGAAATGTGCTTTTATTGCCTAATACTGAAATTGCTAGTTGGAGGAGCTTGTCATCTGTCTCTTGTCAGATGTAATTTTACTTTGGCATTCCAACTTTTGTAGTCTTAACTGCTTCTCTAGTAAAAGGCTGCCTTGGATGACCAAGGCAGAAAGAGCCTTACCAACTTCATGCCCTGTTCCTGTCTTCAGCCTTTCTGTCCAGCAGTGTAACTGAGGAATATTTTTGGTAAAGGGTTAACTTGAGTCCTGCACTCACAACAAAATCACACAGCCCCTCTAATGGAATAAATATAAATGTACCAGATGAGATGGTTTGGTAAGCAAGTCTTCTTTATTGCATCTTAAATAAAGAATGGTGACTCTTCAGCTGATTGCAGCATATCTTGTTCAAGTGCCTGTTTTTAAAGATGGCATAAATATCTACCAAGAAAGGTAGCTTCCAGCAAAAAGAGAAGATTGCCCCTCTTGGGAGATGATGGTAAGAGAGTGGATGCTCTATTTTCTGTACTTTCCTTTAGCACTTGTGATTCAGAAGATTTGTGTATTCTAATACACGAGAAAAGGAAACTAGTCATGAGAAACAAAGCTTGAAATGCCAACTCTTAGTGAAAGACAGTTTTTTCAGTGATTCCCATTTTAAAGAATGGTTTCAAAAAGCAAAGCCTCAGGGTTAAAACAAGCTCTTTAACCTCTTTTTGTATATGCTTCAAGCATCTAAATCTACCCAACAAGCGTGTCATTTTGCAAGTGTCTTATTTTCTTTCCACAGAATGCACTGTGGGAAGCACCATCTATGGAATATAATTGATACAGACGCTCTTCTGAGACTTATTTTTGTTGTTATGCTCCAAGATAAAGGCAATCAAATGTGTAAGGCAAATAAATACATACGCCTTTTGCACTGCATTGTAGCTGAAAATGAGTATTTTTCTACTCAAATATTGGTGTATTTCCTGTAATCACCAAGCTTTCAGTAACATTTCAGCCTACTATTGTGTTCACCACAGCTTACATGAGCTCCAAGGGTTTGTCTTTGTATTTAACCCTAGAGAGGAATCCCTGGCTTGCTCTGCAGTCAGCAGAATCTCTTTCAGACCACAGTGGAGAGAGTGCTCTGAATTGTGCCTGCTACAACCTGACTCCATTGGTGTTACTGGAAATTCTGCAAAAGGTGGCTCATTGAAGTGAAGTCAGCCTTTATCAGTCTCTGATTAATAGTTTTTTCATTATCTATCCTTTTTCTCTCTTTGGCTAATATCTTGATGAATATTGTTGTTAAGGTTTTAAATCTCGCTGCTTCTTGTATTGTTTGGATGTTGAGGGCATTGGTTAGGACATTGTTTTTCTACCTGAGAAATATAAATATATGTATAGAGGGAGTGAAAAGACATAAAAAGTCCTGCATCACCTTTGCTCTTTAAAACTTGCCTTGGGGTGGATGCTTCAGCTAAATGGCAAAGCTCTTAAAAGACACTAATTCTGATTGTTTGCTCCATTACACACTTTTCATACTGATGTAACTCCATGAGGCTGCTTTCTCCTCCTTGTGAGCTGCTAACAGGAAAGTAGAATGTATATGGCCTGTGCTGGTAGTGCAGCCTAACAGACAACAACAAACCATTCAGCTTGGTGATTTTACAGTTACTTGTTTAGAACAACTTTGTTGATGAAATTGACTTTTATCCAGTTAGCTCTTAGTCTTACAGTTTTAAGGCAGTAATTATCCCCAAAGGTCAGTCACTGTTCTGTCAGCAGTTAGTGTTGGCGGTAACCTTCCTGTGAAGCGAAATTTATGCCAGGAAATAAATTCTTGTCTTTGTCAGTAAACATTGGCATTTAAATGACATGAAAAATTATGTATTAATTCCAGTGGATTTAAGTCTGTGGAACTGTCCTCATGTTTATTTTCTCCCACATTAAGGAATGAGGTAAAGTTGAATGTGATGAAGTAGATATTCCAGTGCTACTTGATAACGCATATATTAACAAGCAGAGCCTGATTCCAGTTGTACATTTTCCTAGTAGTGGAAAGAAAGTACTGTTAGAAAAATCCAGAGGCCTTCCTTCATGGGAAATACTCTGAAAGTAAAGGAGTGGGATGCTTGTCAGAGATTCGAAATTTAGTCAGCCTGAATCTCCACGAAGACCTGTAGGGCTTGATTTGTAGCCAGCGTCTGCAAACTAAATTGCAGGGTTCAGTTTGCAAACACTCTTGTGAACCGAACTCTTTCAGGGTTCAGTTTGCAAACACTATTGTGAACCAAACTCTTTCAGGGTTCAGTTTGCAAACACTATTGTGAACCAAACTCTTTCAGGGTTCAGTTTGCAAACACTATGGTGAACCAAACTCTTTCAGGGTTCAGTTTGCAAACACTATTATGAACTAAACTCTTGCAGGGTTCAGTTTGCAAACACTATTGTGAACCAGCCCCTGCAGGGTTTGCTGAGCTCCAGTTACTATTATTGTTCCTAGTAAGGCTTATTATCCTGTCACAGAAGATGTAAGAAAATCCATCTCTCCACTTTAAATATGATAAGCTTTTGTCACCTACAATGCAATAATGGTAAAAATAGAAGAGTGCTGATGATAAGATTGTGACTTGCAGGCAGTGAGCTGTTGTCCAAGTAGAGGAGACTTATCTGGAGGGCCAGTCAGCCTACACCGTTTGCTGTCAGTTTGCTGATTGCCATTTCTCTCCAAGTTTGATGAAATATTCATGTCTTTGCTCTGCTCTCTGCAAGCACTATTGATTTCTTGTATAAACGCAGGTATATTTAGTCTAGACAAATGGAATGTGGATTGCTGCTGAATAAATGGGATGAAAGGCTGGGGGTTTGCCGGTCCATTTCTCTTGGTCTGTGGCAATTATTTATAATCAAGAGTAGTTTTTGTACGTTAAAGGTGATTTTTTATAATTTAGTGGATTAGTCTCAGAACAAAAGTAAGCACTTAGACACAATCATTCTGTTGGGATAGCAAGTTAGGAAGGCAAATTATACTCTGAGGTTTACAATCACAGTTACTAGGATTCAAAAACCAAACCAAAACAAAAAAACCACACCAAGCAACCAACCAAAAACCCTAGAAAATTGTGTGTTTCCAGAATCTTGAGAAGAATATGATCAGTGAAAGAGATTTGTTGTTCAGTCTCTTCTTTTTATAAAACTTTTAACTGATAGATTTAATCTTACAGTTAGAATTCAGGTTTTTTTTCATCTGCTGCAGATTCAGCTTTTGCTGCTTTAGTTTTACTGCTTCTTAGTAGACTATTTCTGTTTCATTTTGCTTTTCTCCTTGAAAATAAATACAGCTGTAGCAGAGCAGATCTTATTCTCTACTCGTTTCCAGCAGCATGTTTGTTCTCAGTTAGTAATCTTATTTTCTAATGAAGATAGTAGAGCAGTAGAAACAGCAGTGAATGTGTTTGTGTTCCACTGTCCTCTCGTGGATGGAATCAGAACTGCTGAGCTTTAGCACAGACCCTAAGCTGCTATTTATTTTCTTCTTGTAGAAAAGTTGATTACTAGTTTGTTGTTCTTTTGAAGCAGATAGAGTTACACTCTGTCTCTTCACTTAATGTGGAAACCTGACCTTTACAAGTATTGTAGTGAGAATCATCAAATCTCTCTCCTCTGCTGCTTTGTAGCCCCCTCATTTAAATTCAGAGGTAGAAAAATACAAGATTCTTCATTAAGTGTTTAGTGCCAGATTAATCATATATACACCATTGCTGCAGCAAATTGGAATATTTCAAGATGTTTTCATTTTCTTATACACCATATAAAGTGTACTGTGCTTAAACCAGTCCAAGCGTGGTGGTCACTTTTCAGAAAGCTGTATTAAAGCTTTTCATTTTGTGTGCCAGATTATTTTCCTATTATCGTGTATGTGTTATGTGTTTGCCAGGTACTTTCACATTAAATAGCTATTAGGTAGCTGTTCATGTGTAACACCATCCTCGGGAAAGCTCTTGTGGTGCAGTGAGAACTGGAAAGTCTCCATCTCAGACTGGAGAAATGCTCTGAGTGTTTGTTGTGAAGCATTAATAGTGCCTAGGAGATTCCCACTAAATACTGCTCAGAGTGCTAGGCTGTGCCGGGCTTTTAGAGCCAGACTGATTGTTAGTGTGTTTAGTACAATGTTAATCTGGCAGTATTTTTACAGAGAATGGAAAGAAAGTGCTAAAATAATTTGTGAAATCTCCAGCTGCCAGTGGGAACGTTTGAAGTTTGCATACAGTGAAGATTTCACTCGTCGTTTGGTCAGGTCTGAAGCAGGCTTTGGGTGAAATTGGTCTTTTCCCCACTAGGAATGATGCCTGTTCTCTTTCTCCATTTATATTTACTATACATTCGTTTTGTTGTTTTCTTCCCACAGTGGATGTAAAGTCAGAGGTTCCCGTGGGATTAGAGCCTATCTCACCATTAGACTTGCGAACTGATCTCAGGATGATGGTTCCCATGGTGGACCCAATTATGCGTGAAAAGCAGCTACAGCAGGAACTACTTCTGATCCAGCAGCAGCAGCAGATTCAGAAACAACTGCTGATTGCAGAGTTTCAGAAGCAGCATGAAAATCTGACCCGCCAGCATCAGGCCCAGCTCCAGGAGCACATAAAGGTAGCAACATTTTTCATTTATCCCTCACTTTATCTGCAAACTGAATGTGCTCAGGCAGACATGAAAAGGCAGCATGCCTGAAAGGTTCATTGTGACTGAAAGATGGTGTTTGAGTGGTTATTTCTCTGTATTTGGGTGACAAAAGCCTTTTCAAGCAAAACTCTAGCACCTATCAGTGAGTTGCTCACAGCAGACCAAGGCAGTGCTATGAGGATCAAGCTCATGAAAGCACCACATCCACAGAAGATCAAGCTACCTATTTTACAAAGCTGGATTTTCAGCCAGGCTTCAGTATGGCTGTCTTTTCTGCATGTGCAGGTTTGAGTATACTAAAAGACTGTGTATTTGGGCTGCTGTTTGGGTCTGTGCTCACAAATCAAACTGATAGACAAGTGCATAATATTTATATTTGCATTTGTAAAACAGGCAGGCCCTGGAAGTGTTGTGTTTTCACTCTTCTCTGAGCTGCCTCATAGCATGCAAAATGATTTATTGGTTTACATGCACTATGCTAGGATTGCTATAGTGGATTTCAAATGAGAATTTATGATCTTGCCTTTCTTTTTAATTTTTCCTTCTGATCTACTTGCCATTATGCTACTGTGCTGAGCTTCTGCTCGATGCAGCTGACAAGTGCAGTGGAGCAGAGCTGGGTGATGCATGGGCAAAGAACCCTGTGCAGTTCCCAGGCATTTTTGCCAAGAGAGAAGGAAGTGAAACCAGAGCAGCAGACTGCTACCTGACATTAGAGTTCACTTTAGCAACAGCCAGTAATGCCATATGCAATATCCTGCTTAAAAGACTGAACAGAGTCTGTTAAGAGATTAAAAGAAGTGTGAGCATAAAAGCAAGCACTGATACTCAGTTATTTAAGGAGCTTGTTTTAGGCAGGGGTGACCTAGAAAACAGTTCAGACTGCCCTTTCTCATGTCTTTTTGTTCTGTGCAAGTTACAACAGGAACTCCTAGCCATTAAACAACAGCAAGAACTCCTTGAAAAAGAGCAGAAACTGGAGCAGCAGAGACAAGAGCAGGAACTGGAAAGGCATCGCAGGGAACAACAGCTTCCTCCCCTCCGAGGCAAAGAAAGAGGCCGAGAAAGTAAGAGCGGATGGACCATGAATCCTAACAAGAAATATCTGTTCCCCTTTTCCTGCTCTCAGCCAAAGTGGGTGACAAACATGAATCTGAAGCAGGCCTATTACAGTGTGAAATATGCAACTAGAGAAGTCAAGGCTGTGCTTGCAGAAAGGCAGGGCCACCTCCTGCAACAGAAACGCATTGCTGGTTTGTCTGCAAACTTGGAGGACTGTAGCAAAGCATATTTTGACAGACTATGCTTCTCAAGAATGTAGTTCTTGTTATAAGAAAGGAGGGAAATTGAAAGGCTAAAGGTTCACATGAGAACTTATTTCCCAATGCAGGAAGCACTTCAAAGCAGCAAAAAATCAAATTACTTGGTGATTAAGTAATTTGAGCATTATTTCAATACTGAAAATGTAATATTTAAGAATATCTTTGGTTAAGACTTCTAAATACTTTTTCTAGTACTTCTAAGTACTTTTTCAAGCTGCTTTGTGTTTGTTCCTGATGCCATTTTAAGGTGCCCAACCAAGAGTTATTTCTAGATCATTTATAGCTCTAAGGCAAATGACAGAAAGGATACTGTTGGAATTTGGTGCTCACTAGAGGGAGACAGATACAAATAATTCTTGTTAGTGAGGTCAGCTTAAAAATCAGGTTGTTGAAGTACACTGTGAAGGTATTAAAAATGAAGCTGCCATGATCAACTTGCCTGTTAAATGAGCAGAAGGATCAACTGACAAAGATCGAAGCAGACGAGTGGTATATTATGGTCATGGGGATCACATGCGCCTTCCTAGTTCAAAAATCTATCACTTGTAAGTGTACCATACAGTAGACTTTAGAAACTAATGTGTCTATGGTATTTCCAGTGTACTTTGGTGAATGATGAATCCATGAAAGCATCACCAGCCTATTAACCCAGCAGTGGGAGGGTGTCAGAAGCCACAGGAACAAAATGTTCCTATAAGTGGTATGAAAAATTAGCCTCCGTATAAACTGTTGGGCTTTATTTGTATTCCCACCAAAGGAAGAGCAGTGATGTAAACTTGATGATTCCCTTCTCAGTTTGGCTTGCTGGGTGGCTGTTCAGTATGTGGCAATCGATTCAAGCAGCATTTGTGATGCCCCAGCCCCTGCATTTGCTGATTATGATCTGCTTAGTAAGTAAAGGAGGGAAGGAAGGAATGAGGAGTCTGAAGCTGAGGAGTAGTAGAGGTATTTTATGGGAACTGGGTCACAGGGGGACATGCTCATCAGCCAGCCATGCTGTGTCAGGGATGAGTAACAAAATACTTAAAGTATCAGTATGCCTTACTTTCAAAGAAATTTATTTTTTCTTCCCCTTTATTTTTCACTCTTAATGGAAAACTGAAAGTAGAATTTCCTTTTTCGTGTTTTTTGTTTGTTTGGTTGTTTTTTTAATGATGAATATTATGACTGTGAGTGAAGAAGCAAGTCCCATGCTGCAAGTAGGCACTGGTAGCTTAACCTCAAATTGACATGCCCTGCTTCTTGTCGCATTCTGACCAAGAAAAGACAAAATGCACTGTGTCTTCCTGGGATTTTGGTCTTTCTGTTGGTTTTGTGTCTCAAGAGTAATCAACTAAGACTCCTGTTTCAGACTGTGGTCTGTGTTCCAGACATCACAGGTACAGGCTCTTAAGTGGCTTGAAAAAGCTCATTGCTGGTGCTTTTTGTGGCACTCTGCTCGTAATAAGGATAGTGTTCAGAGGGCAGTTTTGCTGTGCTATTACTATTACTTTGCTAAATGAAAAAGCTTTGTTTACTGCAAACTCAAAGTGACCTTTTGTCACTATCTTTTTAGTTTTATCCTTGATTTTGGATTTGTGAGTTATAAGGAAATAATTTAAATTCTTTAGATACAGCTGGCCCTGGATGAATGGCCTCCTCTACTGTTGAAATATTCCTTATGACTTCACTGGATTTCTGGGTTATGGCCAGCTTCAGTCTTCTACAGACAAGCATTTAATCTGAATGTTATCTCATTTTGACTGATATCCACCAATATTTTTTATGGTTTACAAACCTCCAGCAGCAAGACACGGGCCCTTTTTTTCTGATTTAGTTTTTGTTTCCTTCAGAAATGTGGGGGTTTTAAGTACAGATAAGATATGTTTCATTCTGTGTGTCTTAGGGGCAGTGGCAAGTACAGAAGTAAAGCAGAAGCTTCAAGAGTTCCTCTTGAGTAAGTCGGCAACAAAAGACTCTCCAGCAAATGGGAAGAATCATTCCGTGAGCCGCCACCCCAAGCTCTGGTACACGTATGTTCAGTATTAAGCTGTTTCCTTGTCTTGTTGAGGTATGTGTTAAAACTTGCCAGAATGCTTCTCCAGCAGAGGTATTGAGAGTCTGCTTCCCGAGCAAGACAGAAGTTCAACCCAGAAGTTAACAAAATGCCAACAACTGTAATTATTCTGGTTGAACTGAAGAGTGCTCTCTGTTCAGTGATGAGATGAGAGCTATACAGAACAAGATGCTATGAGAAATTTGGATAAGCTTTCTGTTTCAAATGCTTCATCTCTTGATGCTGTCACAGATTTACAATGAAAACTGTTATTTTTCCAATTCTCCTCGACTTTTGCTGTTAGAGCAACTTTGCTTGATTTACATGGATTTTGAATGAATTGCAGTGAAGTTCCTGAGTAGTACAAGTAACTCAAAAGGATTGTGAGAAAAAATAATGGTAATTTAACTTTCCTTACTCTGATGGGTTTTAGTATCCAAACCTTCATGTTCTTGTGATGCCTTGGCCTTGATAAGAATCTGCTTAGCCCATTGAAGCAAGTGGTTTGAGTCATGCAATAAGCCTACAAGCATTTTTAAAGTGCAGTTTTTACAGGTTTTATCCTTTTTTTCTTTTTTAATGAATTTCTCTTCAACTCCCTTATTACAGCAGACACATAAGTCAATCAAACAAAATGACTACCCTTCTGAAAGACTTCAATGTTATGCCCAGACTGACCTTTGGTGTAGGACAAACAGAAATACATGTGGCACACCATATTTCCATCTTGAGCTTGGTGGGGTTTTTTAAAAAGAGTTAGTGGAGGCCTGCCCTTGGAGTTTCCATTCTGAGCTAATCAGAGCATTATAGTAACATGATTTAATACACACTTACTTTGTTTCTGGTGGAGATACAAAACTTTGTTCTTTCCTTTTCTTTTTCACCCCCCCCCCGCCCCCCAAATAATGTTTAAAATTCTCTTGAGTATGTAAGATTTCTGGACTATGTGAGGTTTGTTCTGAGTCTTCAGGTGAGTGAGAACAAGGAGCTCTTCTGCTGCAGTAGGGGAAGCAATACTTCCTCTCAAGACAGTGCCCCTTTTGACAAAGACATATTGTTGATTGATGACACTGCGTTGGAAAGACAGAGACTGTCAAAAGCCAAGTTAAATTGTGTTTACATAAACACTAAGTTGGAAAGTTTCTCTCCTTTCCCTCTGTTCCCTTCTAAACAGAAAAATCAACCAAACAAAACCCACCCTGTTTCTGAGCCAAATGATGCAATCTCTTTGAAATTTGCAGTTTCTGTGTTCAGGAAGATCTGCCCACACTATTTCTGTCATCCAGCAGTTGTCAGAAAGCACTCCTCAGATTGGAGCTTCTCTGCTGATGTGAGTGCTACGTACTGCAGTGCAGTGTGCTCACAAAACTTATAAACTGAACTTAAAGGCAAGGTTTTATCAGCCTTGCCCATTGAATAGTTTGCTTTATTTTTCCATCCTGGTTAGTTTTATATAAGGCCCCCCCCCCCCACCCCCCCCATATTTGGATAGAAGAGGCCGGGTCAATGTACATCTATTTGTGTGTGATAAACAGGGCTTAAATGGCTTGTCCTGTGCCTCAGCTGGTCTGTATTAAAGTGCAACAATCTCACAATCTCAAGTGGTCAGTTCCCCAGACTGGTGACAGATCCTGTCTGTAGGTCACCATGACTCTCTTCCTATGTGACTTTTATAAGAAGTGCAAAAAGTGCATTCTTGGGAATCCCGAGGAGTGCCATAACTTACTGTAGAAGTGAAATTGGTTACATGAGCCTGTGGTTTGTGCACACTTAGAGGAACAAGAACATAAACACAGCTGAGACATGTGTACAACATGTGTAGATAGTTACTGCTGGTCACCTCAGTGACTGCTAATTTGTGACCTCTCTGTGCCTGCTGCAGGGCTGCCCACCATACCTCACTGGATCAAAGCTCTCCACCCCTGAGTGGGGCCTCGCCACCGTACAAATACACTTTACCAGGAGCACAGGATGCCAAGGATGATTTTCCACTTCGTAAAACAGGTGAGTTAGCCTAGTTTATTCCAGTCCCTTACCCAGCAGTTCTCCTACCCTTTGTTTTAACTGTGCTGTCCATCAGCAAGGCATGTGTCATAATCCACAAAGGCTGTTCAGGATGGTACTGTGGTAAGTTCAAAGATCCTGACTGCACCTTTATGAGGTCAGACTGACCACATGATATCAGGAGTTGGTGTTTCCCAGTGCTGACAGCTGGTGCAAACTCCAGTCCTGATAAATTTAGTGTCTAAGCAAACCATAGTGTCATGGATTTTTTTATGCATTATTTTCTTTGTCTCAGTGTTACTTCTGAGTTTAATAGCTCTCTCTCTTTGTCATGGTAGATATAGTCTCTGTCTTCAGACAGTATATTGCCTTTGGACAATGTTTTTTCAAGATATTTTGCAGGGAATTTGTGGAAATAGGAATTGGATTAATACCATATTTTGTGTCATTGGTTATCAAAGTTTATGTATGCATGTGCATGCACACACAGATGCTTCTGTGTGCTTTTTACACATAGGAATGTGTAATATTGTACAAGAAATGTTCATTTGAACATTTCAGAATGTTGTAGAGGACTTAGCAGCTGAACCTTTTGTCAGCAGGTGAACTGTAGGCTTGACTTTTTCTGCACCATAAAGAAGCTGGAAAGATTGTAGTGAAGTCCATGTGGCTGTTGCCTCAGGTCCTTGATGCGGTGACCAGTATCCAGGAATGCAGGGAGACACTAAAAGAAGTGGGTGGGGGGAAGAAAAGAAAACATAAGCTTGCTTATTGCATGAGTCTGCTGTTGAGTGATATAGTTACACTCAGAGAGAAAGTCTGACTCCCTACTGTGCTAACAGCCTTTGAATGTGATTTAGCCACTGGGAGATTGAAAACTGACTGCAAAACTGGTACTCACTTGAAAAGAAGTGGCATTTGGAACCAGCATACATTGAGAAGGAAAATGAAGTCTGTATCTAATACTTTGGGGCAGACTCTCTAAGCTCATATTATATCCCCAAATATTTTCAAAGGCATGAAAGCATGGAAAGCAGAATGCTAATTTATTCTAGCTGAATTACTCTTTGTACAATATTGTGGCAATATAACAAGATTCTATAAAATCTTGTTGAGGCTGTTCAGTCACAATAAGCCTTTATGTGGTTCTCTGCTTAATACCACTGTACAACATATATATATCCTGTGCCAATGGAATATGCATTTTCCTTCTTTAAACAAAAGGATACACTCTGCATCCTCTAAATGCTGTGAATTCATGCACAGGGTTTTGAAAAGCAAGTTTTAATTTTTCTTCTGTGTTTATGCATCTTAAATGTTATGGTCGATATTTATGATGTGTCAGACTGTTGATCTGTAAACCAAAACATTTTCAAACATTCTAACAGGGAAGTTCTTGTGCAGCTGCTAATACTTTTATATCTCTGTGGGGGTTTCAAAATATTCCTTAATTCAATTCCCATTGTCTGCATAAGAAGACTATAATATAATTAAATCCAGATGTTCTCTATATGTTATTCCAAATATTTGGGAATGCAATGCATCAGTTCCAAAACTGAACAATGGATGTGATGACTCTGAAAAGATACTTATAGGATACATAGGCAAATATTACAACAATCATTGCCATAACTCTTCCTATTACATTTGCATAGCAGTTCTGATAAGGAAATATAAATGAAGCGTACAACATATTGTGTGTTAGCAGGGCAGTATATTTGGTAGCTCTCCACATCCTTGAGAACAGCAACTGTATAAATATCCTGTTTACACATCCAATCTCCCTGAGTACTAGAGTTGTTTAGTTCCAGCCTACAGCGACATCCCCACAAAGGTTGTGATGATTGTTCATCAGGTTGAGAGCAAAAGCAACAGGAACCAGATCGACACAAGTCAAATGACCCTAAACTGATCTGTGTGGTTATAGGGCCATCCTCCAGGCAGAGGGGACATTGTGGAGCCTGTGTCATCCTCATGGGACCTTACTAGACAAAGATGTCCCATGAACACTCATGTATATGGACAGGCTATAAGCCTGCAGAAATCTGACCTTTGCCATTGGGGTGAACCTCTTTTCCTTCCCTTCGGGCCATGAACACTTACTGCTACTGACTCCTTGTAAACCCTCTGTGGTTCTGAACCTGCATGAAGTCACCAATTCATGTGAAAGAAGACCTCACATTCCTTTCAATCTTAAGAAAGGAATACCTGTTGTGGGTTTTAATCACAGCTTTGTTTTGCTTTTCAGTTTTATTTGCCATATTTGTAATACAAAACATAGCGGTATCTTTCTCTGCTCCAACTTTACTATAATGCTCTTGGAAGGTAATTGTGATTGAATTGGTTACTTTAAGATCAGATTTAATGGGCAGCAAAGCTGGGTCATTCTTTCCCAATACCCTAATGTGTTTTTCAGTGCTAAGGGAACACCAAGTGTCACACAGGCATTGTAAATCATGACTCTTGGTGGCTCGGTTCCTAATCTGTCTAACTTTAGTTTAATTGGTCCTGAAGTGGCATCGCCTTACTAATCTTTTTAAAAATAATTCAGAGAAATTATGATAAAAACCCAATTCTCCTAGTATCTAGAATGATGGGATGCATAGCTAATGAGGTAAAGGCTTAAAAGTCTTAGTTTCAGTGACTGTGGTTACTCAATAACTGTCCTAGCCATGTGGATTATTCCTTTCTGTACAAGATGCAGCAGAACTTGTCAGCAGTGAGCTTCACACAGCTCAGCTGCATAGAGGATTGGGACAGTCCTAGGGGCTAGAGGCCAGGACATGCAGCTCTTTGCACAGCTGCATTTAGATGCTCCGTGTTGACAGACTTTCAAAAGAGCAGAGCAAGGGGAGCTATTGCTTCACTGGATAGATAAATATACCATAAGGAGAATATGTAGCAAAGAGCAGAATTTAGCCTAAACAGCATAAGATCAGGCTTTAAAATTGCCCACAACTTTCACCATGGGTACGAGTCATGTGTTTTCTGCCAGGCATCCGAATGGCTGAGCAGCACATGGCTCATTAACTTGCAATGAGACTGTTGCATCACAATGACCCAGAGAGGTTTGGAAATTCCTCCCTATTACTGAACGCTGTTGAAATTCATACTGACTGTTGTAAGAGCTCTGATGGAAGCTGTGCACCTTTGGAGACCTGACCGCTTCATGAAGGGAACGCTTGATTGTTGAGATCTGTAATTCTGTCTATCTGACTGAGAAAACATTATCTGCTTGACAAAAGTTTACTGTAAAACTAACACAAGTAGAATAGAAGTTGTTTTCAAAGAAAGTTTTGATGTTTTTTTTATTGGGTGGTTGGGTTTTGGTGGGGTTTTTTTTACCTTCTTGAAATAAATGCAGGAATTCTGGCAAACGGCCCTAACCTTTGCATTTTCTTCAGTCTGTAACATTTCATTTTCTGTGTGCAAGTGTCGATGCAAACCAGCAAAATACAGTAAATTCCAGTAAAGGTTAGCTCTCTAACCAAAGCTGTAGGGTTTTTACAAATGTTTCTATCGATGGAATTTCTGGATTTTGCCTTACGTTTTGGCTTTTGTTGGAAGAAATTCCTGGGGACATCATCACATCGAGTATAAATGGTTTTTTCTCTCCTGAGTGTAGCACAATCGTGGCAGAATGGGAATGTCAATCAGTATTTCCCTTTATTTTGGGTTTATGCCAGCTGAATCTTTCCTTGCTGATGGAGTTGTAAGCTTACAGCTTGCATTTTGCTTGGGGATCTGAAGATCACTCTCAGTAGCACTGCTTTGTAGCTCACTTTCTAAAAACTGGAGGCATCCTTAATGCTAATGTAGCATAGGGGTTTTAAAATAGCAAGTAGTACTAGGTTCTTGCTTGGAGGGTGGAAATCATGTAATTTCATACAGGAAAAAGGAGGAGATGAAGGATTGTTTAATATTGTGATGAAAGAGAGGAAGAAGGCTGTGCTGCACAGTCATGAGGATCACTTTGTGAAAACCATATTAAGTTAACCTGATTAGGCAGTAGAATAACAGCATGGCTCTTGCATAATGAGAGCGAAAGAGTCCTGAAAGAGAACTCAGCAGATGTCATTTAAAAAAAGAATACAATTAGAATCTTTCCTTACCATTATTCTTTCTGCACTTAGTGACTCAGTAATTTACTGGAGCAGTTGAAACCGAGAAGAAAAATGTTTTGCATGTGAAAGTTTTTCTCCTTTTCTGCCACCAAATTCCATTTCTGTTTGCATTTTCTAGGAAAATACTCTCCTGTGAAGTAACAGTATATGAAAAAGCTGGATTTCTTTTGTTCTTTGGTAAAAACAAGGCTCAGAGGATCACAAACCCTTAATTACTATGTCTGCCAAAATGAAGGAGTCGAGCTCAGTTGAGAGAAGAGTTATTTTCTGCAGCACTTATGAGTGAGCACAATAAATGGGAGAGGCACTTTGTTTATTGAATCAGGGAAACAAGGCAAACAGGAAATTAATCCCCTCATTTTATCCCATTTTTCAGGGATGCTAAGCATTCCTGCCTCTCAAGAGTCCTTGTTTTCCTGCTTTAATTAACAGTTTTGACAAATTTAGACTAGGTCATGTGCCCAAAGGAAATCACACCAGTGCTTGGCATAAAGAGAAGGGAGTGGGGAAAGTATCCTGATTCCCAGCCCTTCTTTTTCTTGGTTTCTCTTCCATTATTCACCAGACACTTTTAGGTTTCCTAAATTCACTATCAGAAGTTTGAGAGGGTATAATTAGTAGTAAGAGATATTAGAAAGGGAAGAATGTTTCACTTACAGTTAAAGAGGGAATCTGAAGCAAACTGTTGTTAACAGCTTCTTCTGGATTCATTTAATGAACAGGCCAAAACAGAGTTCAGCCCCCAGGAGCCAGCAGATCTGAGGCAATGTAATTCCATAGTAGCTGGGCTGCAGTCTTAGGTCCATCAGGGCTCTGCAGCCTCCTAAACTGGCAGTGAGGAGGGATTCCCTGTCACTCTAATTTAGCTTGAGTTAAGTGGGGAAATATTTCCAGATAGGTCAAAATAAAAACGAATGCTAGGATAGGCTTAATGACACTGTCAGAGAGAACAGAATTTGTGTAGGTCTGCTTTGGTATATGAAAAACTTCCAGGGCCTGCAACAGAATTCAACAGAAGTAATCACCAGAATTCCTGTAAAGACCATCGTGTTCTTCCTCTCAGTGCAATACTGTTCCTCATACTTACTTTCTTTCTTTCTTTAACACTTTTAATTGAAGGAAGCAAAGGTTTTACACCTGGGTGCATCTTACTCAGTTTCAAGATGACCTGGATAAAAGTTTTTCATTGTGCTATGGTTTCATGTATATATATCTCACTTTCTATCTTGCCAGGAATTACTTTGTTGTGCTAGATACCTTCATGTTATTAGAGTAATTACACAATCTTGGTCAAAATACTACATTAGTTCACCTTATACTGCCCAATGCATAGGCCAGAATGCAATTACAAAGTTCTGCTTCATGAGGTTATTTAAAGGTTTTCTTACACAAACTCTATATGCTTTCAGAAATGTTTTATAAACTAGCATTAACAAGTAGCCTACTTAACTTTTTGATAAACAGGTAATAAGAGAGTAGGCACCTTTTTGACTTTTGAACCTAAAGGAAACAGCCTAAATAAGGAGCAAGGAGCAGTTCTGAAATCTAAAGCATTTTAAGAGACTCTTTGAAGTCAGCAGAAACTGATTTCAGTGAGACTAGGATTTTATTTCCATTGTACCTAGGGCAGGCCCAGTTGAAAATTCCTGGACAAGTAAACAAAGAACATCTAAAAGATGGCAAAAAGAGAGAAACAGACAGAGAAGTGAAAAAGTGGAAATCACGTGGTGTCAGATCATCCAAAATAGAAGACGTTGGTTAGTAAAGATTGCACTTCTCCAGACTCCTGCAAAACATAGTTTCACTGAAAAATCTGTTCAAACCCACAGCTCTAATTAAGGGGTTTAGCTGCCAAATAACATGTACTGGCTAAAGCCAAGTATTACAGAGCCATTCATGAACAACGGCAGAAGCTTTGTACTTTGCTTTTGATTTTCTCATGGGAAAGTAATATAAATGAGAGTGATACCTCCCTGTTGGCTCTAACTGTTAGAAATGCAAAGCATGCTGAAATTGTACATAATTCTCTTCCAAAGGAAAGGAAATAGCATTTCAATGGTTTTCCTCAGTGTCTCGTTGAGTTATGGTGGTTCACAATTATTCCTGTTAAATTACTCTACCAGATGGAAGGTTACATTGTATATTTAGCTAATTAAGTTGCAAGGAACTGAAGTTGTATCCCAAAGTGCAAAGAACCTATCTAAAAGTAAATTTGTTTTAATTCCATTTCATTGTGAAGTTGTAGTGTCAACTTCTAATTTAGACTTTTAAACAGGTGGGGTTTTTCTCCTAGCTTGGCTTCACATGGAGAGATCCTTTCACAAAGTCAGCCTCACTTACAGAAGTTAGACAAACACATTTTAGAAGTCAAAATAGCTTTGAGGACAATTTTATCTTAATTTGTCTTCAGTGGAACAGAAGTGCTTTCCTACTCTTGAGCTGAGTTTGGCCCATAGTTCTCATCTTCTAGGAAAGTAAGATAACTGTCTTTTGGTTGCTTTCATTTTCTTGCCATCTTGTATTCTATTTTGCCTTTGGACAACTCTACATTAGAGTCCTCTTCAGCAATCTAGACCTGCCCAGCACATCTACTGATGACACTGATGCCCAGTTAATGGTGATGGTGTTTCATCATGAATTTCTGACAGCCATTGACTGCCATCAATGAATTATCAGTGCTGGGTATTTTTCTAGTTAAAAAACATGGGATGCAATCACCATATAAATAATTCCTTCTATAAAAAGTAAATCATGTATCTAGGGGTCAAATTGTGAGCCTGCAGAAGCCTCAGCTTTTGAGATTAGGGGATTATCTCTGGTATTTCTTCACTGAATAATATATTTTTTTATCATGCAAAATTAGTGACTCAGTGGATATTGTTGGAGGAGCTAGGGTGAAGAGTGGAATTTGCTGTATTTGCAGGAAGTATGGTATTATATTTGCTTTATTTCTTCCCAGCTAGAAACGTTTGATACATGGTTGGAAGGGAGGGAAAGAATGGAGTGGAGACCTAACCAGGACTGCTGCCAGTCATGCATATCTAAATTTGGTTGTTACCATTCAAATGAGGAATGCCCTTTATGAAATGGCTTGTTTCACCTTCTTCTCTCTCCTCTACACCTCTTGAGAAATCAGATGTGATTTGGCTCCTATAAATGCTCTAAGTGCAAATTTGCCTAATTTGAAGATGCCCAAGGAAGATATGAATTAATTTTAACATACTCTTTTATTCTATGTTTCAAGACAGTATAATATTTGCTTTTTAATCCCCTCTTTATTACTGGGAGAGAATACACAGAATAAGATTAAGGTGGGCCTGAGGCAGCAATAATGTGCCATGGTTTCTGTACACTTGACATGTAATGAGGACTCAAGAAACCATGGCCTTATTGAAACCACTGTATAGCCTGATGGTGCAAATACAGAAATGCTGTGTCTGTCCTAAGGAATAGAAGTTACTAAGAATTGTATCAAGAGGCTTGTTCTTTGGCCTCACAGATTACATGCAGAACAAGTGTCAAAGGGTTATATCTCACACCGATCAGCTTCTCGTGAAAAATATAAAGATCTCTAACTCTGGCTAAAAGTAAGCAGTACAGTAAGTAATTCCCTCATCTAACTCAATAAATCATTCCTATAAAGATAACACTTGTTTGCATGGATAATAAACCAGACTGCAATGAATAACAAGGAAAAGTTAGATATTTAAAACAGCTTCAGGGAATATGTCATTTTTGAACCTTCTTTAGTAAAACAATGAAAATTTGCTAATCTTGTTAAATTGGCTTCCTTAGCCCGAAGAGAGCTGAAGGGCTGTGAGATCCTCTCTAATCTAATTAGCTCTTTTACCATGTGTTTCACTAAACCTGTTTTTTTATTTAGGGAATGGATATTTACCTTAGTCTGAATAAATAAAGCCTTGTACCTTTTACAAAAGTAAAATAAAGCAAAGGACTAAAGGGTTTCACATATGACCAGCACTCTCCTTAAAGCAAATGGTTGTGCAGGAAACAGTTTCAGTATATGCTGAAAACACATTAGGTGATACCAGCCAGAAAAACAAAGTGTCTCCATCCTGTACTGTTGTATCTGGTGCTCCCCGCCTCGTTGGGACCACCCAGCGGTCGGGTCCATGTAGTTCTTGGAAGAGGTTTAGAGGGCATGTGTAAATAGCTTTCAGTCACATGAATCTAATTCAGAACTCTTTCAGAATGGGCGTTTTAAATCACCAGAATTTGGATGTTGTTGAACCTACAGAACTGTACTACATGCTGCTGTCTCCCAGTTTGTCAGCCAGTGGGGAAGATGTCCATGTGTCCAGTATAATCTTGTATTGGTGTGTGGCCTTCTACAGCAAATGTCAGTCAGTCATATATGAAAACAAAAAGTCTCTGCAAATCTTGTCTATACCTAATATATTGAGCTATGTGGAGGCTGCTGAAATAGCTAGCGTGGGACTGCCTACAGGAAGCCAGAGCAGAAGCCAGAAACTACAAGCAGAGAATAGACTATTTTCATGTCTGTGAGAAAGACATGCAGAACAGGAATGGCTGTGAGACCGTCACATCTCTCAGAAGGAGAAACTCATTCACAGCTCTCCACAAAGCAGCTAAGGAATCTGGAAGCAGTTTTGGTCCCTGACCTATGTTCCCTGTCTCTCTAGCTTTGTGCTTAGCTTTGGTTGCATTCACAGTTTTAATGAGGAAGCCATATTATTTTCTCATTTATCCTTTCTGATTGGCACAGGGCTGTCTTGTGCCAATCATTCTATCTACATCACTGAGAGGGACCACTGCCCTCACACTAGCTTCTTAGGAACCTTAGTCACGCCTCTTTTGGCTGTTTTCATTGGTGCTGGGGTATGGTGGGATTTGACTTCTCCCTTGCTGCTTTCTTATATATATTACTGCAGTGACTGGGAGTCCACAGCATGGACCAGGAGCCTATTGCATTATTCGGTGGAGCTAACAAAATGAGGATCTCTTCACAGTATATTTCCTTACATTTTGCTCCTCCTGTTTCACTTGAAATCACAACAGAGATCTCAAAGTTACCTCATTATCCACTTTCAGTATCTTCTTGAAAAGCACTTCGATAGTGCTTGAAAGAAACTTGACAAAGGATGAGCCACAGGTATGCTGGCAGTGCCACCATCATGCTAACTAGTACCATCTCATTTTTTCTTGTGCCTCTGGTGGTCTGTACGCATACATCATCCTTTTGTCCTCTAACTTAGACTTTAAGTTATCTCAGGCATAGAATGTCATGGTTGTGTGTCATAAAGCACATATTGTTTATCTGTGCATGGGTCTCTGGTGCAATAGTATAAAAAACAGCATCCAATTTGGTGTAGAAGAAGAAAGGTTCCCCTTAACTATGTTTTCCTTCATTGATACTTGTTAGGTGTAAGGCAGGGGAAAAAACAGTAACTCCTGCATGGAGTACAGTATAGAATGTAGTGAAATGATCACAGCTAAAGAGAGTAGCAGCAAAAATTTACTTCAAGATTGTGAGGTCTCTGTTTCTTAATTCTTTCCGTTGACCTAATTACATTAGAGAAGTCCAACTTATTGTTTCAAAACAATTGGTAATAACAGCTGCTGCCTAGACAATAGGAACAGTTTATTTTTCTCCAGTAAGATGTGAATTTTGCTACTGCTGCTCATGCTGCAGCCAAATTTAGTGTCATTTACCTCAACTGCCCCACAGCTTTTCTAAACCAGCCGGCCAGTGAGGAAAAGGAAATGCTTTCACTTTAGAGCCTTTCAAGGTTTGGACAAAAGCTCACTTTCTGTTCTTCAGGTTTCCTATGTATGGCTTTAGCCTCAAGATGAGGACCTGCCCGCTGTGCACCCTCTCCCATCCCCCATTTCCTGCCTGGCTTCATTAAATGCTGATTTGAAGTTGGCACACACTTTTCTGATACAAAAGTAGTACTGTGTTTCAGGAGCCATCAGAAAGCAGAGCATTATTATCTTTTACATTCCCTTCATATATATGTCCTCTCCCGATGCACAGAAAGGATTTTTATCCTTCTTAAATATCTCTGTGTGTTTAATAAAAAGAAACAGTGAAGCGAAGCCATGTAAAAAAAACCCTCAGCTCAACTGGGAGTAATCTGGCCCCAGGCTATACTCTTCAATGCTGGTGTCTGCAAATTGCTAATATTAAGCAAAGTGGAGTATAGGCCATAATGACTTCACCAAATCATTTTCCTATCTCTTATGTTTATGTTTCACCAGCATGTTTTTCAGGAGAGAGTAGTTTTTTTTTTCCACCTGAGCAACTGTGGTTATTACAATTAAATCAATGTGTGCTTATACATAAGCTTATATATGAACAGTGTTACTTCTTTACTCCTATGTGAAGCCACCCTAAAAGATGAGAAAAATCACTGAGCTGCTGCTTTCTTCTTTGCCTCAAGCCAAAGTTCTTAGTTCAGTGGAGGTAATTATAAGTCATTACAAGGAGCTAGGTAACCATTCCTTGAATTGTCTATGATACCTTCTGTTGCAGTTTGAACTAATATGAGTGAAATATTATAAATCAAAATAGCCATAAGTGCAAAAGGAGTGAGCAACTTTTCTTCAAAACATCATCATTCCTGGTGACATCTAGTGTGATCCAACCTGGTTTTATTCTATTCCATTCTATTCTATCTTGGCACATTTTATATAGCATCTTAGCAAACAACTCAACTGTACTCCATCACTAGAACCATTGATCTTAATAATGATGAAAAGTGATAAAATACGAGTTTCCTGTGAATATTGTTATTATTAAAGATTTCCAGTGTTGTATCAGACTGCATATCTTGGTCTGAAACATACCCAACACACAGGCCACATAGAAGGGAGTGCTTGTCCCAGAGTGATGTAGTAAGTGACAAAGACTGCAGCTTACAGCAGGAGATACAGTCCCTTTGCTCTTGTGTGAACATTTCTAACATCCCCATCCCTGAAGGAAGAAGAGGAACAGCAGGAAAAAGATGTTCAATAATGCATGCTGGGCAGGGACTAAGAATTGGAAGAGTAGGGTTGAGCTCATGCCCCAGCATGACAAATGCTGAATTGAATGGAGATTTCATTTACTTTCTTTTTCTGCTAACTCGTGGTTCTTCTTGGGGCATAGGAGAGAGAACAGATACCAGTGTCCAGTTCTCTCTGCTTTGAGATATTTCTTAGCCAAGCTTCAGTTCCAGAAAGGGAAATACAAACAAATTCCGTTCTGCAATTATCTTTCATTAGCTCTTAGCAGTCTCTTTGATAAAGTTTACTTAGAACAGATAAATGAGTACATGAAATATTTTGTCATGCTAAAAATACCACACAGCAGAACTTCATTTATGGCTTCATATGAAAAGACCCATGTCCATTTAGGAAAGAAAGGTGGAACTTGCCCAAGGTGCATTAAATGTAATCCTAGTTTTTCTGGGAACTGGAATCCTGGGTCTTCATTTTCAGAGCAGATTCTGTGTAAATGTTCTTAGGACACCGTCATAAATCTAGTTGTGTGATGTGTTATTCAGAAAACATTGGAGTTCTGGGCCTAAAATTGCTGACCAAGAAATGTTCTGCAAGTAAGGCTTGTCATAATTTGTATTTCTAAGAGAAATGAAAGGGCAGCAGCGGAGGCTTCTCTATTTTTATCATCAGACCACAGTCCAATTATAAGGTTTAAAGTTCCAAGCCGTATTTCCACCCAATTTTTTACCTACAAGAGAGATAAAACCCATGTAGAATAAAAGTTGCATTCATTTCTTAGTACTCATGATATTAACAATAACTGATGGGTAAGTTCAGTGTTTAAATGGGATGAGAAAGATACTGACATCCAGAAAAATGTCAGCTGTCTTCCTCTCTTTCATAGCTTCTAATCTAAAATGGAAGCAGCAGATTGGCTGGGGAAGATGAGTAGTAAAATCTCTTGTCTCCGAGCTCTGCTTGCATCAGATGAGGTCCTACAGGAATATCAGTGGTGTCTGACACAACTAGTTGTTTCTCACTACATCTGCCTGAAGGGAGGTTGTCATGAGGTGGGTGTTGGTCTCTTCTCCCAAGTAACTAGTGATAGAACAAGAGGGAATAGCCTCAAGCTGCACCAGGGATGTTTAGGCTGGACATGAGGAAAAAAATTTTCGCTGAAAAGGTTGTCAGACATTGGAACAGGCTGCCAGGGAGGTGGTTGAGTCACCATCCCTGGATGTGTTTAAAAGCTATGTAGATGTGGTGCTTGGGGATATGGCTTAATGTTGGACTTGGCAGAGTAGGGTTAATGGTTGGACTGGATGATCTTGAAGAGTTTTTCCAACGTAAATATTTCTATGATTCTGTGAAAGCAATGCTTTAATTTGGATTGATGTATTCTGTCCTCTTCATTTCCAGCTTCAGAGCCCAATCTGAAGGTACGTTCAAGGTTAAAACAAAAGGTGACAGAAAGGAGGAGCAGTCCTTTGCTCAGGAGGAAGGATGGGACTGCCAGTTCATTCAAGAAGCGACTCTTCGAGGTGACAGGTAATTAAGAATGGAGAATCAGCTGCAACTGCTTGCAGAATAGCAGCAATATTTTGGAATTAAAACTTGTCTGCTAAACAAAAGATTGGGATTTTTTTCTGCTGCTGAGAAGAAAACCATACAAAATAGATAGCTGTGTATAATTAGTTGCCAATCTACAGCTTTCTACCCCTTACTAAAAAGTCATTTTCAATTTGAAAGTCATGCTTTAAAACCATCTTGGAAACCAGTACTTTACAACAGCAAGTACAGGAACAAATAAATGACAGGCTGTTGGTAGTTTTCTTCCTAGCTCTGACAATAACTGAGAGCCCTACAGATTTGCATTATAATTATTAATATCAGCTCCATGACATTTTGCACCTTTCATAATGCAAACTTCCTTGATCGAACACCTCGGCCTGATGCCTTTTTCTTCTTTAAAAAACCACATTATTTTATCTGAAAATAGCCCTTTATTTACATGTATTTCTGTTCTGTGAAAACTAATGAGAATAGGATGCAAGAACTTTACCTGACCAGACAGTGTAACTGGGTATGGGTTCACTTTAGTAAATCAAAGTCATCTCTAGAAAGAAAGTGTCAAAAATCAAAAAAACCCAGTAATTTCAGTTAAAGTAAGGATATATTTTTGCATGTGAACTGAGGCAGAAAGAGTGAAGGAGCAAAGAAGTGACTATGGATTTTTTTCTGCCATATTTAGATACTATTTTAATTTCTTGAGTACTTTAATTTAAAAGCAATCCATTCAAGTAGGCTTACCTCTACTAATGCTGCACTCTTCCATCTTTAACCTTGTTAACTGTTCCCAGTACATACATTTAATATATATCTGTGTAGGATGTGAATAACTCAATACAACAAATAATGAGATCATCCTCTTCCCTTTTATCTTAACAAGACCATGGGAAATTTTATATCAAGATAAGAGACAGCCCTTCAAATGCTGTTTTAAGATTTCTAAATGCTGTAAATATTCATTCATATTTGTGCCAAGGATACAGTGCAAGTGGTGTCATAGAATCATAGAATCAATAAGGTTGAAAAGACCTCAGAGATCAAGTCCAACCTATCACCCAACACCTCATGACTAACTAAACCATGGCTTCAAGTGCCATGTCCAATTCTTTTTTGAACATCTCCAGGGACGATGACTCCACCACCTCCCTGGGCAGCCCATTCCAATGGCCAGTCACTCTTTCTGTGAAGAACTTTCTCTTCACCTTGAGCCTTAACTTCCCCTGGTGCAGCTTGAGACTGTGTCCTCTTGTTCTGGTGCTGGTTGCCTGGGAGAAGAAACCAACCCCACCTGTCTACAACCTCCTTTCAGGTAGTTGTAGGCAGCAATAAAGTCTCCCCTGAGCCTCCCCTTTTCCAGGCTAAGCAACCCCATCTCCCTCAGCCTCTCCTCATAGGGCTTGTGCTCCAAATCTCTCAGCAGCTTTGTTGCCCTTATCTGGACATGTTCCAGTAAGTCAACATCTTTCCTAAACTGAGGGGCCCAGAACTGGACACAGGACTCAAGGTGTGGCCTAACCAGTGCTGTGTACAGGGACACAATGACTTCCCTGCTCCTACTGGCCACACTATTTCTGATGCAGGCCAGGATGCCATTGGCCCTCTTGGCCACCTGGGCTCATTGCTGGGTCATGTTGAGCTGGCTGTCAACCACCACCCCCAGGTCCCTTTCTGCCTGGCTGCTCTCCAGCCACCCTGACCCCAACCTGTAGAACTGCATGGGGTTGGTGTGGCCAAAGTGCAGCACCCGGCACTTGGACTTGTTGAATGCCATCATATTGGACTCTGTCCATCTGTCCAGCCTGTCAAGGTCCCTCTGGAGAGCCCTTCTGCCCTCTAACAGATCAACACCTGCTCCCAACTTGGTGTCATCTGCAAACTTACTAATGGTGGGCTCAATCCCCTCGTCCAGATCATCAGGAAAGATATTGAATAGGATTGGACTCAACACTGATCCCTGGGGCACACCACTAGTGACTGGCTGCCAGCTGGATGTGGCACCGTTCACCACCACTCTCTGGGCTCGGCCCTCCAGCCAGTTCCTAACCCAGCACAGAGTGCTGCTGTCCAAGCCACAAGCTGACAGCTTGGCCAGCAGTTTGCTGTGGGGGACAGTGTCAAAGGCCTTGCTGAAGTCCAGGTAGACTACATCCACAGCCTTCCCCACATCCACCAGGCAGTCACCTGATCATAGGAGATGAGGTTGGCAGGCAGGACCTGCCCTTCCTAAATCCATGTTGGCTGGACCTGATCCTTTGGCCATCCTGCAGGTGCACTGTGATTGCCCCCAGGATGATCTACTCCATAATCTTGCCTGGCACTGAGGTCAGGCTGACTGGCCTGTAGTTTCCAGGTTCCTCCATCTGACCCTTCTTGTGGATGGGCATCACATTGGCCAGTTTCCAGTCATCTGGGACCTCTACAGTGAGCCAGGACTGGTGGTAAATGATGGAGAACGGCTTGGCCAACTCATCTGCCAGCTCTCTCAGCATCCTAGGATGGATCCCATCTGGTCCCATAGACTTGTGGGGATCCAAGTGGCTCAGCAAGTCCCTAACTACTTCCTCATGGATTTCAGGGGGGTTATGCTGCTCCCTGACTCCATCTACCAGTTCAGGAGGACAGTTATCCTGAAGTCCTCCTGCCTTACTATTGAAAATGGAGGCAAAGAAGGTATTTAGAACCTCAGCCTTTTCCTCATCTTTAGTTACAATGCTCCCCTCCAGGTCCAATAAGGAGTGCAGGTTCTTCTTGCCCCTCTTTTTAGCATTAATATATTTACAAAACTGCTTTTTATTGTCTTTCACAGAAGTGGCCAGCTTAAGTTCTAACTGGGCTTTTGCCTCTCTAATTTTTCTCCTACATGATCTAACAACATCCTTAAACGTATCATGAGTTGCCTCCCCCCCTTTCCAAAGGCGATGCACCCTCTTTTTTTCCTTTAATTCCCTCAAGAGCTGCTTGCCCATCCAGGCCACCCCACCAGCTCACCTTTCGGCACGTGGGCACAGCCTGTTCCTGTGCCTTCAAGAGCTCCTGTTTGAAGTAGGCCCAACCATCCTGGACCCCTTTGTTCTTAAGGGCTGCTACCCAGGGACCTCTCCAAATTAGTTGCTTAAACAAGCTGAAGTCTGCCCTCTGGAAGTCCAAAGTCGCTGCATATTGAAAACTCCACTATCTCATGGTCACAGTACCCTAGACAGCCTCCTACCATCACATCTCCCACCAGCCCTTCTCTATTTGAGAACAGCAGGTCAAGCAGAGCCTGACCCCTGGTAGGCTCACTTAACAGCTGCATCAAGAAACTGTCCTCCATACACTCTAAGAACCTTCTGGACTGCCTCCTCTCTGTTCAGTTCCCAGCAGATGTCTGTCAGGTTAAAGTCATCCAGAAGGACAAGGCCTGATGATCTTGAGACAGCCTCCAGTTGATTATAGAGTATTTTATCAACCTTGCCATTATTACTTGTGGATGTAATGATTAGTCCACAGTGGGCTCATCTCCTTTCTGAACAGGAAGGTCTCATGAATTGGTGGCTCGCTATCATGACCTTTGCAAGCCTGCTATCTCTGTCATTTTGATCTCTGACAGAGACAAGAGTCTTTGCAACCAAAAAGAAAAGACTTTTCTCTTTGCACATTACAAGTTCTGTGTCTGTACCTCTGCCTGATACTGAGTATCATACCATCTTTATGGGAGAAATAAGGAGTAAATTCTTCCTTTGTGAAGCAGACTGATGAGAAGGGGAAAGAACTAAGACCTTGTTATCACTGTAAAATGAAACCCAAAAGAAATGGAGGATGAATTAAAATTTTTTAACAGAAGTAAATAGCATAACCAATAGCTACTTTGCAACAGCAAAACCTCCCTGTGCCATTAAGAGTATACAGTTAATCAAGGTTATGTGTTTCTTTCCAGGGTGAAATTTATGTGTGCTTAATCTGTGTTTCAGAATCCTCAGTCAGTAGCAGCTCCCCTGGATCAGGTCCCAGTTCTCCAAGCAATGGCCCAACCAGTGGTATGACAGAAAATGAAACCTCAGTTTTGCCATCTAACATTCAAGCTGAGGTAAGACTTATTTATTGGGTAGATGATTGTTCAGGTTTCAAGACTGGAGACACTTTAAACTTCAACTTCCTCATACTCACAAGCAGAGTAATTGCAGAGGATGTAATTATCAGGGGTACTAGGACACTGCAAGCTGACATCAGAGTATGTTATATATGAGTTATGTGGTCAGAAGGCCGTCATAGATGAGACACATTTTTAGGAGACGCTTTGCTAATAGCAGTCCAAACAAAAGCAGCAGTAATGCTACTGGAAGAGTGGGAGGGAGCTGTGGAAGGAGCTTGGAAGCATCTGTGGTGCAGAACATTACCTTCTGAGGTAACCTGAAGAAGTGCCCAGTGCTGAACACCAGTCTTTCGTGTAAGAGTGATTTAGGCATTGTTGACCCTAGCACATATTCATTAAGGTGGTCCCAGATGGCTGCTGAAGTAGATTTGTTTAATTGGAGTATCTGAGTTAGGTGAATAAATGATTTTTCACGTCTGCCTTTTATTTTGTTGTACCCAGGTTTTCTTACTAGGGAAGTACTTGCCAAGATCACTGACATGCCAGGGGGCTCAAATACCTGTTTTATAAAGCAAGATTGTACACAGAAGGAATCTTAGCTTCTCCTTATTCTGTTTCATACATACGTGCCTATAAAGACAGGAATGCAGATGGTAAATCAGTTGTGATGAACCTCATTTAGCACAGATGACATGTCTTAGGTCATGCTATGGCAATACCATAAAGGGAAGTAAGAGAGAATCAAATTCTGCAATATTCTGTACCCAGTGCCCATACATACAGCAATTCCTGTTCTGGTGGCAAAGTTTTCTATTCATTGTTGCTTTAGACTGCTTATGTTAGAAAAATTGCATAAGAAAATGTGATTTAGCAGAGTTTTAACTAATGGAGCTATTTCTCCAGGTCAGTGACAGGACATTCACCTCAAAATAACCAGGAATGGGCAGTTCAATCTCCAGCAGTGACTTTTCCCCATAATGAATTAATTGTGTGTGTGAACTATGATCCAGGGGGCAGGTGGGTGACCTCTGCACACTGATTAGTAGCCTCTCTCTGGCCCGTAACCAAAAAGAAGGAAAAAAAATTGCATTGATGGCTAACATGTGGTCTTGCCTCATAGGCCCCCTGTATGTGATTGCAAAGAAGTTCAAATGATGCAGAGTAAGATCCATCATTTGGATAAGATCAGATCCTAGTTTAGTGGTATATTTTAATACTGGGAGTGTTTTAGATAGAAGCTTGCCATATGTGAGTCTTAGCGCTGTATTAAACATGAAACCTGTTAGATCTTTTATTGACTTGAGGATACTATAAAACACAAAGGGAATGATGGCTCAAACTGATACATGGTGCTTGTTACTTTGCATCTTACTGTTTCTGGACCTTTGTTCACAGTCCTGAGCCACAATCAGACAGACATACAATCTGGTCGGGATGGCAATGTCTGTTTTGGGGAGATTTGGAAGGGCTGTGGGAACAACCAGCAGTTATATTCTCTTTATCAGTAGAACACCACACTGCATATCATTTGCCATTGCTGTGCCAGACATCAGAAATTGCAGCCTCATTGTACAGTCACAGATGCTCAAATAAGTCTAAAAGGTTCCTTTAGAAGCTGAGCTCTGTGTGCTGGAGTTGGATCACTTAGCTCACTGGAAGTGTGCTTAGAAACTGAAATTATGGACTTCCATTTCTGGATCCAGTTGGGCATTTCTTTACCTCTCCGATTACGTGACTCTTACTACTGTGGTCCTGTGGGCTCAAGCATTTTTCCATAAATCTCAGCTTTGCTGCATTTTGATTTCAGTGGGATTTTCTTTGGTAGTTTAACAGCAGCCAGACTCCTACGTCTCTCTTTTCTAGTTTAGCATTAGCTGCCAGCTCTCAAAGGCAATGTCTCTAATCAATTTTTCACCAGATATGCAAAGTACGGGAGTTTCTAATAATAGGCAAAGTGTTCCAAAATCACCCAGAAGATCACTTGTTTGCTGTAATCCTGCATGACTCACATCGTTGCTGTTGTTTCATAATCACTGTTGTGACATTTGCAGAGAGTGTTGTGCTCATATCTGAGTGGGTGGGGAGCTGCGGCTTTCATGGCAGCAAATAAAACACATTTCACTGGGGGGAAAACAGGTTGCTATGACAGAGAGCCATTTACCAGTAAAACATGAGTCAATACTGTACATGATTACACTCTGGTGCATAGACAGAATTAGAGCATTAGCAGTAATGAAACAGATTTTTAAAGTATTTTTGACATATCTGGTTGAATAGAGAGACTTTGAAGTGGTTCACCCTCTGGAGCAGACAGTCTGGTGGGTAGACATTTACATTTTTCTGAATTAACAGAAGTGTGCTGCAAATGCTGCATTTTTGCAGATAATCTTTTACTATCACAGTTCCCTTAATGGCACTTCCAGTACCATTTGTTAAAACACTGGTCTCATTATATGCGACTTGAAAGTTAAACTCAAGATTTTAATTGCACCGTATAAATAAAATGCTGTTTTTATTAGGCCCAGTTGTCTCCAGTATCATCAGGGTTCACTGCAGTAGCTATTTGTCTCTCGCAGTGTGCTGTACACTTTCAGGTCACCTGCTGTGCTGGGGCTAAATCTTACTTGCATGAGAAATGCAAGCAGGATAGAGGCCCTGCTCAGCATGTCCCTTGGGTTCAGAGGGACAACCTGCCTTAGTCATGTGAAATGATTGATTCGAGGCATTCACAGCCTGGTCAAAAGCCATTGAAGGCAATGGGAAGCTTCCGATTGGCATAAGCAGGCTTTGGACCATTTTCTTTCTTTCATTTGTGCTTTGGATAGCAGCATTTCCTAGAATATCAGCTGATTAGACAGGAGATATGAACATTTGCATGACAGGTAAACACGTACTTGATTTGTGCAACCTCACAGTATTACGTATCTAGTACTCAGCCACCTGAGATGCTCTTTACAAGGGGATAGTGGAAAAATGTGTAGATTTACAATCATAGCATCATAGAATTGTTAGGGTTGGAAGGGACCCCAAGGATCACCCAGTTCCAACCCCCCTGCCATGGGCAGGGACACCTCGCACTACATCAGGCCACATCCAGCCTGACCTTAAAAAACTTCCAGGGATGAGGCTTCCACCACTTCCCTGGGCAACCTGTTCCAGTCTCTCACCAGCCTCATGGTGAAGAATTTCTTCCTAACATCCAGTCTAAATCTACCCATTTCAATTTTTGTTTCATTCCCCCTAGTCCTATCATTACCTGACACCCTCAAATGTCCCTCACCAGCTTTCTTGTAGGCCCCCTTAAGATACTGGAAGGCCACAATAAGGTCTCCTCAGAGCCTTCTCTTCTCCAGACTGAATATCACCAACTCTATCAGTCTGTTCTCATAGGAGAGGTGCTCCAACCCTCTAATCATCCTCGTGGCCCTGAACTGGACACACTCCAGCACGTCCAGATCCTTCCTGTAATAGAGGGTCCTGAACTGGACATACTCCAGGTGGGGTCTCACCAGAGCAGAACAGAGAAGGAGAATCACCTCCTTTCTTTTGATGCAGCCCAGGATGTGACCAGCTAGTGAGATTTGCTTCATATGTATGTGAAGAGAGTCTAATTAATTACCAAAAAAATCCCCACCTCAAAAGCCTTAAGAAGAAAGAGTGTAAGTAATTTGGAATATTCAAAGCTATGACAACCTTAGAGTTAAGAAGTAATGAAGCCAAAGCATTTTCTCTTCCCCTCCTAATGTATAAATGTGTGTAAAAGCATGCACACCTGAAGTAGGGGCTTCTGTTTCTGAGCAGGTCCCTGCAGCACAAGAGAAATGTCATAACTAATCATGGTTACTTGCTGATCATCACTTACTCTTCCATTTTGTTGTTATACTCTGTAACTGTTCACAAGCTATTTTAAGCATCTGGAAGCAGGATCCATGGACCCAGTGAGTACGTACCTAGAGGAGCAAGGAGGGCAAGTTGCTCTTTGGGGTAATTTAGGTGCCAATCCAAATGATCAGGTCTGCATGTAGGATAAGGGCTGTGGCTTAGCTGTTGTGCTGCCAAATGACACTGCTGGCATCTCCAACTTGTGCCACCATTTCAAGGTATTGTCAACTGTGATGTAGCTGGGGTCATGCAATTCTGCTTCAGCATACACAGGACCCTAATCTATGAAGGTGGGCTGCTAAACTTATGCTGGGAGAAGATGTTTAACAGATACTTAGGGTAATATCACCTGAATATATTTTTTTAAGCTGGTTACTTAACAAAATGGAAACAAGTGATTGTCAGTGATACTTGAAATTGGATGGGAGTGCTCTTACTAATAAAATCCTTTGTTCAACATTAAACTCCCATGGTACATAATATGATTCATTTTTCCTCATGAAATAATCATGCCTGACCTTAATGCGGGAATGTGTTCTACTGGTATACACCCTGTCACTGTTGTGTTTGCTAGAAGGTATTAGAAGCATACTGAAAACTGAAAAAGGAAACATTTTTGAGTGGCTTTGTATAGATGCTGCAGTTGCTGCACATTAGAACTGCTGCAGTGTCCTTTTTCATTTACATCTTTATAGTCTCCCTTAGTAACATCTCCATGGTCTTGACATACTTGATGGTCAGAGGTGGATGTTATCAAGGCCAGATACTGCTAGCCAGGAATTAATGTAATACACAAGTGAAGCTTCTTTGTTTTGTATGCTATCTGTTGACATTCCCTAGGTACCCAAAGAAAATTACAGAGATAGACTTCTACTGTTGTTGTCTCAGTGATAGGTCGTATCTCCAAACAAACTGTATGAGGAAGGTTATGTTTTGGAATAACATCCTGTGTTTTTGTGCCTAACCACTTCTCATTGATGGTCTGAAGTTGCATTGTATTAGCACAAAGTATTTTACAGAGTTAATTGATATTCCAGGTTTGTCCAAGGGAAAATCTACAGCTCCCCACAACATGCTTGACAAGTTATTATATTTACTTTAGTCAAAGCCCGAGTGTGCAGTATCCCTCTTGGAGGTGGTCTATTATTGGAGTCCCATATGCTTTTTGTTTGGGAAGAAAGCAGTCACTGTGTCATACTGTTACACAGGGTATTCTTTTTCAAGGATGTTGTTCCCTTGGGGACCATATCATGCCAGAGTTCCTAAGTCTAATAAGACCTTTGTAGCTCTTATTGTGTTAAAGTTCTGGGAGGGAAGCAAGAGTTAAACAGAAAATGTAATTCAAGCAACTATAGTAGACCACATGTTGAAAAACATGACTGTTAAAGCAGAAAGGCAGAGGCTTCAAAAAGATTCCTGTTGTGGTAATGTAACTTTTAATGTTTCTTCCCAATGAATCTAGAATGGAAAGACAGAGGGTGATCTTTGTAGAATGTCTGGTTTTACTTGACAGTAATTAGAAATATATCAACAATTCCATGTCCTTGAAAATTATATCACAAGGCTTCAAAAGAAGTGTTAAAGATTTTAACTTGAAGGGAATTAGGATGGCTGTGCAGGGTATCCCACCATCAGGGAATGATAGGATGCTGGGTATGTGTGTATGCACATAGAGAGAGACAGGCAGTACATTTGTTTAAATGGCAGATGTGGCAATATGCCTCACTTTCTGCCAAAAGTTCCCATGTCAATGGCAGTAAATAATGTCCCTGAAACATCTCCATATCGCCATCTGGTTAGGAAAATACACGGTCTAGTTAGCAACCACATTTCATACCTTACAACAAAAGTTACAATAGGCATGTTAAAGATCTGATACATCCACTTCAGTGACGTCTCGGATTTGACTGAATACATTCCTTAATTCATGGGCTAAATTGCCACTGAATTTCTAGCAGTGAAAGTCCAGCTGATGAGAAGAGATGGTCTATGAATCCTCTCGATTTCGGGTTCGTGTGAACATTTGATTTGCTGCCAAGAAATAATCCCAGTTTTTTTCTTATGAAAATCAGTATGAGGAGCTTTTTCACAGGGACAGTACTTTATCTGGAACCCCATGGGGACGCCAACCAATGTGTGATACAAAACTGGTTTATGATATACCAGGATAACAAAGATAAATAGCCAAGATATAAAGCTTAGAAATTATACATCTGGGGTTTTTTCTCCTTTGCTCCAGCATCTGGTTTCCCAGCAACGCCTTTTGATACAGGATGAGTCGGTGAACTTGTTGAGTCTGTACACATCCCCTTCTCTGCCCAACATTACTTTGGGACTTCCAGCAGTGCAACCTCCAATCAGTGTAAGTGACTAGTTTCAAGCCTTCCTGTCTACTTTTACTTCTAGAAAACCTACTTTCTGACTGTTCTCCTGTTTTCAGCATTTTGGAATGTAAGCAATTCAGAGTAGGAAACAATGCATTCTTTGCACTGGGAAACATCTGATCATTATGATTTAAGGGCACAGTTTGAAAGCAGTAATCATGTGGCTCAGTTGGTAGCACATAAGACCTTTAATGGGGAAGGTCGTGAGTTCAAGCCTGCAGTGGGCACTAGTGTCCTCCCTACTCTAATCATGAGGTCTGTGGTGACAGGTTGGACTCGATGATCTTTGAGGTCTCTTCCAACCTTAGTGATACCGAATACCGAATATCTCAGATCAACAAGTGCCAGTGTGGATCTTAGCTAAGTATGGGCCATGCGCATTGCATTTACGTCTGCAGATCAGCTAACAGATTTCACACATGGTGAGAAGTGTATGTGGAGATCACTTAGTACGAAAGTTAGAATTGTATGATCACCCCTGCCTAATAAAGTGAAGCACCTGTAACTTTGTATGAAATTCCACTAGCAATCTAAACTGGGCTGGAGCACAGTAGGGGAAGTATCACTAGATACTTCCTGTTCCTGCAGTTAGGTTTGTTATTTGAGGGGTGTGATATCAATCAATCCATCAGTCGGTGATATGTGAACAAATTAATATTTGAATGCCAAGCAATATTCATATGCCCTCTGTTCAGTCTGTAGCAGTCACCTTTATTTAGAGCTAATCACAGAATCATAGAATCAGTAAGGTTGGAAAAGATCATCAAGTCCAACTTGTCACCCAAGACCTCATGACTACTAAACCATGGCTTCAAGTGCCACGTCCAATCCCTTTCTGAACACCTCCAGGGACGGTGACTCCACCACCTCCCTGGGCAGCACATTCCAATGGCTAACGACTCTCTCTCTGAAGAACTTCCTAATGTTAAATTAATACTTGAAATGCACAGAACCACAGATGTGGCATGTATGGAAACCCTTGGTGATGGATAAGGATCTTTAGATAGAGACCAAGGTACAATAATCTAGAGGTAAAATCTGAAGCTCAGTAAAATATCTGAAACAATTGCCATTGGTCAAAACTTAACTATCCTCATTTCCAGCAAAAAAATGTAAAGACATTGATATAAGTCATATGGTAGTGTTATACAACTGAGAGGAAATTCTATGGAAATCTTAACAATTTAAATTCCTTAGAATATGAGTTGGTAACTTGGTAGAAACACTAGGAGTTTGAGTAAAACTTTCCATAGTGTAAAAGAAAGGAAAAAAAATCTATACAATCAGCTATGGTTTGTAGCATGTGCTACTTAATTCCAGTGCTAAATGCTAAATGTAGTTTGAAGTTAAAAATCATGTTATTTTATGGCTTTTTCAGTACATTTACTGTTCTCACAAAAAAAATACATGGCTGCAGTCCAACATTTTAATATCAGATACAGAACTTTGCAAAGAAAATTGCGTAAGCTTTACATCAGCTCTCTAGAAGCCTTTCATAGATACTTATAAGCAAATTATTCTTTTTAAAGGGCAGAAAAATTGAACCCACAGATTCACAAATTGCATTAGGTTAGAAGGAAACCTCAAAAGTCATCTTGTCCAACCCCTCAGCAGTGATCATGAAAAGTAATGATCACCCCTCAGCAGCAATCATGAAAAGTAATGCTTACTTTTCCAGGTGATATCGTAAAAAATTCCTTAGCTACTTCACAAAAAAAAAATGTAACTAACTTCAAAGTGATTTTATAGCATTAAAATGGAAATGAAAATATGTTTAATTTTCTCACTCAAATCCTATGAGCTTTTGATGTGGCCAGCAAGCACCAAATGTTACTTTTGGCATTAGAAAAAACAAAGGGGTTGATTTATGCAAGCAATGTTTATTTCTGTTACCAGAGTAAGCAGTTGCAAATTGAATGTAAAATTTCCTTTGGTGTTTGTTTTGTGGAGAAGGGTGATAGCAAAGTGTGAAGTGACCATACACCCCAAAAGTATTAATGAAAACCTTGGTTTGCCTCATTAGAACTTAAAGAATTTTGATTATTAGAGACTTTTTTTTTACCATGACATACCCTGAGTGGTTATCAAAAAGCCTCAGCATGGTTGTTCCTATTACATTATTATTCCTGCTGTACAAACTGTTACTCTGACTGCTCTTTTAAGAACTTTCTTTATTTTTTTCAAACTAGACAAAGAACAAGAAATATAAAGTACATTGCAGTGCTGAGTGAACTTACTAAAGCTTTAAATAAATAACTGCAATTTCTAAGGGCACTTCAAAATGCCACACACATATAACAGCTCTCGATGATCCTGTAGATGAGTGTAACTAGACAAATTCACTTTGCAAAGGGTAAAACTTGTATTTGTGCTGTCCTTCAGGGAGTCAGGGAGTGCTCCAGGAAAAGTAATAGCTTCCCATTGTTACAGGTAATTATTTTGTTTTGCTGATTGGCTTGCTGTCTGATGGAAAGTTATGTGAAAAACTAAGCCTTGCCTGCTCCAAAAGCAGTGGAAACTGTTTCCTCTGATCCCCTCTTTTCCTGTACAGGAGGCTGTGGAAAGGTCTTTAGGAATTTTAAGGATAGGTCCTGTCTTTTCATTAATAATGTTCTAACTAGCAGTTCCTTATGCTTTGGCTTTTCTTACTGATATTTTTCAAGTGGTTTCATTACTCAGTTTCTCACATTTAACTGGCATGTTTCTTTTCTTCTATATGTATTCATAGAGTATTACATAAGATGATGCAAATGAAAAGCAGTTACCAGTGCCATTGTTCTTTGACAGGCTTCATCATCATTCAAAGAAAAGCAGAAGGGAGACACCCAGTCACTCAGACAAGGAGTGGCCTTGGCTGGACAGTATGGAGGGAACATTCCTCCATCCTCATCTCATCCTCATGTTGCTTTGGAGGGAAAGCCAAATAGCAGCCACCAAGCTCTCTTGCAGCATCTGTTACTGAAGGAACAAATGAGACAGCAAAAACTTCTTGTGACTGGTAATGATCAAGTCTTCAACACAATAATAATAGAAGATGTTTTTAATGACATTTGTATTTGCATTAAACTAAGTGTAGCACCACAGATACTATAGATCCTAACTGTTGGGAATAGTGGAAGCGGGGAGAAAAAGGGACAGCGTCTGTGATTCTGTCACAGTGAGCAGCAACTCTGCTCCAGTCTGTTAGAGTGAAAAAATTCAGTGGTTACAGAAAGGAGAAAATGATTACTTCATCACATTCTTTTGCAGCTGCTGACATTCCCAGCGTGGCGAGGCACGTGATACACGTCCTGCTGCATCAGCGCTGGTGCAAAGTTCTGCAATATACACCCCTCTTCTCTCTGAAAGCTTTATCTCCTATTAGGGCTATTAGTTTGTTTTCTTCACATGGGAGTGAAATGTCCCTGTTTTGCAGGAGCAGTTCCTCTTCATCCACAATCTCCTTTAGCAGCAAAGGAGAGAGTCTCACCTGGCATAAGAGCTGCCCACAAACTGCCTCGTCACAGGCCACTGAATCGAACACAGTCAGCTCCTCTTCCTCAGAGTACTTTAGCCCAGCTGGTCATCCAGCAGCAACATCAACAATTTTTGGAGAAGCAGAAACAGTACCAGCAGCAGATCCACATGAATAAGGTGAGTTCCCAAAATAAAGAATTTCCAATAAACATAAAGGTTGAAAACAGAAGGAAGTTTAGGTATTGGTGGCATGTGGCCACATGGACAGTAGACAGGTTCTTGCATGAGTATCCTTTTTATGCATAGTTGGGGCATACATTTGTACAGCTCTTCATTTTCAGCTTCTGAAGTACACTACAAAGAGAAATTGTTGTTCTTGGCGTCAGTAGGATGCCAAGAAGTAACAACATAGGGTTCAAAGCATCTTAGAGGTATAAGTTACAGGTGGTTTCCTGTTGAATGGTTAATGGTTCCTTAAAGAATACTTGATTTCTGTTCAACTTTTAAATGTGCACTTTTGAGCTTCAGCAATCTTCCCATTTAGCTGCCTTTGAATTGTATTGTAAGCTTTTTCATTGTGGACTAGCATTAGTAAATACATAACCCACTTGAACTTAATCAGAGGGATAAATTTATCTCTTCTTTTGTGTGTGAAAAATTTAATAATAATATGATGTTTTAAACTGGCTTATATCAAAATTATTTGGGGGGTGGACTTGATGATCTCTGGAGGTCCCTTCCAATCCTTAACACCCTGTGATCCTCTGACTTCATAAGTCACTTAACATGAAAGCTTGTTATCTATATGACAATATAAAATTACCATAAAAGGAGAAAAAGAAGTATGTGCTATTGCTACCATCAGATACAGAGCTGAATTGTGCACCTTATTGTAAGGGAGGGCAAAGAAAAGGGACCATCCATTAATAAACAGAGAGTAGAAGAATCTAAATAGACTTTGCAGGAGCTAATGTTTCTTCAACAAATGTGATGCCATTCCCCGCTGTAAAATGAAAGATAGGTAAGTAATTAAACGCTGTTACCTGGAGAATGTTTTCCTGCACTTACTACATAGTTTTCCAAAATCTGTTTGCTGGAGCTTCTCTAGTAATTGAAAGATCTTAATCATGCATCTCTAGTTGTCTGCTTTTGTTTGAGGGTTACCCGATATCTGCACGTGTGGCAGAGCCAAAGAGAAAAAAGGTGGAAAGTGGACACACTGCTGTTAGACCCCAGAAAAATGACAAATGAAAGTAAAAAATCAATCCACCTGACTGGGTGAGCTTCCCAGGGGTACTGAGTCTATGGAATCTACTGAGAATTCCCAACAAAATTAGAAACAAACCTAGACTTTAAGTACATAGTTTGTACAGTGGTTTGGTTATTAAATCTTGTCTTAATTAGGAAGAATGAAGACCAGAAAACTTCAAAGTTCAGGGCTGATCCTTGCATGTTAACCCCTCTCAGCTTGGGTGTTTTGATTACTCAACTAGGACTCCAGTTGGCTTTTCTTTGAGTATGCATTCCATATGTTTAATCAAGATGGCATATGAATATCTTGTAGCCTCAGGTTTTGAAAATATTTCACCTGCCCTCAATTGTCTGAAGAGAAAAGATTTTTTTACTGGCAAAGTACTGAGTCCTTGTGCTCTTTGCAGGTATCCACTGTAAACTGATCAGTTTGTGCA
The DNA here is from genome assembly GCF_014839835.1 of Dryobates pubescens. NCBI lineage: Eukaryota > Metazoa > Chordata > Aves > Piciformes > Picidae > Dryobates > Dryobates pubescens. The sequence continues at coordinate 40,216,054 of NC_071615.1, forward strand.
TTCCTTGCAACATAAAGAACCCCCCTAACATATTTTTGTTAGATCATCTAGCTATTGACATGAAGTCTACCACAGCATTTGGAGCTGTGTGCTGTGGCACATAGGTACATTTGTCCTGAATGTGAAAATTTAACTTGCAGTGCATTCCTCGTCATGTAGAACTAGGAATGCATTGCACCTCACAATATCTAGGCTGGATAAGGAAGGAAATAGTCCTCTCATACTTGAAATACTTTCATTCTTAAGTGGTTATTACTGATAAAGAGACAAATACAGTTCCTTATTTTAAAACCTAGTGAACCTAGCTTTTATTCTTGACAGTATAGGCTATACACATATGCAGATAGGAGAAATTTACCGTTATCCTAGGGCCCTTCTCTGCTTTGAACCTCCATAGCCAATTTCCTTCCCAATAGCTTCTCAGTCTCCTTTCACCCTGTTCCCAGAGCAGCTGGCCTTCATCAGGGGCAGAGCAACTCATCAAAGCAGCAAACACCTGAAGAGGAATAGGATCATGCTGCAGCCACAGAAGCAGTGGGTTTTATTTGAGGATGTGGGTGGTTTATCAGACTTCACACTTGGCAGCATCTAGGTTCATCTACAGCACCATTCTGGTGAATAGTACTGAAAAATGGTAGTGCTTTAATCATTTGTCTATATTCTACAAGTATACAGAAAGCCAGGGGGCTTGCTTTCACACTGAAAACCTGATTTTTAAAATCTGGAATTTAAGGGTAGCTTACAGACAAAAGAGAAAGAAAAGATCAAATCACTGGGTGGCTTTTTAAGTACTGATTTTTAAACTATATTCTTTAACCCTTTAACGTAAAGGTTCAGAATGAACACTTGTGCCTACATAATGTTTTTGAACTCTGCTATCATGGTGGAATATATTTTGATCAAACTTAAAACTTGCCACTGTTTGCAGTGGAAATTGTTTTTTCATAATGGAATTTGTATAGCTTTACAATCAAAATTAAACTCTGCAAAGCAGAGTTATTTGAACCTTGAAGCAGCAGATACTCTAGACCATGTAGCAAAGCAAATCAGCATCTTCTCATTCCTTAAGGCAATTTGGGCATGTATCAAATAAGTACATACACTTGTTATTTTTCATTGTTCTGTCCCTTCCTCTTCTCTCCAAGATGTAGGTTGTTTTTTTCATATGGAATACTCATTCTCTTAAAAGTTTTAGGGAGAGAGACCAGGACCATTTTAAGCTGACAGGACTATGAAATAGCAATTGATCAAGAGCTTAGAAAAAGTTAATGTCTTCTTTCTATTTTCAATTTCTCTTTCCTTTTATTCCTTCTGTTTAGGACTTCAAGCACTGAATGCTTTAATATATTTCAACTGAATCCAGTATTTGAATGTTTGCCCTGAACTGATCTGATATGGCATGTGTCAGCACTCCCTGAAAACTGTTTTTGGCAGACATAGAGGTGGATCTTGCTGTAGCAACAAAAAGAGGCAGAAACCAAGTTTCTCCCCACCCCATTGATCTTGTATTTATCTTATATTAAAAAGCCATTTCTTTTCTTTGAGAAAAGAATATACTTGAGCAGCAAACCAGTGCTGCTGTGAGGGTGATAACAAGCAAAATCTAACGTAGGTCAGAGGTAAAGAATTCCTCTGGATCATTTCCATTCTAAAAAGAAACAAATCATTGCCAAGAGGTGTGCCTCTGTCCTTAATAACAAAGAGAAGATCCCCTATGGATTATTTCTGGTCAGCTGTCAGATGCCAAGCTTTTGATGTGGGAAATGGTATACGTCTCCACTGAAGTCTGACATTTATACCTGTGGGATCTAGTATGCTGACCTTCTGAAAACATTCTGCAAATGTTGACATCCCATCCAGAAGTAGGTAGAAACCCTCATCTGAGTTTTCTGGGGAAAAAAAATAATAACAAATGTGAAGTAACCTGAACTCTGCTTGTCTTAGAGCAGATTGGCTGTGCCGTTGTCAGCTTTAATATACTTCTGTCCAAATGACAGCTTATTTCCTCATAAAGCCCTTTGATCACCATTGCAGATCTTCATTCTGCTCAATAAAGGGAGTCCAAATTCTGAACCCCACGTTTAAAATTATTGCAATTGGGTACCAAAAGACCACAACCATGATGAAAACCTAAAAATCTTGATGTTATTTGTGTGTCTAGAAAGCTTTGACCCTGCCACATGCAGGGAAAAAAGAATGATTTTGATATAACTAATGTAAGTGCAAAGCCCCTAGCAGCAGCCTGTGTTCAAGAAGATCTCAGAAATCATAATGTGAACAAAGCCCTGTCTTTAAAGGTTAGTTTTTGTTACTTATGATGAGTAAAGACGTGCCCCTGCTGAAGCTAAACTAGCATTGTCTTCACTTGGACCAATATAAATTTTCTTTGATCATGTGTTCTTAAAGTAATGTATTTGTAGCATTTTGACAGTTTGATTTCAATGGTGAAATCCTCTTCTGGACTGGAGTAGCAAAGACTAAAATAATGGGGCAGATGGTAGTGTGCAGCAAAGTACAGGAGCAGTATGGATAATGTTAAAGCTTAAATTAGACTGGACTAGACTAGACTAGACTAGAATAGAATTAACCAGGTTGGAAAAGACCTTTGAGATCATCAAGTCCAACCTATCACCCAACACCATCTAATCAACTATACCATGGCACCAAGTGCCTCATCCAGTCTCTTCTTAAACACTTCCAGTGATGGTGACTCCACCACCTCCCTGGGCAGTCCACTCCAATGCAAAATTACTCTTTCTGTGAAGAACTTCTTCCTAACATCCAGCCTAAACCTCCCCTGGCACAGCTTGAGACTGTAAGAGTACTTGAATTTCAGTTTTCATTCCAGGATGTTAATTGGTTTAAAGCATCTTTGTGTAGGGAAACAGTGATTAGGAAAGACTGTGAGGTAAAAAGTCCGTGATAAAAAATGCAGGAGCTGAAAATTGTATAAATGAAAAATTAGATGGAAGTTTCTGTCAATGGGAAAAAAATAGCAAGAATGTTTGTTGTCAGTGGGAATATTGGAAAGATTCAGTGAAGCCCAGATTAATCATTCACTCCTCTGAGTGATATTTAATGAAATACAGAAGCCTGGATCAGGTTCAGCTGGAGTAAATTAATGTAGTTTCATTAAACATGTTGCAGATGAGGGTTTTGGCTTTCCAGCTTACACATCTGACTAGCGTCTTCTGAAGGTGAGAGGTAGCACATTTCTTCTTTCAAATACTGCAGGGGAGTATTTGGACAAAACTATAGCATCAGTTGATTGTTTTTGGAACTGAAAAGTAACCAGAGCACATGTCTGTCATTGGAACTAATATTTAAATCATAAAGTAGAAGAATTATTTTGAAAGATAAATACTTCCCTTAGAAAGGTTGTACTACATGAGTACCAGAGACAACAGTAAGCAGGAGCTAAGTATAGCCAACAACATACATAACTGATCAAAGGAGAAAGCCATAGGAGAAAAGGAGTAAAAGAGACTCTGGAACAGGTTGCCCAGGGAGACTGTGGATGCCTTGTCCCTGGGGGTGTTCAAGGCCAGGCTCAAGCAGCCCGTTCGAGCAGCTGAGTCTAGTTGTGAGGTGTTCCTGCCGATGGAAGGGAGGTTGGAGTAGATGATCTCTAAGGTCCCTTCTAATCTAAGCCATTCTATGATTCTGTGATTCTATGAAAAAAAAGCATGTTCCCTGAGTCTATCCATGAGTTCTTAGAAATTAACGAGTTTCAAACAGTTGTTTCAAATGAACAGTTACTTAAGGGAAGAAAGGTATGGAGTGGCTGTTGCAGGATTTTATGCTGTGTCTCTTTGTAAAGCTGTCTTATTTTAAAAGTTGCTTTACTTCAAGAGCTTATCATTACAAAGGAGAAACAAAGGCAGGGACTACAACTGAAGGACCTATAAAATGGTCTGTTGCAATGTCCAGATTACTTCTACTTAGTTTTCCATTTATGTACAAGCAAGCAGGTTAGATTGTGTTTGATGTCTTTTTTCGGTTGGACTTTAGCAGTTAGAGAATGGAATTGATGTCTATAAATGCTTCCTCTCTTGCTGCCACTATTTACTTTGGCTCATGCTTATCCTTTACAGTTTAATTTCCTGAAAATAAAAGGAAACAAAAATACAGGTTATATTATCATGGAACCATTTTTTTTTAGTGACTCCTTTAGTTGGAACAGCGATAACAGTAAAGTGTGCTGGTTGAAGAAGACCAGTCTGTACAACCCCAGTTTGCTAGTGAAATAAACCATGGTTTTATTACTGCTTTTAAATGTAGTCTCATTAAAATTCAAGTTAAGCAATCACTTCTTCAAAATAAAAAAATACACATTAAAACAAGGAGATAGTCCTGCAGGTACCTACAGATAAATTCAAGGGTAAAAAAATAATTCTTAAGTAGGGATTTAAAGTGAAAAATTCAAACATTAAGTGTAAGCAGAAGTATCCAGCTGCACAGTGAAAGAACTTGAGCAGTGTTTCATTCAGGACTCGTTTTCTGCTATGTAATCCAGCCTTAGAGGGAGACAGATATACAGTAGAAATATTGACTATGGATTGATATCTTTGCATGTAATTTTCCACACTAGTGTCAGGAAATATAAACCAAAATGGTTCTGACATAGGTGATCTGAACGGTATCCTGATAATGCTACTAATATAATTACAGGAATTAGATGAGCCCAAGCTGCCTTTAAAAAACACTTTAACAAAGGCATGGTGGGGACACAGAGAAAGCAGTCAGCTGTGCCTTAGAAGGCTGAGCAGCAGGAGTGGGGTTTAGATTTTGGGCCTCCCTCCCACCATGTCATCCACCCATTCTTACCATGACCCAGCATAGGACGGGACATGACTGTAGTGCCTCATAGCCCCTTGCCTGAGGCTTAGTTAAGTCACAATGTAAAGGATGCTTTAATAAGATTTTGCAGTGAAGATGGTAATAGGAATGCATTTTGTGAAAACTACTCTGAAAATACATGAAGACTTTAACTTCACAGCAGTTTAGAAAGTGTAATTTGTTTGGTTACTTCTGTCATTGAAGTCTGGAGCAAATTGCCCGCTGAATTCCATGGCATGGGAGCAGGCCCCAAACCAGGAACACTGCAAACTGAAATGCACACAGATCCCACTGTAGTCTCTGCAGCCCCCTTATGCGTGCTTGTGTCACTCCACTGATTACATGCAAGAAGTTTGAAGGTTCCACATATAGCATACATAGTGCAGGCCATCATGTGTTGCCTCAGAAGGCTCAGCAGCAGATCTGCACCGCACAGCAGCACAAAGAAGAAAGAGCCTGACATAAAAGTGAAAAAAGCTTAAAAGAAGAGGAGAACAGTAATGAGCTAAATATGTGTCTTTGCTGTGGACATGCACTCATTTTCCCTTGGCTTCCCCTCTAGAATAACCCACCTGATGTCAAGTAACTGGCACATGGAATGGTTTACAGATGGATCAGCATGAGTGACTCTCGTAGCTGTGTATGATTATCTGTCACACAGATGTTTCAGCTTGCATTTGCTTGCTAGCAGCCAGCCAGCCAGCCCTGCCTTTTTCCTGCTTGAGGAGTGGAGAGGGCTCTTCCACAGATGTGTAACTCAGCAAATGGGAGGAGTGTACCCAAGCTGAATGCACACAGTTAGCTTCAGTGCCTTCTTGGTCAGCGTCATCCCCTGAGAAACAACTGGAAAAGATTTATGGGTTTAATCTGAGAAATTTTCCAGATGCTGCTTAATAAAAGGAGACTCTGCATTAGTTGCAATAGTGAGGATTCCCCAGCCTACAGCATGCCACCTGCAGCTTGCAGGCAACACGTGTTGTGATTTGCCAGTTACTAAAGTAATGAAAGGGGATTTTTTGTTTGTTTGTTTGTTTTTAGTAAGCCATTAAACTCCCATTGTACCCCAAAAGTAAAGGTGACTGAAGCCTGTAGACTTCCACTGTGGAATTAGTGTTTTCACTGATGTGAAGCATATGCATCAGAGCATCAACTGGAACTGCACAAACAGATCTTTCAACTCTTGTTGTTGACTTTGTGGGAATTCCTGAAGCCAGGTGTAGATTCTTGATCATAGTTTGTGTAACAACTCTACCCTTCACTAGGGCGGCATTTTTCTATAGGCGTTAGCGAGCAGGATGCAGTTTGATGGCCCATGGTTTGTGACAAAAATAGCTATACTGAAGCTATCTAGTGACTCAGCATATAGCACTGGCTAAAACTCAGAAAGATGAGAGAGTTGGGGGGAGGCAGATGGGAAGAGGAAAGTATGTAAGGTAATGAACAGTAAAAGGGGTGTGTGGGGGGTTTTCCCTGCCAGTATATTTCACCTTGGTGATACAAATCAGTATTTGCTTGGAACCAAGAGGGACAGTTGAATAAATTATAATTACTGTCACTTGACCCTGCAGATGCTTTCTCACCTCTGATTTGTGCCTCTTTCAACGAAGAGGGGATTTTTTTTTGTTGTTCAGGTTTGGCTTTTTGGATTACATTTGGATTATATTGGAATACATTCTCTGAATCTTAAATAGTAAAATGTAAACTGTATTTGATTGCAACACTCAGGCATCTGGCACCTCAACAGAGCATTACAATAGCAGTTAATGGTGTAAACCCAGTATTGTCTGGGTACATCATTGTGTTACATCATTATTGCTGAAAGTGGAGTGCCTGTACCATGCATGACAAAAGCTGTGGTCTTTCCAGTGCCATGGGAGAGGTGACGGGCAGCAGCTCTATGTCACTGCTCTTTTGTTGACTTTCAGTTTCTTCCTAATTTAACTGATAGAGAAGCTTCTGTGAATATTCCCTAACTGCAGCAAAATGGTAACCAGATTGGTAGTTTTTTTATTTCTTAGAGTTCTTCTACTATTTTGTTTTGTGGGAAACAAACTGTAATATAGTTAAATAAAGTTCTGCACTTATGTTTGAAGAGTCTGAAGGGAGACTTTGAAGAGTCTGGAGGGAGACTAACATGATTACCAGTTGTAAAAGTGTAAAAGATATGTAATGTTGTCATTATTGTGCCTCACTTTCAGTTTAGTATTTCTGTGTAGCTCTCTACTGCAGAGGAACAACTGACCTTTTGCTTAGGAGCTTTGGTATTTTTCTCCCTGTTCATTAATACTTTAGCAGCACATTAGCTCCTGATTTTGCCGCAGAGGCATTAATTTTATCGGTGCAAATCTAATACTTCTCAGTGTTTGCCATCGGTGAAAGGAGTCAATAACTGTTCCTCTCCTTCCCTTTTCAGATGCTCTCTAAGTCCATTGAGCAGCTCAAGCAACCTGACAGTCACCTGGAGGAAGCTGAAGAAGAGCTTCATGGAGATCACTCGATGCAAGAAGAGCAAGCTCCCACCGGCGGTGCCAGCGTTAGGGCTGAGAGCAGCAGTGCTGGTGTGGATGACAGAATAGGACAGCAGGTGGGGGCTGTGAAAGTTAAAGAGGAGCCACCGGACAGTGATGAGGATGTTCAAACCCAGCAAATGGAATCTGGGGAGCAAGCTGCTTTTATGCAACAGGTAATAGGCAAAGATTTAGCTCCAGGGTTTGTAATTAAGGTTATTATCTGAATGTCACATGCGTTTTCAAGGCTTTGATAAGCAGTTGTGGTTTGATTCACTGATCTAGCAAATCCTGATTTTACTGTTCAAAGAATCTAACAAAGGCAGAAGTGTTGTATGCACACTTGAAAACATAGCAAAGCTCATCCTTATGGCCACTAATTGAGAAAAATACCTGTTGCAGTCAGTTATTCTACATAATATTTTGCATAATAGCTGATAGACGTTGTATTAGCCCAGGATTACATGACATTGCTTAGTTCTAGTGAAAGAGAGCTTGTATCACCTAGCTTGTTGAGATCAGCAATTGCTGGAATTAGTTTCCAGATCTGATTAATGAAACATTCTTCTTCTCTAATTTTGAATCCTCTGACTTTTGCTTTCAGCTGTCTGTATATACTGTATCATACTGTAGTCTTGAACACTGTTAATGGTAGGGTATTTTTCCCCCGGTAGACAGGTACTGACTGCTATATCAGTGGTCCCAGGCTGGTGTATAAAATATAATTTAGAGAAGACTACAAGGTGGATGTAAAGAGGCAAGGGAAGGCACTGTTTAAATACTGCATTTGTTTTCTCTTTTGCACTGCTTAACTAATTTTTTCGTTCTGTCTTATTTGATGATACTGTCTGCAGAGACATCCCTAAAAGCAGCGTTAGATTCCAATCAGTTGTTAGGGCATTGCAGGACAAGCACAGAGCTGTTACCATCCGGTAGCAAATCACTTGGGTTTTTGTAAATAAAGCCTGCCCATACAGTGTCACACAACCTTTACTGCTAGGTCTCATGGACAAGTACTAAGATAAGGATTGTGCATGAAACGCCAGCTTGGCTGAAGGAAGGTTCAGGCTGTCAGCCAGTTTCACCAGAGCTGAAGAGCACAGCGCCTGTGTGCAACCAGCCCGGCTGCCAGACCAGCCAGGGCAAGGCTGGATGCAGTGCAAGGCCCTGTTTATTTAAGTCCATACTTTGTCAGGTCCCCGCTGTTCTCCTGCAGGAAAGTGATTTTGGGAAGGGGGGGGGGGGGGGGGGGGGGGGGGGGGGGGGGAGCAGGAAATGCCTTATGGAAACAGGAAGCCCAAGTGATTCATGTGCTGAGGAATGCAGGGCAGGGGGTGGGGGATGGAGGGACGGGGCAGCGCTCCCTCTGTTTTTAAAGGCACTCTATGAATTGATTTATTGTCAAAGAAAATAACAAAGCGAGTAGGGAAATTGTTAAGGAAGCTTTCCAGTGAAACATTTCCTTCATATTCCCTTTTGATATGTTTACCTTGTTTTATAGGTTTACTTTTGTTAAGCTAGTTAAAGATTCATTGTATTAAGATCCCCTTTAATATGGATAATCCCAAACTGACCTGGAATCCTTGTCAGGGTTTTGGTGTTTTGTTTTGTGGTTGGTTGTTTTTTTTTTTTTCTATTAAAAATATTTATATTTCTAAAGCTGAGGTATTTTAAGGTGCAGTATCCTGTTTCAAAAGAGATAGCTGTTTTGCCAAATGTAGAAACTGTTCTAAAATGTTATTAGTCTGTGTTGTTTACATTCTGCTCTAATACAATTAAATCTCTTCTAAAACATTGCAACTTCTAAAGATACATTATCCTTTTTCCTAGAAGGTCTCCAAACAGATGACTAAATAGTTGCTGTTCCTATGAAAGGCCTCCTTAGGTAGGAAAGACTTAGGTGATTTTTTTATGTGTGCTTTGTATTTGAACAGAAATCTTTCTCCATCTCGGATGGGGGGGGCGGAAAAAAAAGTCACATTCAAAAAGTGAAGTGAATTCCATATAAAAATGAAATGATCTAGAACTTTCCCATTATGTGTAATTAATTTTCCTTTGAAATCTGACTTCAGCCTCATCAAAAAGGGATAGTGCATCTTTTAAAATACATTTGGGGGAGGTGGGGGGCAGAAACTTGCAAAAGAAGACTTTTGTACAGTATCATTTCGAAGACGTGAATTCACATTTTTATAACGTTGTTCAGGTGAGACACCCACCCACCCCCCACCCCCAGTACATTAGTGGACTTTAATTTCAGAACCATTCAAATCTGGATAAAATTCAAATAGAGAAACTACCTGGAACCAGTGAAAAGGAAAACTGGGTTTAAACAACCACATTTCTAATTGATTATTGTCTCTTACATTTTAAATCTGCTGTATTTATTATAATTTGCACCCTTAGAGGTGATCTCTTGTTTTGTGTTGTAAATATATTCTGTTTGTATGTTCCCTTTTTTTGCCTTCTGGTATAAGTCTCTTCCTTTCTCAAATAAAGTTTTTTTTTTAAAAGATCCCCTTTCAGATATCTGACTTTGTGTAAGTTTGGTAACTTAGTTGTGCTTTCGCTTTGTACAACCAAATATGTTTGTTACACGTCGTTGAAACAATTCAGGCTTTCAGGAGCAAGGTTTTTATTATGCTATTCTTACAATAATTACACAAAGTCTTTTTCTTTTTTTTTTTGTTTTCTTTTTTTTTTTGTTGTTGGTTGTTTGGTTGGTTGTTTTTTTTTTTTTGTTTTGGGTCTCTTGTTTTATCCTACATCAGCCATTATAAGTTTTAGTGAATGTGGAAAAGTATTGGTGCATGCTCATTTTCCCATTGTGGCATCTGTCTTCGACATGTGATCATGTATTGTACCACACAGGAGAGGTAAAGGTAAATCTCAGTTCCTGCCTCCTAATTATCCAAAATTCACAAGAACCAAAATAATCTCCCTGACATTTCTGAAACCTCAACACCTTTGCAAAACTAGAGTCTACCTGTAAGTACACTGGGGAGGAGGGAATCCACAAACTTTACAGGCAGTAAAGCAGTTGCATGAGACAGCAAACTCCTTCTTTAGAAAAACATATAGAATAGAATAGAATAGAATAGAATAGAATAGACCAGACCAGGTTGGAAGAGACCTTCAAGATCATCGTGTCCAACCTATCGTCCAACCCACCTAATCAACTAAACGATGGCACCAAGCACCCTATCAAGTCTCCTCCTGAACACTGCCAATGACGGTGACTCCACCACCTCCCTGGGCAGCCCATTCCAATGGGCAATCACTCTCTCTGTGTAGAACTTCTTCCCAACATCCAGCCTAAACCTGGGCTTTTTAGTCTGGAGAGGAGAAGACTGAGAGGGCATTTAATTTTCTTTGCCACAATTAATTTTCTTTCATGTGGCAAAGAAAATTAAATGCCCTCTCAGTCTTCTCCTCTCCAGACTAAAAAGCCCCAGGGCTCTCAGCCCCTCCTCACAGGGCAGTGCTCCAGTCCCTCCCTCATCCTGGTGGTGTCTGCTGGTATCCAGGGAAAAAATTCACTCTTGCAGAACTTTTTTTTTGTTAAAACTTGTTATCTTGATCTGCAAGGCACAGATCTTCCTGCCAAGCAAAATGATGCTGATGGAAAGGTTTCATTGTAGTAGCCACCACTGTGCTTCACTTTATGCAGAGCACTTCCATGAAGATGGGAACATTGTGGCATTAAGTAAACCTTGCTTCAGGTCTGCAGAGAGAAACCATTTGTACTGCATAGCAATCCTTGTTGCTACAGTGCATGAATTATTACTACCGACGGAGTTCAGAAACCTGTTGCATTCTACCTCTAATTGTGTTTAAACTGCAATGGCTCTTAGCAGGCTTGATTCTTGTATTTTAAGTAAGATAAAATGCTTTCAACAGCATACTTATTATGTAAGAATAAATACTTCCATAAATCAAATTCAGTTATTTGCACTAACACACAGCCAGGTAATGTTTCATCAGTAATACATCCGGGAGGAAAAAAATCACTTTAAAGGCAAGTTTGGGCTTAGGAAAGCTTAAAACTAGCATCAACAGTATAACATTATAGTGCTTGCCCATTGTTTATTATGTATTTAGAATCTTGTGCCTATAAGTAAATCATGCTTTCAGCAGGGATTTTATTGGGATGCCTTTTGTTTAAATACTCAGGCTGCAATTAGAACAGCAGCCAGAAATGGGTTTGATTTACAGCATCCCTGTTTTGGTGGCTACACCTAGATTTATTTGGTTTGCTTCTTTCTAAATTATCCGTGCATCAAAGCACCCATAATGAAGAAAATAATCATAATTTCATGGGATTCACAAGCCTTTTTCAGGAATGATGTGCATCCCTTTTTTGTTTGTTTGTTTTTTAAACTTTAGGTGTTTATTCTGTCCTCTTGTCCTAAAACTGAAACCAGTCTAGCTGCCAATTTAGAAGTAATTAGTATTAAATGAGGAAAAAATGCTTTACAATACTTGCATACTCAAGACAGACACACATTACTGGAGTGTAGATACTGTAACATTAGCCTTTTTTTTTTTTCATCTTCTAGCATTAACAAAATAGATTTTAAAGCTGAGTAGTTCAGCAAAGCAGGAGCAGTCCAGACACTAGCACCACTCATCCTTTTTATTCAGCAGTTCATTCATGCACTATCTTCATTCCATATTCATCATCACTGGGATTGCTAAGATTTACGCCATGTTACTTAAGCCCACTCTACCCTGTTTTTATCTTCACTGGCATTCTGAGGTAAAAAATCTATCAACATTAGTCCCAAGCACCAATCTAAAATTGTTTACTTATTTCTCCCCTATATGAGCACTTCACAATTTGCAGCCAAAATTAGCTAAGCCAAGTTAATTTCCTTATTGTATTCTGTCCCCCTAGCAGCATGTCCTACTTATCCACTTAAGAAATGTTTGTTTGCTTTTCATTTATTTGTTTAGTTTCTGATTTCCTTATGCAGTTCCCATCATCTGGGTGGTAGAGAGGCTTCTGTACCTCAATTCTCAGTGGAGGACTATAGCTTAGAACATTATCTGCTGAACTGTTGTTCAGGCAAAAAGAAGATGATCCTGGATAAATTTCTCTTCCCTGAACTAAAGCAATAATCACAGTCATTTTTGTAGAACTTTGCCACTTGTACATTGCATTTGATAGAATTTATGCTTTGCATTGGAGTTATGTTTTGGTCTCTTCTAATGAGGCCTAATTTGGAATTAGATTTAAAGGCAAAAAATACAATTGGCTCAAACTGCATAGCCAGCAGAAATCTGGGTTTCTTTGTCATGCTCACTCTCACACACACACACACACAAACAGGACAGAGAAGGGGTGTCCTTTAGGCATGTCCAGGTTTCTGGTGCCCATTTGCTGAGCTCAAGTGTCACACTCCTCTTGCTTATTTTGATCCCGGTCCCGTAACTCATCCAGCTCATACAGGACAACTTCCCCAGCTACCTGTGGGCACAGACAGCTATTGGAGACCCCCAAGGGTTATATCAGCAGCAGCTGAAATTTAAGAGTACTAGCTTAGTAACTCGAAATCATTCAGCAATGTCTAATTCTCTGTGTTGACTACGTGAGGGCCTTAGTCATTAGAGTTGTTTTGACAGACCAGATACTTACTTTTAAGTGATTCATTGCCTTAACTAGCTGATTAAATAAGGTGGTTTGAATCTGGCTGTGGAGCCTTTGGTGCATGTGTCTTACTTTACTTTCCATAGTTGCCTTGAAGTAACAGTGTTGACTCTTAACAGTATGTAGCCCTAAAATATAAGGGAGGTTGGTTGGAGGATATGGCTGTTAAAAGTGTACCACTCTGCACACTTGGTCCTTTCAGAATGGTAGCATGTTACAGCATTTTTGACTGTACTGTGAAGGGCAGGATAAATGGAAATGGAAGTTTTGAGCACTGTCAGACTTCCAAATAAACCATCCATCACCTCTCCTCCCTCCTAAATAAGGCTGCAACCACAGCCTTAGTATATCCTAGCTCAGTTCATCTAACCCTGTACATTTCTGCCCCTCCTGAAGTCTGTGGGTGCACAGTTGCAGTACAAACCCTAAAACAAGCTGACACTGTGATTTCTGGGATAAAACTTTGAGCATGGACTTTCAGGATGGAGTGAGGGGGGCTGGAGGCTGTATAGTTAGATTCATTTAGTGAAAAATTTTTCATTCATCTACATGAGGAGAAGGCCCCATCTGAATAGCCAGCTCTCTGTCATCATTACTCTTAAGGGCCTGTCCATCTCCACCAACTTTCTAACTGGGGTCTTCACCAATTATGCTATATGTGAAATTATTTTTTATGCCAATTATATGTGAAAGTGCATAATAATGAGAATAATTACAATTATTCTTTCCCACCTCAATTGGCAAAGGATACACTTTTTCCTCAGAAAATATCAAATCTACTTTCTTAATGGTCACCAATTAAACTGTTATTTGTGTGTTTAATTGTAAACTTCCAGTTTAGACAGAAGGCAGTAAGACTTTATCACATAATTAAATCAAGAAGTTAATTGTCTGACCAACCATGCAGCATGGCAACATGAAATTGTTTCATTTTGCTGATGCCTTCACAGAACAACGTTGATTTTCTTTATGCTTCTTTTCCTTCCTCAGATACTTACAAGTTAGCAGCTTGATGTCTTTGTTACTGTTCCTTTCTGTCAGAGCAAGCAGCACATAAGGAGAGGGCTGGGGCAACACTAGGCAGAATTAATTCATTGGGGTGCATAACTAGCAGGAGTCAAAAGTCTGTTAAGTCCAGGTCTCAGCAATTATCACTTCACATTTTGACAATCAGATGATACTACTTTCATACCACTGGGCAATTTATCATTTCCTGTTTCAGACAGCACAGGGTTTTATTTTTACTGTCATTGAAGAAGATTATGTGTTCTTGGAAAGCTGCTTCTTCAAATGTTTCATTTTTAGAAGAATTCTGTTCTGACCTCTGAATGTTTCTCTCTCAGACACGCACACATGCACTCACACACGAGTTTTCATTTTCTTCCTTCCCTTATTATATGAAAGTGAATAAATGCCTCAGTGTACTGCTGGCTAAATCTTCATAAAGCTCTGTTGTTTAATGGCCTCGAAGAGCAGCTCACCCTGAATACCTTTGAGACATAGGTGCTCTAATGCAGAAAGCAGTGCATAATCTGTCTCCTCTCATATTCTGGCCCATGACCTTTGGATCCCCAGGAGAGCAAGGAGGTCTTTCTGTTTGTACTGCCTGTATTTCCTCAGCAAAGAGTCTTGTGAAAATTGCCGCTATGAAATGGCAGCAACAGAGTGATGGCAAGGGCTTGAGAAGGCTTTCCTCAGGTTCCCTGTAAAGCAGCTAGTGAAGAATGGAGCATTCAGTCTCCAATTTTTTCCTTAGTCTTCCTTTTGCTCCCATCAAGAATAGCACTGTGATAGTTTTTAGGTGGCAGCTTGCAGATTTGTAAAGCAGATCTCTATTACTGAAGGAGCACAAGGCAGAAGTGCTGTTGGGAAATGCAAAAAAGCTTCTCTCTTAGTGTTTCTGTTAAACAAATAAAAATGATAGTGCTGAATGCAGGTGCCATCACCACAGGCTCAGCCCAGAGATACCTGGCTTCAATAGCACTGATCTGGCCTTTTCTACAGGTAATTAGGCCTGTGCTATGTAAGGGAGTTTTTTCATAAGCATCTCCATCCAGACTCAGGCAGGCTCTGAGAACACAAACACGCAGCACAGGACCACCAAGAAAAAAGGAACAGGAGCAAGATTCTTTCCCACAGAAAGAGACTGAGATGAAGCATGGGGACTGCTACTTATCTGTGTTTTCCTTCCTGAAAAGCTGCATTTCAAATGACTGCTTTCAAGTCAGGTGCTATTACATGCCACCATTACAGTAGTGTGGACTACTTTCTGTAAAAGAAGCAATGCCTTTGTTTGCCTCCCTAGCCCCTTCCCTCTCACTTTTAGTGAAAGACTCAAAGCACATTGACTCACATTCGCTGTCAAGTTCTGCTTTTGTGCAGAATCTCTACTTTGGTAAAATGTTACATCAGGGTGAGCTGACCAGGAGGTGTTTTGCAGTTGGTACGCTGAAAGCCTGTGCTCATTCCCAGTTCCATCTGGGTCCAGCTCTGTGACTAGTCCAGTAGCTGCACTCTCAAGCTTTACCACTCAAGCCTTGGCAAGTGGTTCCCATATCCACTGAGCACCAAGATGCTTTCAGGCTATGAAATCAATTGGCATGAACCACATTCAGTCAGAGAAGAGACCATTGGTTCTGTCTGGTGGGATGCCATACCCACATGGGTACAGTGCTTGTGAAGTACTGTATGTGGTCACAACAGAGAAACATGTTTCATAACATGGTTTTCTTCTCAGATTTGGTTTTCAGAACTCAGCCCTAGAGGCCATGACTAAATGGATCATTTAAGCCTGAAAGGATACTGTGAACTTACCTCAGGTCAGGGACAGAATGGAGTCAGTGTTTGCTTCTCTTCCTTACTGTCACGGCCACCTGCACGTTGTAGGTGAGAGGTATTATTGCAAAAGGTTGACTATTAACTTATAGACAGGTACTCAAAATGGATTAGGTACATTGGAGAAGAAAATGTGTTGGAATCAGTTTACATCCTTTTTCTAGGATCAGCTGTACTGTGCCTACCTGCTCTACTGCACGTTTACTTCAGCCAGTAATTGTGGAAATTACAAGACAGGGCAATTATTTGATGTGTAGCAAGTTGTTGTTCATGTAGTGCTTCCTTCTGCTATAGTATGGATGCTTAGTATTGAAAAGTGGAGGGGAAAAAAAGATTCTACAGTTATGGGTCTTGGAAATGGAAGAGGATTTGGCAAATTGGAAAGGAGGGATACAATCCCACTGTTCAACCTGCAGAATCCTGGAAAAGCAACAATGCCTTATGTCAAGAAGGATCAATACAAACATTGCTTTTCTGTGTTACAAAACTCATCAACTGAGCTAAGAGCTTGAGCCTAACAAAACAAGAGGATTCAAGCCCTGCAACTGACTACACAGCCAAGATACTCTATGCAGAATGAGAATCTGGAAAATACTGTCTTACAATTTGATTCCTACCAACAATGGATCCACTCCCCAGCTATTGCCTTCTCCACAGGTAACTCTTACAGAGCTGCTGCCTCATGGATGAACTACCAGTCACTACTGCTGCTGTACCTGATCCCTATGTTGTGTAGCTTGTGAGAAGTGTTGCACTGAAGGAGGTCCTCAGGGCTTATAGCAGGAATAGGAAACAGGATAGGAAAACCAAAACTGTCAGAATCCTTTGGTCTGAGTAACTCACCAAGGACATCACTAAGATGCACTAAGATGCAGAACTGAATTATTCTAACACTGGCAGAAGGCACAGGACTGAATTTCACAATGCTTTCATAGGTCCAAGTACATAACAACATTCATTACGAGGACAAAGAAATGCTACCAAATTCTCTGTATAGGCTAAGTTTCCTCTGTGCCACTGAAGCAGCTGTGGTGATTCACAAGGATGGATGCTTCTCACAGCATGCAGCTTATGTCCTTAAAATGGGTAATGCTGGAAAAGAACTGAAACTGGGAGTGCAGAGCTGCTTTCCAAAAACATATTCGGTAAAATCAGAACAATTATGCCCAAAGCTAGCACAGTGTTTCTCCCCTTCAGTGAATAACTCCTCAGCAGAAACTTCCCTAGCCTCTTCTGCCTTCTCTGGCCATCCCACAGGTATCCCCTGGTGTACTAGCCCATCTGCCAAGCTGTCCAGATTTGACACATTTGTGATGATCAGAAAGGGTAAGAGATCCTGGTGGGAAGGGCCATGAACCCTTAGTGACGCCAGCTTGGCTCCTGGCAGGGAAGGGACATTGCCAGAAAGGGAACAGGAGTGAATGGAGGGGTATTCTCTCTCTGGCACTGCTGTGGGGCATAATGGTGAGGGAAGGCAGAGAAAGTGAAACAGCAGCCATAAAAGATCTTACAGGACACCTTACAGTTGGGCTTAAGAGCCCTTGTTGGCTTAGAGAGCAGCTCCATCTCCTTCTGAGGCCTCCAGATTTCTACCTACTGCAAAGTTTGTCTTTGTTCTCAGAAGACAAGATGGTAATGAGGGATTAAGTGCTTTGCCTTTCAACTGATGGTTTTAACCCATTTTATAGAAAATTCAGCATAAATAATGTAAGTTGAAATGCCTTGAACACTTCAGGGAAGAGGAGTTCAGACAGGTAAAGAAAGGTTTAAAAAGCCCAAAAGAGCTCTGCCAGCTAATACCAACACGAGTCATTTGTTTTCACTTTCCTGTTTTCTCCTTTAATTATTTTGGATTCCCTTCTAAATACAAGATTTGCTGAAGAAATAATGGAGCTGAGTTAGTAAAGAAAGCATTCAAAGCAGTAGAAGTTCCAATTCCTAATTCTCTGTACTGAATACATCTTGAATCTTGCTTCAATAACTTGAGAAATACTGAATAACTAAATATAACTAAATAACGATACTAAAATACTTGTTAAAGATTGGGCCAAGAGTATCAATGTTTTATCATCTCTGCTACACTACTTTCTGAAGATAAATGGACACTTCTTTTTCCAGCTGGAGGCTTGTACTTTAACTTCATTGAACTGAATCCATTATTAAACTGAACAGCATAGCTCAGTGCTGGACTTGAATCTGGAAACACTGAAGTTTGTGTTGTTCCTTATCTGAGCACACTGGGTCAAGAAGATAGATGAAGTGAAGATGGAATATCTAAAATGCTTATGGAATTATCCAGTGTATATTTCACCAGAAACCAGCAAGATGCATTTTTAATTCACTTTCTTAGACAGGTTTTAAATGTGCTGAGAAGATGGTTATCCCCAAATTCTTCTCCTCTTGGTAAGAGCATTTCGCAGTCTCCAGAGTTTATCGTTTGTAGGAAACGTTCCTCTATGTCATCTCCTGAAAACCTGGGAGCATCAGCACTACCCTTCAGTGCAAACCCAGTAACGCTTCCTGAAGGTTCACATGGTCAGGGTGGTTTGAGCTGCACCTTTAATAAATAAAAAAAATAGGGGGAAAAAAAAAAAGTAAAGAAAGAAAGAAAGAATGAACTTTTCTGGCATTCCAGGCCAACGACCAAAGCCAGGGAGCCTGGTGAGTATGGTGCTATATTCCCTTTAACTTGATTTTTGTGGGCATCGTGCATTTTTTAAATGGTTATATGTTTCCCTGATCCAATGTAATATAAAAGATTTACTGTTACAGTTTGTGTGTGGCCAGGCAATGGCATATGGAAAACATGTTTCCTGCTATTTAATTTAATTACTCTCATCACGTGCCAGCCCCGGGCATGTCATTCTGGACCTCTGAGGCTCTTTGTCTGTCAAAGAGATGGACAATATCTTGGCTTTGTTTAGTTGCTCTGCAGGCTGTAGATAAAACCACTGAAATACTGACTGTTTGTTTAACCAAAACTTTGCATTTTAACCATTTGGCTTTGATTTTTTGTTTTACAAGAAAAGATGACATTTTGGCCTTGGTGAGCTGTAAAGGAAATATTAGGGATATGAAGAAGAACTGTCACTTTCAGGGCTTAATAGATGAAAAAGAATACTTTAGCCTTCTGGTCAGAAATCAGCTTTGTTAGCAGAAACTTAAGACGTGCATCACTGTTATTTTAGAGTTGCCTGTTAGCAAGGGCAGCTGGAAAAGTCCTGTTGGTAACTGCTCCCTTCTAATACGGGGAGCCCTTCATTTCTTAGCCCTATTTCTTTTGGTTTAATTGGTGAAACTGTAATGGGTGAAACTAATTAAGATTACACAGCAAGTAATCACACTGGTAATGTGGTATCCAGGTATAAGTTAGCTTTTCTCTTAAGAGGTAGGATTTCTAACCATCCTGTTGTTGGAAGAGGAAATAAGAATCAGCTTTAAATCAAGTTAGTTCTGTCTTATGAGGAATTACTGCAGGTAGGAAGATTTGTCTATTCTTACCTTTTTGGAAACTGAATGAATTTCAGTTACTGTAAGTTTCAATGGTAAATCATCTACCTCCTCATAAAACAGTGTGCCAGCGTTCTGCCACAGCAGATATCAAACTATATTGTATGGAGGGTGGTGGGCAGAAGGTCTATAATATGCTATCAAGAAATCTGCCAACACCAGAGATAACATTGAATAGGAAGGGGTTATAAAAAAAACAAACCCCCAAATGTCCCTATTTCTGATATTTTAGTTTATATATTTCTGATATTTCAGCTTATGGGTCTCCAACTGGCTTTCATTTCCTTCCCGTTTTCCAGCTGGATCAATGAGATACAATAAATAAAACATAATTCCTCTGGCTTGTGCAGTACAGCAAAGCAAGAATTGAAAGTTCTGGGACTGTATGCTGAGTTACAGCTCCTGTCCCATCTAGCTTTGAGTTAGCCACTAGATGACACTACTTCCCACTTCCTTAACAGGTGTGCTCCCATCTCTCCATCTACCAGTTCATATATTTTTTTTATCTGCTTCAAAAAGAACCTTACACAGGAATTGCCTTCACTACTACGCATTCTGATGGATTTTGTGCATATACCCATAGGTATTTAGGTGTGTGCATGAAGGGCTACACAAGCATAACAAGCAGTGTGCATGTCTCTCCATGATTTGTAGAAAACATCTACTAGAACTCACTGCCTGAGCCTTTTGGGTGTTGTAGCTTAGCAAGCGTTGATGACAGCTCTACTTAAAAGCAACCAGAGGAACTCCGAGAACACAGGCTGGAGAACATTCCCATCCCCTACCCCCTCCAAAAAAAAGGGATACTGCTTTGGCTTCTGTAGTCTGATTCTGGAAAGATTAGACATAGGGAAAAATACCAATGGCAAGGAGTCAGGCAAGAGCAGGCTGCACTATCCAAGTCCAAAAATGACAAACTGTGAGGAGGAGAAAGACACTGAAGGGCTGTCATGCATATCCATAAGGCATCAGCTGCTGCTGCGGTATTTAGGTTAAGAAGAATGAACTTTCCAGAAGGCTGCATGGAAAGGATCCCACATTTCTAAAAGCCTGATTTTCAGACATCCAGAAGCTCCAGATTACTTGAAAAACACTTCCTCCAAGGTTATGTTTATGCTTCTATGTTGCATGCACAGGAGCATGAGAATATACAAGTACCTTCAGACATGAGAATATAACTGTACCTTCAGACACACTGTTGGGTTTTTTTTGCCTTTGTCAACCAGCATCTTGCTTTGTTAAGCTCTCAATGGTTTCTAACACATTTGCACTATATGTGCTATAACTGTAACACATACCTTGTGTGATATACTTGGCCATACTAAAACATGTCTTTAAAATCTGCCTCTCATCTACTAGTGTGATAATACACCATCCACAGTGGAAGCAAAAGCAAGAACAACTTTTTGTTTAGTAATCTCAATTTGAAATATCAAAAGATTTGTCCATTTTCCACCTTTTTTAATCCTGTTCTCCCCCCAACAGTGGCAATATGGGCTGGGAACATCCTTATCTGCTATCACAGTAGCTAAGTACTTCCATACTGCCTGCAAGCAGGGTGGGTGAGCCACCCTGCCTTGAGAGGATCCTCTGCAATGTTTACATTTCACATTCTACCACAACCCTTACCCTTACCCTTACCTTTTTCTGGTTTAATGCAAAGAGCTGCTACTAAAGCATAGTAGTATATATGTGTGTATGTATGTATATATACATTTATACATATCAATGTTCATATGTGAGCTTTTCAGTCATAAAATATGAAGTCCATATAGTGTCTCCCTAGCAGTAGGTTACTGAGCAAGGTATTTATGCTAACAAGCAGTCCTGGTCAGATCAAGCTCAATTGCTGATTGATAGGACTTCAAGATATTACATTGCCTTAGTAGTGTCAGTTTTGCTGTACCTATGCAACAGCTCAGTTAACATAATCTTTCCTGTAGTTCCGTTGGATGTTTGGGAATTGTATTTACAGATAAAGCCTATGCCATCTACAACTACATTCTTCCAGCTTATGACAGTGTGAGTCTCTTAAGTCCTGTAGAACAGGAGTGATGATGCACCACAGGCACAGCACTGAAGTTGCAAAATTAGTTTTTAAGTTATTTGTCAATAAAAAGAGTTGTGTTTATCTGTTTAGCAGCCAACAGCTTAACTAGATCCATGTAAGACCTGAGATTTTCTTAGCAGTTTTAAGAGTATCCAAGTTCCCAGGAACAGCAGTGGCTGGAATCAAGGCTACCTAAGCTGCAACCATAAGCAATGTAATTAAAATCAAAGATGCGGTTTTATCCTGTGTATGTGTTACTTGGACAGGTTAATTTATTGGAGGTTATGGAAAAAAAGAGGAGAAAATACATCTAATTTTAAACATCAGAGACAGGCTGAGAAATAAGATGTTAGCCAGAGGTTTTGCTTGTTTATTAAAATGCTGGCTTGTATTTAATCTAAACAAGTGTAATTACTTTTTCAGACTTTGATTTCCTCTCCAAATCTTGTGCTCTTATATTTCATTTAGGCAGGACCTTTATGTGAATTGCTTCTTTTTCACCAATTTCCTACATTTTCTTAAATTTGTCTGTGAACACACTTGAGCCTTCCTCTAAAGGCTGCTTGAGAAGGAAACAAACTTTCTGCTTTATTTGTGGCTAAGCACGAGCTCCAAGAAGGTTAGCTAGAGGATACAGAATCAGGCAAGACAAGAAAGCAGCTTGTCTTCAGACCTGTATCTGGGACTTGGTACAGTGAAAATACTCTGTTGATACATATGCTAGCTGTGTGTGGAAATGTTCCCTGCTCAGTCTGATTGCAAAAGCACACAGTGTGAGCTTTTGCATTGCTTTTATAGGGAAAGAGATAAAGGAGAAGTTTTAAGTCACTTTTACTCTCTCCTGACAAAAAAAACCCTACGTTAACCTCATTTATAACAACCCAAGAAACTCTGTCCTTTGGGGCTAGGGTCTTCCCTGACTCAGGGCTGGGAGCAGGGTTTGGTTCTACCTGCTATGCTTGTGGAAAAAAGAGAAAAAAGCATCAGCAGAGAAAAAAAATAAAAGGAAGAAATGGCTTCAAGCTTGCTAGAGTGAAGCTCTTGAATTATGAAAAATAAAAGCTAGAGCTACATGAAACTCTCTCTCTGAAATGTGTTACACCTACAACACAATCCCTCTCTTGCAGCTGATAATTTTACTAAAATCATTGCAGTGCCTACTTTTGTGCTCCTGAAGCAGTGAGGAGTGCAACAGATTTAGAGTTTGCTCTGGGTATAATGGTATGAGAAGAAGTGGCTGCCAAAAGGGACTGTGATTTGAAGAGGGTGCCTTTGGTTTTGTAGGTGGTGTATTTGTTCTGTGGCTGGAGTTCACTAGAAGAAGTTGTTTGATGCACTGGCCAACGATAACTGTCTTGGGAGAGTGAGAAACCCAAATCCTCCAAGTTTTATGGAGAGAGCAGGATGAAACACTTGGGTATGGGGGGGGCAGGGAAAGAAGATGACAAACTCTGTGGCAACATGAAGTAGATCGATTCATGGGGCACTTTGTGGTTTATCACTTAAAAATATATATATTGACCCTCAAGTCAAGGTAAATTTTAGTATTAAATGGATCTCTTTTGAAGACTAAGCTGCTTGAGAAGAGGAGACAGTAGTTTTGGAAGGGAGCCCTCAGCCTTAGAAAGAACACTGCTGGTTTGTCTCTGCTTCCAATACTGTTGCCTAGTTTTAAAGCTTTGCAGCAGGACTTCAGTCTGGTGACCAGCATGAATCACTGTGGAGTGTTTTCCCAAGTGTCTAATCTCGGGTTAGGATCAGAATGCAAACAGCAGCAAAGCATCCTTAAAACCCAAGGTGTCCTAGGTGCAACTCTGCGATTCGGCCCCAGTTGGCATTTGCGTTACCTCGGGCTCCAAAGCATGGCTTGGAGTATCCAGAATTCTTTGAACATTCTGACGTTTCTGCTCTGACCTAAAGCTGTACCTTTGCAGGCTGAGTGCAGCTCTTGGCTTGCCTGTGAGAATGGTGTCATGTGTGTAACATCTTATCCTCTAAATCCCACCTGCTGAGTGGATTCTTCCTTTCAAGCTCACTTTTTATTGCTAAGAGGAGAGGTTTTGGAGGAGCTGTGTCTGTATTCTTTCTCTTCTGCTTGATGGGTTTTCGTTTGGTCTTTTTTCTGCTATTTTAACACTCCTCAAATCAGGGAAGAGCTCTGCACTTTTGAACCAGCTTCAGTCCTTCCAAGAGGCAATGACTGATTGAAAGTTTGTCAAACTGTTTGCCTACCTCTCTGCAAGGAGATGGGGGGCTAGTCAAACGCAGATTAAGGTCTTTTCAAGCAGTTAACCAGAAAATTCCTTCATGGTTGCTGGATTTAGCAAGAGATTGAGCAACATAATTTAAAAATAAATTAAATAGATAAATAAATAAATAAATAAATAAATAAATCTGTCCCCCATGTATGAGGATTAGGAGACCTAAAAAGAGTTAGGAAATGTAGCAATAAGCAATTCCAAGTCACTGATGGTAATGGTAAAAGATGTGGTAGGGAACGATAAAGCATGCATAGAAGTAAAGGGCAAGGTAGGGATTAGGGATGCTTCAGGTTAGTTCAGTTCTTTGGCCATCACAGTTTGTAGGAACTTCTGTGAAGTTATTTTAGTAAAGCCACTGAAGTGCTTAGGCACCTATTTGAAGGTGCCTAGCTGCCTGTGTGTGGATGACTTCCACAGAGGTCCATGCAAGTGCTGCTCTGCCCTCTGACAAAAACATTTGTGTATTTGCTTATGTAGGCAGAACCGACAAGAGCTCATTTGTGACAGGAGCCTGAATAACTGCTGGTGGAGTCAACAGGCCTGTAGGCAGCCCCTTCAGGAGGGAGATGTGTCACAGTCTCAGTGACTTTGTGACTCTAAGGATTATTATGTATTTATTTTTCTGTGTATTAAAGGGTGATAAAAAGCAGCAACACTCAAATGTGTATGTAAAACTCCTAGCTTTCTGTAATAAAAGGCTGAAGTGGGAGATCCTCCAAAACATATAATGTGAAAAATTACCAACAATATTTTGAAGGTATTACAAATTAAAATGAGGAGACATTTTTGCATGTTACTCCACTGCTTTTTCTTGTGTTGAAGTTCAGTTAGGTCAGAACTAAAAAAAAAAAAACATAAGAAAAAATACAGGGACTGTAGTAAGTGCCATAATATGAAATTATATGTTGATTTTTCCATGGGCTATTAATATCTTGTTACTGTGAGACTGTACTGGTTGGTGGTTTCTGGCTTAGTGGTGTTTGGCTTGTAGGTAAAGGGATAAAAAAAAGAAAGAACAAGACCACCTCTAACACAATTACTGACCTCCAAGTGCTATTTTACGTGACTTATTTTTGGTTGTTTCCACATTTTTACCCTTAAGAGAAATTAAACAGCATTATAACAGCTTAGTCCACATATATTTTTGTGCACACTCAAAAAACGCAGGGAAATACTTTTATCTTGCTTGCAAGTTTCACTAATATCAAGATCCTCTTACTTCTGGATCCTCAGTGGAATTCCAAGTTACATTCCAGTGGGTAATAGAGTAGAAGATGTAAAATTGCCAGTAAGGGGGAGAGAAAAAATTTTCTCTCAGTCACAGGAGAGGGTGGGAAAAGCAGCGTAGGAGTGGTGCTTAATGCATCCTCCCAGGGCAATGCCTTTTAGATGCTCCTAAACACACCAAGGCATAACCTAACCTGCTTTACTTCTCCCCATCTTTCAAATATAATTGTATTCCTAAATATGTAACAACAAAATGTTGAAGAAATTCCATTTTTCCTTCTAAGACAAACTTGATTTTTTTTCCCTTTGCTTGTGAAATGACTCAGAATTAGGAGATTGAAAGTGTTACCACATAGCTTGTAAAGGTTACTGGTATTTAGTTATTGATATAAAAACCTTTCTGAGGAACTGCAGTTGCAGGGGGTTGGTAATGGAATACAGCACCTTTCGCCTTTGGGTCACTGGATCAAATCTGTCTCTTGTGGATAGTGACCAAAGTTTAAGTTTTCAGTGCCCTATATAAACTAAATATGTAGAAATTAGAGATGGAAAAGACTTGTAACAGCTTGCAGCCTGTGCCCCTACCACTACAGAATTGTTCCCTCTAGTGCATTTCCCAATTCCAGATTTCGCAGTTACTAGCAGTTCCTGTCCACCCTGCCCAGCAAAGCAGCTGGTATTAATTGGTATCTGAGCTTAACCGGGTCCTGGTGAACTCCCTGCATTGGCACTGAAGCTGTCGGAGGGATTCAGCAGACACCTCTGTGCTGTCTGCCTCCACAGAGGTACTGAATGGGCAGCCGTATCCCCCCACTGCTGCCTGGGATGGGAGAGCCAGCAAGAGTCCCAGCTCCTTCCCACCCTGTGCAAAATACCTTATAATACAGGGGGATTACTGAATCTCCTTTTCACTGCCTCACTTATCCCCCTTTAAAGTCCTACCAATGTCCCTTCCATAACCAAACAGCTGCAGGTCATAGTTCTAAATTGTAGGTCTGATGGATTAGTTCAGGTAGCTAAAGGGAAGGCCAGATATTAGCTCAGACATTGATATGGACTAAAATTTTCTCAAAGTTTGGAAGAGATTTGGAAGCTTGCTTGAGGCTTCCTTTTGATTTAAATGAAAAGGTTTGAACCCTATTACCTTTTACAACTTCCATTTGCAAGTAATTAACTGTGTTGCAGAATGGCTGTTATTAAGTGTGAGGAACTTCATACTGACAATATCAAGGTTAGCCTTGCAAGGCATTTCGTGACTACTGCTGACTCTAGTGCTATAGATGCACATAGGCTTTGTAGGGAGAAAAGAAATAGAAGAAAGCACACCACCACAACCCAAAACAGTAACAGTGGCCCACTCCAAAGTAGCATGAATATGTAACATTCTCATTCTCCAGCTAAGGTCTGAGTGGAGTTACTTTAGTTTACCCACCTTTGAGTGCCTCAAGGTGCAAGTTACAACCCTGGGACAGTGTAGAGTACAAGTGGGATTTCCTCAGCACTTCTAATTTTGGCCACATGTGCCTGATCCACAGGCTTTATAATCCAAAGCTTCCTGCTAAAAGTGCTGGAAGTACAAATGCAGCCTTCAAAATGTCAGAGTCATTTTAGGAAGAAAACCAAACTCTGTTGCTCCCTTAGTGCATCAAACCCTGAAATGCCGTTGAGGGTGGTGTGCTGGAGCTGCCCCATGCACCCCAGCTCACTGGCTGGCAGGTGCTGCCAGAGGAGCAGAGCTTGTGCAGCCACAGCCCAAGGCTCCCAGGTACCCCATAAAATGCAAGTTTCTCCATTTTCAGTGCAGTTAATGGCTGTGTTACCAGAGTTAACCTATTTCTGATATTCACAGAGTCAAAGTTACAGCCCTTGAACAATTCAAGTAATCCTAGAGGAAGATCCTTTGGGCTTCAGAAATATTACAATCAGGTGGCTTAAGAAGAACACAGAATACCAAATAGGAACACAAGTATTACAGAAAATGGCAGTGAATCTTCAGAGGGGTCACTCCACTTTTTTTTTTTTCCACAAGGTAAAAAAAACCCCAAACCCCCAACCCTGTATTGCGAAATATCTTTTTAAGCACAGATTTAGAGAATGAAATTGAGGGTTCTAAACTAGTAGCCAACAAAAGCAAGAAAGGCTGGAATGTTGGTAACCAATTGCAAGCACAGAATCCAAGCAAAACATCTTGAATTGCTAGTACTGTAATAAATTACAGTTTTCACTTTTGTATTCTGCAAGTGAAAACAGCACTAAGTCAATCTTGGGAGAGGGAGAGTAAAGGATGACCTTCCCACACCCATTACGAGCAGGGGAAGCTGCAATGTGGAACAGTGAAAAATGAAAATAAAACACCCATCATTGTGTGAAGGGACAGATCCTGCACTCATAAAATGGGGTTCCTGTGTTGCTGAAGAGTTAATTGTCAGGTAGCAATAGATGAAAGCCAAACCTGACTCTGGGATGGCCTGCTATGGTGGCTGTTATCTCATTTTCTTCCATGGATTAATTTTCCCCTCTTTAACTTTAATTAGATAAAAGTCTAGGGGTGGGAGGTGGCCCTGGAGTGCTCAAAGGGCAAGAAATGGTCAAGAGCTGGTTTCTCTCAAACTTTGATTAGCCTATTTGATAAGTGATACTAAGCACCCCAATTGGTTAATGAATGAGGGATTCCCATGAGGTAAGTGGCTGGGATATTTAGCCTCCCCCACAAGGACAGCAAATATGTAAACTTCTGTCCTTCAGTTAGGTGTCTACTGTGGTTAGGAGTAAGGGTGATTTATATCCTATCTGGGTCCTGGAGTGTATCTACATTGGTTGACTCCCTTGATCTTGACATCAGTCACTTGGGCTTTCAGAGAAAGGAGGAACATAGGAGATAATGAAAGCTACATTAAAGACGACCTCAACATTTATGTAAACGTTATTCTATCTTCAAAGGCAGAACTATCTTTCAACAGAAAGGAGATTTATATCCTACTTGAGAATACCAGGAAGAAAAAGATGCAATATATTTATTATCAAACCTCTAGGCTTTGGTGCTGGTCTCAGCCTTTGGGTATTGTCCCTTCTTTCTTGACTAAACTGCTTCACAGTTAAAAGTTTTACTGCATACTTCTTGCAAACACTGAGGCAGACCCACTAATGTCTTGTGCAAAGAGTATCATCCTCTCCCAGCGGGAAGGAGAGAGAGAGAGAGGAAATGAAGAACTGGGACAGTAGAAGCAGAAGTGTAGAGAAAACATTTGGAAAGCTCGTGCATTGCTGTGTATTCAGTGTGAGGCTTTTATACATGTAAACCTGTGTCAGTAGAAACCAGAACACTTAAATAAAACTCAAATGCCCCTCTCAAATGCTCCCCTAGTGAATATCACCTACAAAAGATTTCTGCAGCTGGCTGCTAGGCTCTCCTTTGCTGGGAGAGCAGGAGGCAGATTTGGGGCACTCTGGGGGTGAGAGGGAGCATGGCAGAATCCTCACTCTACTCAGCAGCTGACCCAGCAGGCAGGCTGCAAGGTGAACAATAATTACAGCAGTATTTTCAACAGTGCTGGGCAGAAAGGAATTTGTACAGATGAGAGGCTGAGTGCCACATTTTCACCTGTGAAAGGCTGAAAGAGTGCACTGGCTGTCCTGGGTAAAGATCTCCAATTCTGCTACAGAGTACCTTCCCTCAGAGAGGCATCTACAAAATCACAAGGGCAGCAGGAAAGTGGGTAAAGAAGTGGTATTCACCAAATCCTGCAATACTAGATTTGGGAGCTTTTGCTTAACTTAGGAGGAAATCAGTTTAAAGCAGGCAAGATTTGTTTCTTTGCACCACGAGCAGTGAAATGCTGGAATTTGCTGCTGTGGAAGATTGCAGAAACCAGCAGCTCAAAACAGGATTAGACAAATTTATGGACAGCATGGTCATAAGCAGATATCAAAGGAAAGAGACAAGGATGTACCTCTAATAGCTCTAATGAAAAAATCTGGATGCTGAGAGAGAACAAGGGGAATGAATTGCAAAGAGAAGCCATGCTCATGTCCTCTAGCTAAATGTTATCTGAGGCAGTACTGGCCATAATAGTCTGGCCTGGTGCAATAGGGCATTTCTTGTGTTCTTGTCTTCTTAGGTCTGATTTGGCTTTTTCTAGTCCTTCAGTCATAGCCAAACTTGGATTCTTCTAGTAAATTTATGTATTTTTTCCTGTCTAGCTTCATGGTAAATTACATTTCTGCTTTCTTTTTCTTGAGCCATGAATTATTCTCCTCAAGATAAGCAGTCAACAACACAGGCTTTTTTCTGTTCAGCTATGGGTCCCAAAAAGCTTCAAATCTGTCTTCACAACCTGCAAAATACAATAGCTGTATTCCCGAGTAACAGACTAACTGCTGTTAAAAAGCAGCCTAAAAGTGCAATGAAGTGGTAACTTACAAATTGCAAGGTAGAGAATTTATAGCCCAACATCATCTGATTAAATATGTCAAGAATTAAGACATGTATGTTAGGCAGAGTAATTTCAGTTTACAAAGTAAATAAATCGGTGAGAAGCCTTTGTATTAACAAGGAGGCACAAGATATGCAAATGAAGTCTTAGGTGCTAAGACCTATAAGGCATACTTAGAGTAGAATAGAATAAACCAGGTTGGAAGAGACTTTCAAGATCATCGTGTCCGACCTATTATCCAACACCACCTAATCAACTAAACCATGCAACCAAGCACCCTATCAAGTCTCCTCCTGAACACCTCCAATGATGGTGACTCCACCACCTCCCCAGGCAGCCCACTCCACTGGGCAATCACTCTCTCTGTGTAGAACTTCTTCCTAACCTCCAGCCTAGGAGGTAACCAGCAGGCATTCCATTTGCAATCCTAAGTGGAATATGGTCCTCTGTCTGGGTGAACTGGCAATTAATATGTAATCTGCATGGCTGGGATATTCCTGCAGTAATGAACAATTTCTTTGCAGCAAAAACTTTAGCACAAAATAATTTAGTGAGGATAGAAGGGAGAGGCAGTTTTCTTCCTCATCTCATGCTCTTTTCTACTCTGAGTATAAAAATGTATTGCAACTTAAGTTAAAAACTTAATTTTTATCAGCAGGATGAAATCAGTGCACTGTGCGGCTGCTAATCAAGAGAAGCACCAAAGCATGGTCTTCACAGTCTTATGTCAAAGAACATGGAGGGCTGGCATCTTTCCTAGGTCCAAAACAAAGTGACATTAATAGACCTGGTTAAAGCAAGGTAGCAGGAAGTATATTCTTCCTTGGACAGTGTCTCTGGACAGATAACATCTACAAAGTGATATCTGTAACACTGTGCTAGTTCTGCTATGTTCCTTGACCCTTTATTCCTGCAATGCTTGAAACCAACCAGTTTGTAAGTCCCAGCAAAGAAAAACAAATAAACAAACAAACAAGCAAACCTTTTTAAAAGAAAATAAAAATATATGAATCAAAGTACAGTCAAAATGGCATAAAAAAACCAACCCTCTGCAAGAAGCTGTTGTCTTCGCTGTGCTGGGGACTGAGCTGTACTTGATGTTGAGGTTTCAGCTGTCCTGCACCCTCACTCTTAAACAGTAGTTTCTGGAAAATCAAGGAAAACCACACCTAACCTACATTTATACCTGTCTTTCCCTCAGGACCATAGTGCTGTTCTGAGAGAACAGAGAGCACATGACCAGAATTCCCCACTTGATTTATTGGCTTCTTACAGAAATAAACAAGCACGACTGGAGCCGCTGAGCTGTGAGGTACTTTCTGTGCAGGGATTATCAGCCTCTAGATCAGGTTTTGAACTCTTCATTCAATAACCAAAAATCCAGACCCATAGAGCTATTCATAAACTATGAAGACTCTTGATTGCTCTGGTAGGCAATTAAGGGCAGGCAAATCCCTGTCACCAGCCATCAGAACATCCACTGGGCAAACAGCCCAGCTAAGGAAATAGTTTGGCCCAACGTACACACAAGCCCACAGCTTTAGATGAGAATCACACATGTGCATAAAATCTGCTCTAGACAAAAATGTTGTCTACAGAAAACTGCATTCATGCTTTGTCAGGGTGTAGTGTATAGTCAAGGTGATAAATCACCTCTGTTTCTCCACCCTCTCACCCCTAGCTGCACAGTGACTAAATACCTCTATCAAGCAAGTCAAATCAACCTTTATGAATTCCTCCTTCTTAATGCTCTAACATGCATGGGTTCACAAAATTAAATTACAATATTTTTATCTGTTTGGGATCAGTACTGTTTCCTCCTCCTTGTGTTTACTTTTCCTTCAGTAGCTGACATCAAAATGTTTTCTGGAATGTTGGGACTAAATAAGTTATGCTTAACTCAATATCTAATACAAATAGCCCTGGGGAAGCTCCAGCAACACAATCATAAAAGCTACAGTTTCTTTTAATAGCTTGCCACACTTTGCTGATATAGTATTTCTCTAATCACCAATCTTTACGTGCCTTCCTGACCTTGGAGCTCTCTGTCCAAATGACTTTGTGGTATCAAAGGCTTGTGTCATTGGAAGAGTGAATGGCTTTCATTTTTCTCCCTGAAACTTCTGGTTCCTGGCATCTGCAAAGAATTATTCCAAGCGGTGTTTTGCTGCCTCGCGGCCACTGCCCTGTAGTGGCCTGACTGATGGAAGTGACTTTTCCCCAAAAGGTTACTGTGGTCAGCGGTGGGCGGCTGCTGCAGTTGGTGCACAACCAGCCCTGCTGTCTCAGCTGACTTTGTCTGACCATTGGCCCACCACAACCCTCCACTGCAGCAATTAATTCCTGTGGGGTTTTGGAAGGCATCATATAAATAAGGTGTATGTTGTTTTCCAGTAGATAGAATAGAGCAGGAAATGAAAACTCTCCGCAACCACCTTTCAAAAGCCTTTGACATAACATCCACAACAAAGGTGAAGTCCTTTGGAAGAGGTCCTGATTGCAGGGAGACCTAAGGGATCAGGGTTCACTCAGCAGAACATCATACTGTAAGAATGTCCAGAAATCACAGTTGTAATGCTCTGACCATTTCCAGTTGATGAGAAAGACAGTGTCTGGATGCAGAGTCTCCATTATTTATGACTTGTCCTGTTAAAGCTGGATTCTTGTTCTCTCCACCCCACTCTCACTTAATTTATCTTCTCTCATTATCATTTTGCTCTAGTTCTTTATATTTGTTTCTTTATGTTTATTATTTTTGTTAATGAAATGTAATTGGACCTATATGGCTAATTACGATGCCAAAACAAACTAGATGAAACTCATAGCTTTCCTTTTTACTTCTAGGGGGTGGGCAGGGGGGTAAGGAAGAGGATTTTCAAGACAGTTTTGCATTATTTCAAATATGCTACTGCCTTAGCTCCACAAGTCCAGTTGAACACCCTTATTGTTGAGCACTGAACCGTCACGTTGCAAAATGCTTGAAATCTCCATGGTTTTAATGGATAAAGCCAGGATGAGATAAGGTGACATAAAGGCTCAGAGAGGTTAGAAGTCTGGTGTAAGCTCATACAGCTGATCAGTAACAGATAAAATTTTTAAAATCCTGCTTTTTCTTCTAAGAGACAAGATTAAGACAGCATTCCTCAGAGATGGATTATGTATTTCAATTACTTAAATTAAATTTTAATTCAAAGAATGAAAACAAAACATCTTCAGAGATCCAAATCCTCCCAAAGCAACCTTACTTGACCCAAACCTCTCTTGGGGCTTTCAGCAACATAGCCCTGTAACCCTTTCTTAAATGAAAAGGAGAGGCTCATCCACCCTCTCTACCCCTGGGGAGAAGACAACCTCCAGGGACACAAACATTTCACAGCCAGAGGGAACCAGCCATGGCCCCCTGCTCAGGGCTTCTTACTCCCTCCATTCAAAACCAAAGAGTAGGTGCAACAACTCACACCTCTCACTTGTCACCCCAGGCATAGTCCGTGGGAATGCATTGCCTACAACAGCAGCCACAGCCTGTCTTGGCTGGGGTTATGTAGGCAGAAATAGATGCCTGTGATGTGAATGCCTAATAACAGCAGAGGTGAATTTACCAACTAGCTCTTGTTTCAGACGTTCCCCAGGTCATCTTTTGTTAAAATTTAATGGGCCTGAAATCTCAACACCTTCACATGGCAGCTAATCATAAATTAGGGCAGTGTTTTTCTTCCTGCCGTGTGAAGCTGGAGTGTGCTACTTAGGATCATGGAATAGTTTGGGTTAGAAGGAACCTTTAAAGGTCATCCAGTCCAACTCCCCTGCAGTGAGGAGAGTCATCTTCAACTACATCAGATTGCTCAGAGCCCCATCCAACCTAACCTTGAATGTTTCCATGGATGTGATATCTACCACCTCTCTGGGCAAGCTGTTACAGGGTTTCAGCAAACTCATCGTAAGGAATTCCTTCTTTATATCTCATCTGAATCTACCCTCCTTTAGTTTAAACCCACCCCTTATCCTATTGCAAAAGGCCCTACTAAAACAACCATCCCCATCTTCCTTACAGGTCACTGTGTTTAAGTACCGAAAGGCCACAAGAAGTTCTCCCCAAATCCTTTGCTGAACAACCTCAGCTCTCTCATTTTCTCTTCACAGGAGGTGTACTCCAGCCCTCTGATAATTTTTCTGGCCCTCCTCTGAACCTGCTCAAACAAGGTCATGAATTTGGCCCGTAACAATCATCGCATGTTTTCAAAAGATTGTGGCCTTATTAGGTTGGGTAACTTCATGGAACTCTCTTTGTGCTGAAATAATATGTCGGATCTTGAAGTATATTACACTAGAAGTACAGCCAGCTCTGGAAGGAAGCTCAATAACTCTTTGCTGTCACACACATAAATATGCTAAAGATTAGATAAGGTAGCAGATGCTTCCATCTGGAGTTATACTGAACCCAGATTTTCAAAGCATTATCTGGGATTTTGTAGCAGGACCAATTCCTGAATGCACCTAAAATTTCCTAGAAGTCTTGCAACTTCATGATCCCTCCCCTCTGAAAAGAATAAGCCCCTGGAAGTGCTTTAGGGTGTACTGTACTACAACATTAGAGAATATTGCTGTATGACAGCAACAATCATCAGGGTTTAAATTCAGGTTAAAAAAAAAAAGGGGGGGGGGTGGGGTGGGGAGGGAAAGGAAAGAGGGAAAAATAAAGAAAAACCAAATCCTTAGAATGATGCCACACAATGCACATAAGGAAAACTGAAAAAAAAACCCCAATCCTGTTTCTTATTTCCAACTGTACAGTAAAAAGGCTTCTAAATTCTCTAGAGACTGACTAAAAATAAGGAAGGGGGGGTAAAAAAAAGGGCCAGGTAGCAGCAGTCAGATACTTCTGAATTAAATTATAAGCACGTGCATAGCATATTTCAGTGTTCAAAGAGCCACTTGGATGTCTGAATCTCAGATTTTATGACAAAAGCAGGGGATATTTCTAAAACTGTCACTAAAAGTCAGAACCTCAGCTGCAATCTCACGTATTTTCTCCCTTTTTGAATGTCACTATTGAATGTTTAATCAGTTTTGTCTACCGAGAGTAGGAGAGAAACCCAAATACAGTCAGGAGGATTTGGAAAAGGGGAGGGGGAAGGGGCAGGGAAGCTCCTTGTCTGTGCTTGGGCCTCTGGACAGGGTTGAATCTCTGGTTGGGCTCAGGGATGAATCTGCCATGTTTTAGTATGTCTGTTGATATTGCAATCAGGCTGTGTTTAACCCCCTGTGGTTCCCCTTCAAATATGTCCATGGAGTTCTGACAGGAATGCACTTTGCTGGGCTGCAGAGCCCAATGCTCTGAACCCAGTCCCAAAGCTTTCAGCCCATCTTTGCAGCTCTAGTAAGGGTCTGGGATACATTTGACAACAACCAGCCTTTTTTCAGAAGTTACCCTGTGGCCAGCAGGGATTCAAGGCCGTCTGTGATGGCAGTGGCATGGATGTGATGTGCCGGTTATCAGGAGTGCTTTGGCACATCCTGGCCTGGAGAGCTGTCAGAAAGGATCTGGGGACTCACAGTAGCCCTGAGGACTGGAGTAGCACCAGGTATATATTACATACCATATTATGGGACCACCTTTCTCTCGTGGTGTATCTGAAAGTAGGATTGATCTGGAACAAAACCAGACTGGATATTCTCAACAAGACTGGGGACAACAGTCACCCCAAAAACAAAACAGCTGAGAAGCTTCTGGGCCCCTTTACCACAATGGCTCTGTGTGGGTCACAGGAATGATCAGCTGCTTCCTGCTTACCCAGTCTGTCCAGAGCCCTTTTGCAGCCAGCTTAAAGCTGCAGAGTGGGAATGAGTTTCCTGTGCAGTGCCTAAAACCTATGATATTTTATAGTGTCCAGCATTCTGACTTATTTCTCCTACTGTTTTCCAAATCCAGCAAAACCAAACCAAACCAAACCAACTTCTGACACTTACCTCTATTACTGTCTCTTGTAATAAGAAACACTGAAAGCCACAGTGCTGCATTCTTTTGCAATTAAAACAGCCAGGATTAGAAAATGTTGGTGATACAATGCAATTATTATTGAAGCAATGGTTAAATGAAGAACTTAGGAATCAGGATTTGTATTCTCTGTTCACTTTGGATTCACAACTTCTACACCTTGCTTTCTCCCCAGAAAAATACTCTTCGTGTAGCAGATGAATTACAGAATATTGTCATGACAGGCTTTAATAGGATGACAAGATGCAAGGGATATATATGCATCATATCAATAAAAGTTATTACAGAGGAAAAAGACCTCTCTAGTGAAAAAAAAACCCAACCCCCAAAAGGCAGTAAGTGTGATAGTATATGTAAATGTACATGTATCCCAAATACATGAATCTAAACTACCCCTTTACAATACAACCATCACATCTGAAGAAAAAAGGACATCTACAAAAATATGCCTGTGAAAAGATTTAAATGATTTAAAAAACAATCCTCCATTGCCAGACAATAAGCAAACACAGCCTTGTTTGCAGCGTGTTAGTAGCTACACTTCCACAACACAGGGGGAAAAAAGAAATGAATTCCAAGCACTAAAATATTTCATTTGTCACATGCCTGATATCTAGAGCATTTGGGGACAGCTATAACATTATCTTGAGTGAACACAGGGCCAGTGTAATTAGGAATAAAGAGGTAAGAAGCAAGGGGAATTGCCTGCATAATTTCACTTTGCAAAATCCTCCCATGGAAGGTGGCAGGTAGGAAATCTGCATAGTAACAAAGTTGTCACAAGACAAGGCCAACTACATACAACAATTAGAATTAACATTTTGCTTTGGCTGGTCCTCAGAATTTCCCCTCTCTCTACTCCTACATTTCATTAGATGTAGTTAACATTGTGGCTATTGATATGCTGCAATATTTTTCAGTGTATGCTTTTTCTAAGTGTTGTGCAGCTGCCTTAAGAAGCAGCTACTGAAACTGCCAAACACTCCTCTCAGATATCCCAGTCAAAGCCTAGATTAAATGTCTTGATTCCCCTCTAGCCTGTATAGACCTGGATCTGTGCAAATAATCCATTTTGGCCCCAAACCAGGGCTACAATGTGTTATAACTTCTTATTGGAGGAGATTACTTTCTCCACTGACTGTCAGGTCCTTGCTTTTGAGGATCTCTGGAAGCCCTCTGCAATTTGCACCCACACAACCCTTGGGATGCGTACTTGTGCTTCCCAGATGACTCGCCTGTCCCTTCCCAGCTGCCTGTGGTCTTTGGTCAGCTGCTGACTCTGAGACAATCTCCAGCATGTGAATGTCCTCCCAGAGTGCCATCAGGGAGATGCCTTAAGAGACTGCTCCAGCAGTGGAGCTGAGCATCAGGGCTGCCTTCCCCAACAAACAAATCAAGATATCATTACTTCTGCTGGCCTTTAAAACAGATAGTGATTTTCAATACTAAGCAGCCATCCTCTGCAGGGGGGAGGGGGGAGGGGGGGAGAAAGAAGAAGAAAAGGCATTTTTTAAAGTAGAAAGCTCTTTTTGACCTGTACTGAGGCAGTTTCAAAACCTTTAATTTATATACTGAAGATTATTGTGTTTTGTCCTGTTTCAGCAATCACATGCATCACAGTAAGGAGTAACCGGTCAGATGAGGAATATAGACCAGGGTTTAGTCTCTGATTTTGTACCCTTTGGGGTTTTTAAGCATTCAGACTTCTTTCCCTGCAAGCATCTCCTATATATTTTGGTCAAAGATTTCTGCTACACAGAGGAAAAATGTCATGTTAGCTAATGCAGTGTTATGACTGTAGTGTGATCAAATCAATGAACCACCTTACAGAAGTGCTGCACTGGGACAAAAGTTCTAACTGCTCCCACTTCTCCCCAGCTTGTATTCTTTTACTTTTTCTTATTATCCCATATCTTATGATATTGGAGGAGTCTGAAGACATGAACGTGTGGAAGAAAGAATAAAAGCAAGAAAGGACTGGAACATAGTTGAGCATGCAAGCAAAATTGCTTTTGAATTTTAAAAACATTAAGAAAATGGAGAATATTATCATAAAAACCAGAGAAAGGTTGAGAAGGGAAGAGGCTGGAGCTATGATATTCAGTCGTTTAGAATGGTAATACTGTTCCCTCTCTCTTCTCCCTTTTAGTCCCATCCAGTCTTCCACATTCCTGCTTGTGGCAGCAATCTGGCCCCTTTCTATTTTTTAAAGCAGACACTGAAAGTACATTGCAATGAAGCAAGTTCAAATAAATTCATCCATCCTTCCCAGGAACTATAACAGGTATTATGGTCTCTTCTGAACCCTGAGTTGCATTTTGAGGGCCAAGATTTGCTCAAGGAATGAGAAATTGGGGGAATTATTTTACAGTCTGCATTATACAATGAGTGCTATGCTATTTTCATGTTTCTTTTTAAACCTGCAGTTGTTCCTAAAGCAGCAAACATTAGGGGTTTTCCCATTCTGGCAGTTCTCTTACTTGTTAAAAGCAGCAAACACTCTGCTGAGAAGCATATAGCAGGAAAGCCCCTGTTTTGAAGACATATTTAAAAGCAATCTTTAGGTGTTCAGTTCAGTTTTGCCCAAATTACAAACAGATTGATTTCCTTCCAAATAAAAAGCAAGCAAACAAACAAGCAAGCAAGCAAAATGCTGTATTTGTTTGTTGCAGAAGTATATGTTTTCTGTAAATACATAGAACATTCTGCAAATCTACAGAATACATTACAAATACATAGAGCAGATGTGAAAATATTCATTTTGTGATTGTTTCTCTCTCTCTCTTCCCCCCCCCCACCCCAGTCCTATATTCAATTCCTCTGAATTATGCCACCATTTTGCTCTGTATCACCCTCTCTGTATGCCAAAATCAATCAAGAGCTGAGCACTGGAGACAGAAAAATATTTTAACAACATTTTCTGACATCTGCAAATGTGTGCACATGTGAAAAAAAAAAAGAAGAAGACAAGAAACTGCATAACTCTTACTACTAATATGACAGAGAAAAAGAGGTCTGCAGACATTCTAACCACACTAAAGTAAGGTGTGAGATATGAGCCCTCCAGCAAAGGAATAGAACCTGGTATCCATCAGGTTACAACTCTGCTGTCATGCAGGCAACAGCAGAAATGGATGCTTTATGTAGAAGAGCTCTGGTGCAGTAGACACACCTGTTAAAGTCTGTGCATTATATACAGTGATCTATGGAGGTGATCTGTGGAGGGAGAACAGAGTGAAATGCCTCAATTATGGCTCTTATATTTACTGACCATATGGTCCATTGATGCTCACCACTCTGGCATCATTTACCCCCATACAAGGTACCTGCAGAGGGATTCGATATGCCCTGATGATTTTATGATTAGACACCACAGTGTTAATGTGCATGGACTCTATATTGAGGAGCAAGTTTTTCCAAGGGTTTCTCTTTATTTGTCAGACCTAGCTATCTTTTCATTAATTCTACAATAAATCCTGAACTCAGCAGAGTTGCCTATAAAACCAAAGCAGGGCCTATTGAAATATGCAGAAAACACAGATCTTCAGCAGGGTGGCTGCTGCTGAATTCAGCCTGTAGACTTATTTCTCTACATGAAGGTCAAGCTAATGATTCTGCACTTTAAAAGAAACCATACAAGTCTGCTAAGAAAAATAGTTCCAATGAACAGCAGAAGAGGGGAAGCGGTTGAAGTGATCAGCATAAAGTAACCCAAACTGATTTGCCAATACTGCTGAAGAGATTTGAATTATATTTCCCAGAACAATGAAACAGGGAGGGGGGGAGGAGGGGAAGGGGGGAGGGGGGCAGATGATTTGCCATTGATGAATGTTGGCCAGCTAACAGTTCAACTGATGACTGCTGGAAAGCTGCTAGGATTAGGTGGTCGTAACCATCAAATGCTATTCTAAAGCCCATGTATTCTTCACATCAAAGCAAAACAAGCAAAGACTTATTAATACTGAAAGTGAGGGCAAGAGATGTGGGCAACTGTATTTTCCCATTGGTATTCATTTCTGTACTTCTCTGCATTCTTTTTTTGGAAAGCACCAAACGGCTTCAGGAAAGTGTTGTGGTATTTCTAGTAAGTAACAAGAATCCTCTAAAAGAGGGTTGGGTGATCTTTTTAAAAGGAAGCAAGGCACAAACTGGTCCCTTTCTCCCCTTCACTGTACCCCAAATTATTTATACATTTATATTAAATCTCTGGGATAGTCAGAAATAGAGGGAAAGGTTCAGCTGGGAATGCAAGCTTTTGAGGAGGTGCTGCATTTTCTTTGGATGTGTGCTATGCACACCACAAGCCAGCACTTCATCAGAAGTGACAGAAGCCGACTACCTGCCAATGTCAGGAGGAGAGAAGGCAGGTCTCACAGACACAGGAACCAGGAATGAAACCAGCAGCTCAGCTGGACTCCTGGAATGTCCCTGCAGCAGAAAGTGCTCCATCTTCAGGGCCCTCCTAGCTGTCACTCCCAGACTCCATTTCCCATCACTCCTTTCTTTCTTAATCGTGCCAGGCATCAACTTAATGACCGCCTGGCTCATATTTCTTCACAAAGATAGCTTCTCATCCTGTTGAGATGCTCAGATTTTTGGAAATGCTCCCCTCAAGAACAGTACCTTTTACCATCTCTCACTTTGAAACCTCAGGTTAGCAACGCACCCACCTATCTGAGCAACAGTAGTGGTAAAAGCTTGGGTCCTGACCTTACTGTTATGTTCTATAGCTGGAGGGAAGATGTGTGACCCCCCCCGACCCCTACATTTGTTCATGCAACCCGGGGCAGGGAACTCATCCTTTCCTACATGACTTGACAAAGGAGCACACTCTTGTCACCCTATTCATAGTCCTTGCTCCTCCTCTATTCCATGCCTTACTGGACAAAAATGTCATTTAAAAGCTTTGCCATCATAAGGGTGCTCCTGCCATAAAAAGGAAGGGTGGCAGGAAAGGGGCAGAGACCTCTGCAGCAGCAGCTTTGTTGCTCCAGGAAGCAGGGAAAAACAGAGCTGGTTGAAGGTGGTGACCACAGCCTGGGCTGTCACTGCAGTAGGGCCACTCTGACTATTGAGCTCTACATTGGCAGTAGCTGGAACAAAACTTTCCACAGTCTTCCAGAAGGCAAGGGAAGGACAGAGAGCATGGAGCTGTTCTTCTATGAGCAGCAAGTTGCTGCCCAAGTCTTCTCTGCCCAGGACTCTAAGCAGTTGTGGCATATGGCTTTCATCCCTCTGTTCTGTATCTGCACCCAACATTCAGCTGATAAGACTTCATATCTGTTTACTCATTTTCTAGTCAACACTTGGATTACAGCAAGAGAAAGGCAGATTCTATAAACATCCTGATAATATATGACCCAATATAACAGATCCTCAAGGCAGTCCTCTTTCTTCCTGCCCCTGCTTTTGCTCATTCTAAAGCCATTTCTGCCTATTCAGTCTATGAGCCTGTACCCATACTTGCTATTTATTTACTTTTCATTAAAATGCTGATTCTGAATTTGTGGCTGACTATATTTCAGATGATGATACCAATTTTATTTGAAAGTGATGACATGGAAGTTTGTGGCTTTACATGTGGCTTTGTCAAAAATAGCATTAGTAAGGTTTCTTGGTCATGTGTTTTCTCCAAGTGACAGAGCTGTTTAAAAGACCTCTCAACATAGTAATTTTCAGAGCTATCTCAGACTAATTTCTATTTTAGATTATATAGACTGCCAGAGATAAGCTCTTCCTGCATTTTCACATTTGTTCACCTAAGAACATTCAGAAGATCTCATGGCCTACTTTTGCTCAGTTCTTGAGGGCAACTAGTTTTATTTTAGGACAGTAGGCAGAAAAGCTCACAGAACTCCTGGGGCAAAAGTGCTGTACTTCTACTTACTTATAGTTCTTTTTGTCCTAATTTTCCTTGTTTTGAAATTAATTGCTCTCTGTTTTTATCTCCTATCACTTCCGGGGATAAAAGAGGTCAATCCTATTAGTATTTTCCATGTGGTCCATGATTTTTGAAGACTGTTAACTAGCTACATCTGAACTGTATAAGAAATATCTGGGTGCCCAGGATTTCTGACTGAATCAGACTCTGAATGATGCTGTCTTGGTTTGTGCCAAGGCTGCTGTCATGGGGACTTAAAAGCAGGACGGAGGTCTGTGTGCTACAAGCAGAGGCTGCATTTCTGGATGCAGCCACTGCCTGGCTTGGACACCACTTGGATGTATTCAGCTACAAGTGCACTCAGCAGGTAGGAAATTAAAGAGGGCAGTGGGGAAGACAAGTGGCAGGGTCTAAAGGTACTTTTTTTCCTTCCAATGCTGCTAGAGGGGCCTGGGAGAGGCTAAGGAGCCCATCGTCCAACAGGAGCAGAACAAACATCAGAAATACTTTTCAGGGGAAGGAACTAGAAGAAGCATTTGGAAGGCAGCAGGTCTCCTGCTGGTCAGGTTTAGTTTTCACCCTCACTTAAGTCAAAATATGTCTTTTTCCTCCTCAGTAATAGCTACTCCTGTGGGTAATTTTCAGAATACATTGTAGAAATTGTAGGGGAAAAAATACCTAGTGAGCCCACAGTCCAAAAAATGCTTTGAGATGAATAACTTTGTAAGAGGAGTACTACTGAAAGTCTTTGGGGAAGGGAAGAGGAGGATGGATAACACAGTAATTATTTTTAATAGATTTCCTCATTGGAATTCAGTAAAGGCACAAAATCAGGGGGCTATAAACCTGGCCCCAAATAGATGAGATGCTACAAACAGTAATCTTGTTATTAGGAATAGAAAATTTTGAATTTCTTATGACTCTTAAGAGAAAAACCATTTTCTGTCACAACAATAACAACAAAAACAGTAAAAAAAAAAGCCTAAGCCATATACACATAGGGTTGTGGTACAGACATAAAAATCTGAGGAATTATTTAGCTGTGATTAAATTAAGTGTGAACTAAATTCAAAAGCAGATTGTTGAGAGGCAAGAGAAGTTTTTATGAGTGAACCCCACATATGTTTTTTCTCTGCACAAAACATAACAGCTAAAGAAGCGTTAATTCAAGAACAATTCACCTATGCTTTATCACCCACCATAGACCATCCAACAATCCCACTGAATACACTTGTAGGTCACCAATTCTCACAGCCAGTAGAAATGGGAAAGAAACTCTCACTAAGATCCTTAGAATATACAAGACATTAAGCATCAAAACATACAAATCATACAGCCACACAAAAGGAATATTCACACCAACCCACATTAATGACAGCTCCTCCTAAACAATCTACCTTACAGTAATACTAGGAGAATGACAAATATTTATCTCTCATGCCTCTAAACAGGTCATCCTCTCTTTAGATACTGAGTCTAAAAATCCTCCTCAAAACAGTTACTGAGGGCCTCAGCTGGTTTCTGGGAAGGAGGATGCCTGGCCCTCCGCCCACTGTGGCAGAGCCCCTAATTGCTTGCCTCTACTAATGAACTAATCTCAGGCACCTGGAACTAGCAGGCTCCATGCCGGGCAGGCCAGGCTCAGGTTACCTAAGAAAGGCTCCAAATATATTCACACAGATCACTACCCCTACAGATGTGCAAATATTGCTGTTGTCATGTTGCTGGAGAGATGCACATGTGTTTGCAGTGCTGGAGCACATAAAACCTGAAGATGAATTCATTGTGTTGCTTTAATCCCTTCCAGAGGCCAGGTGAGCATTTGAGGAGCCAGATATGTCTGTTGATTATCCACATTACTCATTGCATTAATCCACTTGTCTGTGTGACACAGAGCATCTCAAATGCTCACAGCATAAGTTTGTAGGTGGCTGGGAAAAAAATACACATATTTCATGGGCGCCTGTTGTCTGTAAAATGAATCCAAATAAGGAAGCAAGCCTAAAACTTTGACTAAAACCTGAACAAGTCCAAACTTTGCTGATGCCTAGAGTTTTTAAAATGACAATGAAAAGACCTGGAAGCCACCCGAGGATGGAAGCAAGCCTCACTGTAAGCCTTGTGAGACAAACAATTCCATTTTAAACAACTTTTAAAAGGTTTTCACAGGCAAATAGTTGTCTGTGAGCTCCCAAATCAAAACAGGTGTCACGCAGCTTTCCATCCAACCATCCACAAATTCATTCTCCTTTCCTGGACTGATTGCACTGATAAACATGTGTCAGATTCTAGGTATGTGTCTGGTTTCATTTGAAGAGGGAAGAACGATATAAACAAAACACAGTTTAGCAGGAGAGCAAGAACAGGCCCTCTTGTCTTTGACAAATTGCTGCAATATATGGCTGCCTGGATTTTAGGTGATGTTCACACAGGTTGACTAGCATTAAAAAATTTACCCCAGTTATCTAGGTTTTGCAGTGCATCAGGTTTTGCATTTTTTTTCTTCAAGACCCCACAAACCCCAAACAAA
The DNA here is from genome assembly GCF_014839835.1 of Dryobates pubescens. Taxonomy (NCBI): domain Eukaryota; kingdom Metazoa; phylum Chordata; class Aves; order Piciformes; family Picidae; genus Dryobates; species Dryobates pubescens. Next base: position 40,259,769 of record NC_071615.1, read on the forward strand.
CAAGGCAACAAAACCCTGCCTAAATGAACAAACAAACACCCCCAAAACAAAAGCCAACCAAACAACACAAACCCACAAACAGCTCCAACCAAGCAACCAACCCACCCAAAGCAACAAAAAGAAACCACTAAACTGACTTTTTCAGGTCAAAGACCTGGATAGATTATTTCTATTATTTATTGATTGAATATCAAACTTAGAACTTCACTGAAAAAAAAGATTGTGCACAAGTGAACTTCAGGTAAGACAACGAAAGAAAGGCAGACGTAGCAGCTCTAAAGGCTCAGAATCTACCAACACTAAGCCCAAACAGAAACACTTGTGCACATCATGAATCTCCCCTCATTGATAGCTACATTTCCAAGATTTCCTGAAGAAGTGTATTTAATAAATCCTGTTAAATGTAGACTGCCAGGATACATCAATGCACTCCTACTAGTTCAAAGAACATTCCAATAGGGAGCAATCCCTTTTTTCTTCTGTATTCTAGTAATTATGAGAAATGTGACCTCAGGTAATCAGTTATAATTACTTAGTGTGACCACTGAAAGACAGTAGCAAAAATGGCCTTGATTGAAGAACTGCACAGATACCAGCAATTGAATGAATGCCATGAATGCAACCTATGATGTTGAGGAGAGCAGCAGAAATAGCCACCATTCCGTTGATTTCATAAAATCAATAAAGCTCTGCGTGAAGTTTTTCTTCTTTCAAATTGTTCAGCCTGCTCTCATGCTTTGGAATAGTAGGCAGGAGATGGTGAAGTCACAAGCATCAGACAGACAGTCCTGCTGTCTCCCCTTGATCCTGGGATGCAGGAAGTAATTGTGCCACAGCAAAACACATCCTGCGCCTCCTTTATTGAGCACTAAGCCAGCACTGAGGAAAGTGAATGCTAAATGCTTCCAAAAGAATGTGTCTGTTTTCCATAAGGAAAATATTGAACACATTAGCATCCGTGCACTCTCCACTTGTCCAAAAGGTGTGTATGCCTAGAAGCACAAAAAAAAAAAAAAGATCTCTTCTGAAAATTTATCACAATTAAAATAATTTGTTTTAAGACACTGGAAAGAATTCCTGTATGTTAAGATATGTTATGTTCGCAAGGAAAGGGGATGCATAGACTGCTGCAGATGCAAGATATTTCCTGGAACCATCCTGTCATCATACATTAAAAAAGCAATAGTAGAAGTTAAGAGACTGTATTTAAAGAAAGAGAAATGGTTCAATGACCCTAAACCAAGATACTTCTTGGAAAACCTCTTTTTTGCCTACTCATATTTTCTTTATTTAGTCACTTATGACAAGGTCCCAGGTGATTTACCCTTCCCATGACCTTTGTCTTTTCACTGAAGTGGTGACCCTAGATATTAATGTGGGTTTTGAGACTCTTTTAAAGCATTTATTCTCATTTCAGCTGTTATTGAGGAGCACTTGTTTTCATAAAGGCTGCTTTTTTTACATACAGGGTAAACATTCTCACTTCCCATGAGCTGTGGATTCATTTTGCAGTGTGAGGGCCTGGAGTACTCCCAGGTACTCCCACCTGCCTTCCCACGCAGCTTGAACTCAGTTTCACCTCCCCGAGCACCCAGCAATCCCTCCTTGGCCAGGCCAGGTCTCTAAGCTTCTGTTCCAAGCAACAACAGACAGCAGCCCTGATTGTTACTGGGTTTAAAAACCCACCAAGACCAAAGCTAAACCATATATACACACCATATATATATATATATATATATATATATATATAAAAATATACACACATACACACATATATATACCTGCATGTAAGGATACAGATCTGGCACAGGTGAGGATAAGCAGAATCTGCAGTTCTAAGACAGACGTGTGAATTTCAACTGAATTTGTATTGCTAAGTGGTTTGTAAATTTCTCTCTTGCATTGGCCTTCTAGGTGCATACAGTTCTAAGACTGTATGCACACACACAAACAAACCAAAGCAAAACAAAACAATCCCCTCCCCCCCCCCCAACAACAACAACAACAAAACCAAAACAACACTAAAGAAAAACAGAGAAGGACTTGTGAAGCAATCCTGTTCCATGGAGTGAGTGAATGGGAAAGTTTCTACTGACTTCAGCAGGGCTTCAACCTTTGTCATATCAGCAGAAGTCACCATCTGTTGGTAAATAAAACAGAACCAGAAGAGGAAAGCTTCCTTTTTGCTCTCTCACAGTCTCTTCACACCTGCCTACCTTTCCTGAAGTGTTTGGCACTGCCTACAGCCAACAACAGTTACGACAACAAAAAAGGAGACAGTCCCTAAGTGGGATCTCATGTAACAACTCCTGAATTTCTAAATGATTTGTGAAAACCTATCTGCAAACTGTTCCTGTTTTCCAGGGAGCTCTAGGAACTGAGTCCTCTGAAGAAATTTGACCGCGAAGTTGTTCAGTGAATTTGGTACTGCGCAGTTTGTGCTGTAGGAAGATTCCATTTTTATTTGTGCAGGATCATAAACTAAACGTTCTAAAATCATACTACATACTACATATGTATTCTACATGTTAGAAAACCCACTGTCTTTTATAAGCCTCTGCATGCGAAGCTGTCTTTTCTTCTGTCAGGGAGAACTGACAGGTTGCCTGCCAATGCCTCCTCTCCAGCAAAGTCAGCAGCCCACACTGTCAGTGTGAAAACATCTGTTGAATGGATTTATTGACTAGGTCTTAGGTACTAGTTGTTGAGGGTTGTTTTTTTCCACACTGTTTATTACAGCCCTGACCTAATGAACTTCATTTGTTGACATGTTTCCCTCAGTGTCTTACTTGATCCTGTCTCACATTTCTTTCTACTGTGCTGTTTTCTTGGAAACAGGAGTTCATGGCACATCGGCGTGTCCACCAGTTGCAAATCTACCAGGCTCAGATGGCTACAGTTGGCATGGCAGGATTAGATAAACATCGGTCGGTGTCCAGGACCCCGTCTTCCCCCACAGATTCCACATTACCTCACCCAGACGTGGACCAGCCCAGCCAGCATGTCTACACAACTGGTAGGATTCCCTAAAGACTGCTTTTAATAGGCAGGGCAAATGCGTTTGTTCATGTAGGATCAACAGATTTAAATGCCTCAAATACCTCCTGCAGCAATGCATTCGGTTTTAGCCTTACTGTTTCTCAGTTCCATGACGCTGCACTGGCATCAAGTCAACCAGTGCAGCTGATAAATCACAGGGTTAATATTCACATAGTCATAAATTATTATCATTGACTGGCTCTGGCAATATAGCAACAGGTGCATTTTTTTGGTGTCTTTAAGTCATTAAGAGGTTTTTCTTTCATTTCCCTATCCTTTGGTTCTTTTTGCTGTGTTCTTGTTGCCTGTATTGTCAAGAGACCAGCGATAAGTTGAAGAAAGACCACCATTAAATAGGAAAGCTTCAATACAATTGTCAGTGCCTTCAATTGACAAGTCAGTCCATGCTACAAGAAAAACTGTATCCTATTCCAGCTGAGATTCTCAGACCTTCACTGAACTCCTTTCTCCAAACCCAAAACATCTTTTTCATGAATCCTTGTTTCTACTGTTGGATCTTTTTCAGATCTTGCACTACTCTTTCAAGATAATTATCTCTACTCAGTAAAGCAAAAAAAACCCCTCCTATTTCTAGTTTCTCTATAACTTTATGCTTCAGGTTGTCCACTTTAGCTCTGTACCTTTTGTCTCTTTTCTATCCTCTGGGTACTGACTGGAGACCTAGTGCAGTGCTGTAGCTGTAATCAGACTGTATCTATGCCAACAGCCAGGGTGACTGACCCATTCACAGCTCCAACAAAGCACACACCTCTGCATTTACAATGAAGCCCTTCTTTTCAGCTTGAAGAAATTCCTTTCCTTGTCTCTAGGCTTACAGACTTACATAGTTAAGCTTTATCACTGCATTTTCTGAGTACATTGAAAATAGAGTGATTTTCTCTATTGTAAGATTAACACCTCTGGAGTGACAATGAACAGAAAGTTTGCAGCATCAACAGTTCCAGTACAGTTTCTGTGAATAAATAAATTGATACTTGTATTACTAACATATGGTAAGGTATAGAATAGATTTATTTATTTATCCTGTGCATAATATTTCCTGGGTCTGGATGATGCCCCAGCATTTATTCAATGGTCAGTGAAAGCAAAAAGACCTGGACCTTTCCAAAATCCTATGGGGATGAAATCCCTCAGCAACCTGGTCTGATGACATTGCTTGACCTACTTTGAGCAGAGGGTTGGATTGCAGACCACTGGAGTTCCCTGCCAACCTGAGCTATCTCAAGGCTCTATGATTTACTCCCTTAAGAGAGTACAGGATGCAAGCAGCCATTGCCCACATCAAGTGCAACACTGCCATTTTGAATCATGGAATCAATAAGGTTGGAAAAAACCTCAAAGATCATCAAGTCCAACCTGACACTCAAGACCTTATGACTATTAAACCATGGCTTCAAGTGCCATGTCCAATCCCTTTCTGAACACCTCCAGGGATGGTGACTCTACCACCTCCCTGGGCAGCACATTCCAATGGCTAACAACTCACTCTGTGAAGAATGAAAAGCAAGCAAGGAAGGAATGGGTGGCAGAAAGGGAGAAATGAGTGAAGTGAGGATGAATTCAGATTGTAACTTCAGTTATCAATGTAAAAAATATTTCCCTGCCTTGAATTATTTCTTACTATTCTGGGATTTTTTCCCTATGTATAGACAATATATTCTTGGGAGAGGAAAAAGGTAGAAGGAAAACTTTAGTGGCAGCATATTACATGGGGATTAAAATAAGCCTATGTTGTTGTGAGTCATGAGGGAAAATTCTCTTAGCCAAATATCTGAAGGGATTCAGGATGGTTATGATTGTGAGAGAGCTATGCAATATATACACAGTATATGCACAAGATAATGCCTTAAAGACGCAAAAAACCATAAAGTCTACTTGATGTTCATTTAGATGGTTTAAAGAATACTTGACATTATTAATTTCAGATTCTTCTATTGAACAATTTATTAGATATTCTTCCCTTGGTTTTTAATTATTTTTTTTTTAAATTCTTTTTTTATTGGCACTGTTGTTCTCTAGGGCATTTTACCTTCTTCAAAGCATGACTTTAGCCAACAATTTTCAGGTCTCTTGCTCTCCCCTCTGTTCTTAATATTACTAAACTATTACTAAAAGAAGCTGGCCCACATAACACATTTTGGGAAAGAATGAGTATTAAGGAGTCCTCACCAGGAAGGCTTTATTTTTTTCTGACTTACTGCAAATTCTGTTTCTTTTGTCCTGTGTCCTTTATCATTATATGGTTCAGTGGTGCCACCAGTCAAGTCTGTCATCAGGGCCACATTCTGACCCCAGTAATATTGGTGTAAATCCAGAATAAATCCACCAGTCTCAATGGAGCTGCTCAAATTTACACAAGGAATCTGACAGCAGAATCTGGCTGTAGGCATTTGTTCTGGAGAGACAGAATAACCATCTTTTATTAATATTTCACAGCAGTCTGCAATTGAAAACAGTTGTCTCCCTTTCTCTTTATTTGTTGGAGTGGGGAGATTATTGGCTGAATCCTGTTAGGGAAATCCTACAGGCTAATTTTAGCAGTAAGCTCTGCTGCTGCATTGTGGTATCGTACCAAGCACATGTGCTGTATGACCGGCAGCCACACATCTGAATTACTTGCACATCCTAAATCAATTTAGATGTTTGCAATAAATGAGAACATATATTTCAGTCTTTTCTTAAGTCAATTAATCCTGCTATAAATAAATTTTACACTCACTGGTGTGAATATCTTAGCATTTAAAAGTTTGGAGCAGATGCTTCTGTCATGCAATCCTGCCCTGCCCTGATTAAACTGATTTTTTATTCAGACAAAATAATTCATTACATTTGTTTTTTTAGTTACAGCTAAGAAGGGGATGTTTGTGTCATCCAGAGGAGGTTTTCTGAATGCACACTTTCAACATTTCATTTTAAATCCCGTTTACCTGCAACCCTGATATAGGTGATCAAAAAGAGTCATTATTACTAGGCAATCAAAAAGAGTCATTATTAGATAACATTTTGATACTGTATAATAAGAATACAATTTATATATATATATATAGTTAACATTTAACAAGTGTTTCCATTCATATACATTGGTATAACTGCCTACTCTGCCTAAGAGCTTCTGACAGTCACAGGACCTCGACCAACTGGACAGATGGGCAGAGTCCAATGGCATGGCATTCAACAAGTCCAAGTGCCAGGTGCTGCACTTTGGCCACGGCAACCCCATGCAGAGCTACAGGCTGGGGTCAGAGTGGCTGGAGAGCTGCCAAACAGAGAGGGACCTGGGGGTACTGATTGACAGCCGCCTAAACATGAGCCAGCAGTGTGCCCAGGTGGCCAAGAGGGCCAATGGCATCCTGGCCTGTATTAGGAATAGTGTGGCCAGCAGGAGCAGGGAGATCATTGTGCCCCTGGACTCTGCATTGGTTAGGCCACACCTTGAGTCCTGTGTCCGGTTCTGGGCCCCTCAGTTTAAGAAGGATGTCGAGACACTTGAACGTGTCCAGAGAAGGGCAACGAGGCTGGGGAGAGGCCTTGAGCACAAGCCCTATGAGGAGAGGCTGAGGGAGCTAGGGGTGACCTCATTGCCCTCTACAACTACCAGAAAGGTGGTTGTAGACAGAAAGGGGTTGGTCTCTTCTCCCAGGCAACCAGCACCAGAACAAGGGGACACAGTCTCAGGCCGCGCCAGGGGAGGTCTAGACTCGAAGTGAGGAGAAAGTTCTTCACTGAGCGAGTCGTTCGTCATTGGAATGGGCTGCCCAGAGAGGTGGTGGAGTCACCGTCCCTGGAGGTGTTCAAGAGGAGATTGGATGTGGCTCTTGGTGCCATGGTCTAGTCATGAGGTCTGTGGAGACAGGTTGGACTCGATGATCCTTGGGGTCTCTTCCAACCTTAGTTATACTGTGATACTGTGATACTGTAATCATAGAATCACGAAGGTTGGAAGAGACCTCAAAGATCATCAAGTCCAACCTGTCACCACACACCTCATGACTAATCCATGGCACCAAGTGCCACATCCAATCCCCTCTTGAACATCTCCGGGGACGGTGACTCCACCAGTCCTAGTGCATGTACATGTAGCATCTGAACACCTTCTCTGTCAGGCAGGGGGAATGGGAGGAAAAACTTGCTTATCCAATGGTGTAATGACCACCGGCAAATTGTAAAGTCTGGGTATGCAACAAATTGTAGAAGTCAAAACTCTGTGTGCCAAGAAAAGGAAAGCAAGGCATGTGAGCATGCACTTCTCTGTGTGCATTCTTGCTATTTCAAATAATTTACAAGGCCTGGTGATAGAGCAGCAAAGTTTATAAATTGTACAGTGCAAATAACTGCAGAGAAAGGAAATTATTAACTGCTTTGAAAATGCCAGCAGAGATTTTAAGCTGCAATAGTTTATTAGCTCCAGATTGTCACTGGTTCCTTTCTTTTGTTTTTGTTTTTGTGTTTTGTTGATTTTTTTTCTTTAAAAGGAAACAAACCAAGAAAGTAAATACAAGAATTTATTGCTAATTGTTGTTTGTTAGATAATAATGTAGCACAAATTTAGCCACGCTTCACATAGGCATTATGTTTCTGTTCCCTTATGCTGAACATAATTGTTGTATTATCATTTTGGCTTAAACAGCAAGATCCCAAAGGATCAGTTCTAAAGTGCATGAGCTAAGAAATAAGGCAGCATAAATATTTCTAGAACAGCATAATTTCTGGCTGGATTCTAACTAAATTATCTCAGAATCTTAACTTTACATTGCCCACAATGTATACGTCCTTTTATTCAACAGAGGTTTAAAACACATCATTAAAGTTCAATATCCATTCAAAAACTTTGCTGAATAAGTGGCCTTCAGTTTTGTATTTTCTTCACTGACTGACTCCTCAATAACAGACAAACAATTTTCCCAAAACTGTGTTGGCATCCCCAGTAGCGATGGCACATAAGAAAGAGGTTTAGAATGCCAAGTTTTGCAGCTTGGAGAAACTGTTAATTTGAGTCCCTTTCAACTGTAAGGGGAAGAAAAATCCAAATCCTTCCCAAATGAAAATGATTCACTGGGGTAAGGAGATTCAGGGTAAGGGAGATTCAGGCTGGATGTTAGAAAAAAGTTCTATACAGAAAGAGTGATTGCACATTGGAATGGGCTGCCTGGGGAGGTGGTGGAGTCGCCATCACTGGAGGTTTTTAGGAGAAGACTTGACAGGGTGCTTGGTGCTGTGGGTTAGTTGCTTGGGCGGAATTGGATTGGTGATGGGTTGGACGCGATGATCTTGAAGGTCTCTTCCAACCTGGTTTATTCTATGTATTCTATGTATTCTATTCTAAAATATTTTTTGTTCCAGACATGTCTGAGGGAAATGCAAACAAGGAAATAAACAATTTTTCAGTGTTTCAGTGTTTTCAATCCTTGAAAGTTAAGTTTAGCTAAGCCTACTCTTCGAAAGGTCTCTTTTGCTCCCAGTATGTGGATGTAAAGCAATGTGCTATTGATAGCTGTTCCATATAAAGTTAGTCTGTCCTTGAATAAATGAGTGTAGCAAATTCAAAAGGAACTCTGCATTGCAGTCTAACAACAAAATTTGGTCCTAATTGAGTAGTGGGTGGGATTTTTTAATGAAAAAAGACTTTGGCTGCCCCTGCTGCAACTCTGGATCTTTCATCTGATATGCTCTGAGCTCTGGAATTCATATAGTATTAGTTAAGCAGTACAAATTCAGATTTATTCTAAAAGGTTTTTCTGCATGATTTTCCTTAGACAGCTATAAACATATACTCTTGTTGTAGATAGGCTAACAGCCTTAACCAAATTTACTCCTGAAAGAAAAAGCAAATAAGTGATTCATAATAGGGCTGGCCATTAAACCTTTAACAAGACACCACCCAATTTCTTCCTTCTTTACAGTTAACCACACTTATTAGTATAATTGCTTAGCACTGATTTATGTCTTATCAATACCACAAGATGTACCCTGTAAATCAAAATTCAGTCTTCCAGAGGAAAGGGGAATTAAGATCCAAAATATTCTCTTTCCTCTGTCCAGTTTTGCTATAGCATGTTTGACATGGAACAGTATAACTTGCATTGTTTTCCTTCCACTTACTGTTTCTTGTTGTGCTGTCTTCTTTGTGTTGAAGGTGTTGTGTATGACAGTCTGATGCTGAAGCACCAGTGCATGTGTGGCAACTATGCTAATCACCCTGAACATGCTGGAAGGATCCAAAGCATCTGGTCAAGGCTGCAAGAAACTGGGCTGCTAAACAAGTGCGAGGTAAATAAAAAATAAAAGAATAAAAGACCAGCTACTTAAATGGCACAAATGTTAAATCCCAAATCTGTCTTACTTCTGTTGTAAGAGCATCATTTGTCTTGGGAATTATTTGGGGTTAACTGACACTATTAAAATAGTGCATTTTAGGAAAGCACACTTCCCCATCAAACCCCCCAGAGAATTACACAAAGAAAGTCAGTTATTCACATGCAGCAAAATATAAAATCCAGAGGTGACTGTGTTCCCCACCTTGATATGGGAAGGTACACAAGAAGTAGCCAAATGACAAATGCAGTTCTTTCCACAGCACAGTTCTTCACTTTTTCAAGCAGCTAAGTGTTTTACTTCACTGCTTTTTTATGATGTAGTTTGTATCACTCCATAAGCACAACATCACATCTTGTCTTATTTTAGACTCCAAAGTCTAAAATTCATATAATTTTCATTTGCCTAACGTACAATGGGTACCACATCAAAACTGAGACATTCAAGCATAGTCTTCTACACCGTATCAGAGCAAATGCAGAACTTTCTTTTGATTTGACTTCCATCACAAAATCACATATTGAAACACCATGCTTAAATATGGACTCTGAGGTTCATGTATGGCTTGGGTTACTGAATAAAAAGCCTTTTCCTGCCATTCTCTGCTTCCCAGGAGTTGTGCAGCACTGTCAGCTTCTGCAGAATCCAGTGGGAATTGAGGGTGCTTACTGCACTGCAGCACAACTTAACAAAGTTCAATGCAAATTTGCTTCTGTTTTGCAGGATCCCAAACTGCCAGGGCTCTTATGCTCTATTTTCTTTAATTACTTTTCTTTATATACTTAGGTGTTTTCACAAACCCAAAGCAGCTGGTACAATAGGTCCCTCTGACTAGCTGTGACTGACTGTTCAGGAAGATTTTCTGCAGGTAGCTTAGCATAATGGGCAGTGAGATGTTGCATGCATTCTAAGTGGGTTTTTGTTGTATACACTCATCTAACTAGATGGCAGCACTCTAACAGGCTAACTCCTTCTTTTTAGCTTGGATAGTATTTTCAGTTTTCAAGGAGACTTTCTTTCAGCAAGGCCCTTAAGGCCACATATCACGTGAGTTGTTGCACTGGTGGGATCACATACTTAAGGAGTAAGTAAAACACACAACTGAGTGCTTTATTAAAATAAGACCTAATTACCTTCTTGATTCAGGACTAGTATGACAAAGACACAAATAAACCCAAAAAAGATAGAGAGAAAATAAGTCAAAAGAAAAGTGCTATTATGTGTTGCTTTCTTTAGATACAGAAAGGTATTGCTGCCCAGTGTATTGTGTGGATCTGCAAATGGTGTAAATTAGAAAAGTGGTATAGGTTAGTCTGACATGCATGCAGTCCAAAAGTTTCCTGGAAGATTTAGAGTTTCCTCTTAGACTTCTGCAATTTCAAAAACTGAAATATAGCCTATCAGGTCTTTCAAACTCCAGTGAGTGGGAAGAGAGGAAATAAGTCACTTCATGTGCAGTGGCATTCAGTTAAATTTGACTCCAAATATGCACTTTGAAATGAGGCTGGAATGTGAAATAAGCTTCAAAAATGTAAACTCTGATGATAAAACTGTGATGAACCTCACTGTGAAGGTGGTGTGTAGATGGTGATTTTATCTTGATCCTCCTAAGTAGCTAAGCACAGATGACATAATCTGTTCTTTGCTTCACTGAATTCTCTAGCACTTGCTTGACATCAAATGTCCTTCAATCTGCTCACTTTTCAAAACTAGGAAGGCTGTGGGATTCAATAATTGGTGCTCTGATATTTTAGAGAAGTTATTCAGATGGATGAGTGATTTGTGTCACTAAAGCAGCAGTTATTGCATTGTTCAGGAAATAATTGCACTGGTAAACTGCTTTCTGGAACATATCACACTGAAGATGTGGAGTCAAAGCATCATAGGCAACTGCATTGCCTCTTTTGCCAGCTTCTGAATGTCATCTCATGGACAGTAATATTTCATAATATACTTTCTCAATATAATTTCCCACAGTTTCTGTCAGGAGTGGGGAGATCGCTGGTTAGGTTTTGCCACATGTACTGCCTCATGCACCAGGTCTGAAGGGCATCTTAGGAACAGCAGCTTGCAACAGCCACTTATGAAATCCTCTGCAGTAACTGTGAACCTTTTACTTTTCTTTTTTTTTTTCTTTTGTTTTTACTTCCCCTTTTACTTTTACTAAAGCAGTAGTCCCAATCCCACTCTGCAGAGTGCAGTCCCACTCTGTCTGATGAGGTGTTCCAGGATTAAAGGTAGTTCAGTCAGAGGTAGCTCAGATGTCGTTACCTAGCAATGTGTGTATCCTGAGTCACAGGCTTGTGCCAGGAGACCCTTCCCATTTTCTTACTCTGACAAGAAACCCTTATGAAAATGAACAACTTGTGTCTGTACAATCTGTTATCCATAGCAGGGAGCAAAATGTGGTTCCTAAATCATGTGGTGTGTATTAATCCCTCACATGCAGCTCAGGTCTATGGCCCTGGAAAGATGACTAACCAAGTGCACAAAGAGCTGTCATCTCTGAGAATAGGATGATGAAAGTAATTTCTCACTCTCTCTCTCTCTCTCTATATATAAACATCATATTGCCCCCATATATAGCATTTTAAAAAAGATCTTGGTAAAATCCTAAGGTTTGACTAGGGTACTCAAAACTGTGTCTTCACTACAAAATAAACTGTGTCTGGGACTATTCCCTACCACTGCAGCCAGCTGGCATGGAGAGGCCCATGTTCATACTACCAGGAATGCTCCCTCACCCATGCCAGTGACCAAACCATGTCTGGGAGTTTGGGAGAGTGCTAGTTGCTACTCAGCCAAAACAGTGTGAAGGACCACTTTAGCAATTTAATAGCAGAGA